>NW_020664483.1:12924547-12992104 GCF_002925995.2 Terrapene triunguis | reverse complement strand
TTCGCTCTGAGCCGGAGTGAGGGACCGTCCGCCGAATTGCCGCCGAATAGCTGGACGTGCCATCCCCCTCCGGAGTGGCCGCCCCAAGCACCTGCTTGGCAAGCTGGTGCCTGGAGCCGGCCCTGGCAGAAACATGTTCAATTTCACATTTTTACTTTAAAGAATCCTATATCCTTTCACAGGAAACCTTAACTCTTGCATTTCCTAATTTTTGCATGTTGAATTTGCAACCTGAATAATATTCTTTTACCTAGTTTGTGTGTGTGGAAGTAGAGCAAGAACTGACAGGGATTTGAAGGGGATTTCAATGCATACAGTGTATACTGTAGACAATGTATACTGTCCATACACAGTGTACTGTATACAGTAAATACTGTCCATACACAGTGCATACCTATAATGTTATTTATATAATGCTATAGACAAGCATGGTGCTTTACAGATAAAGTACAGGTTCTGCCATGCAGTGTTCAGTCAGCCCTCGTTATTTTAATTCCTTATAAACCAGCTAGTAATCTGGTGGATAGTCCGTAGGAGCTGGGTCTTTTGAGGTGTCAGGTAAGGACTCTTGCTGGAGTACTGGGGGACCCCTCTCTGCTGGGTTTGCCGAACTCTTACTACCTTTGGGGAGAGAGGAAGTCCCCCAGGAACTGCTCCAAAACACAGATCTAGCTCAGTGCCTTTATTAGCATGTACAAAGCCCCACTGTCATTGCAAAGAACAGTCAATAGGAGTATGGCATAAATCCCAGATGCCTAGAAGTAACTCTGCCTCCATCAGTCTCCAACTCCACTGCCCCGCCAGGCTTATAATCGTGAGTAAAACAAACAAATAAAAAACAGGCTCTCACCTCTATTTTAGTGGGAAAATTTCCAATGTTTTTAGACCGGGGGCACCTGCATAACATTTAATTTTGTGGACTTTGTTGATAAACTGCTGGGAATTCTTACATCCTGTACTTCCATTCCACCCTTGAATCTTCCAAGTGGGTTATAATTAATAGTAAGAGAATGGAGGAAGACAAATGAGTGTATCTATGCCTTCTGTATCGTTATAGTCTGACACCTCTGACCTATCGTCTTAAATCGTTAAGATGGAAAGTACAGCCTGAATCATCCAAATCTGTCATCATACTCCCCATTTTTCCTAAAAGGTCATATTTCTCTCCCCCATCTTTTATTTTATTTTGTTACATGTTCTTGATTACCTGAAACCTCACTTGTCCAGTTTCTCGCCTCCATAGCATTTGAGAGATGGAGACTGTGCAGCAGCCCTGATCAGTGATACTTTTCCCATCAATGAATATGCAATTTATGTGAGAAGTAAATGGGACCAATTCTAGCACATCGCAGTCCTACTGCGATTTAGGCTATTTGATTGCCTACCACTTCTCTTATAATCAGTCATTCAGTTTCTTGCACTCTACTAGAGGAGGCAAGATGCAAAAGAAGCAGACAAAGGAGTAAGGGAAAGAGTGGAGGGCTTAGATGGCAAATTTAAATGCAGGCCAGCAGACAGCTCCAGGAAGTCCTTGCTGGCAATTCAAGCATCAGGAGCACTGCCAGAAGATAAAGTGCAGTACAGCTAGCTCACTCCACCCTATTATTATTGAAGACCTATTGACTGTACTCATAGGCTTTAAGGACAGAAGAGCCCATCACGATTATCTAGTCTCACCTCCTGCATATTGCAGGTCAGAGAACCTTGCCCACCCATTACTATATAGCCCATAACCTCTGGCTGTGTTACTAACATCCCCAAATCTTGATTTAAAGACTTGAAGTTACAGAGAATCCACCTCCCATTCTACTGTAGTTCAAACCAGCAAGTGATGCGTGCCCCACACTGCACAAGGCAAAAAACCCCTAGAGTCTCTACCAGTTTGACCTGAGAGAAAATTCCTTCCTGACCCCAAATATGGGGATCAGTTAGACCCTGAGCATGTGGGCAATACTCACCAGCCAGACACCTGGGAAAGAACTCTCTGTAGTAACTCAGAGCCCTCCCCATCTAGTGTCCCCATCTCCAGCCATTGGAGGTATTTGCTAACAGCAGTCGCAGATGGGCCTTTAGTGGGAGCATGATTAGGCCTTTGTTCTCTATGTGGTCTGGTTAAGTGAGGAACATGCAGATAACATTGCCTTCCTGTTGGGGCTACTCCCAGCCCAGAGCACTGCTGCCTCTGTCAGTTTCACAATGCAGGAGAACCAGCCCTGGAAAGAAAGTAGCCACCATTTATTTACTATGGCTTTGTCTACACTACCACTTTTGTCGGTAAAACTTTTGTCAGTCAGGGGTGTGAAAAAAAACACACACCCCCCACTGGACAGAATTTTCACCAGCAAAAGTGGTAGTGTGGACAGCGCTATGTCAGCAGGAGACATAGCTAACCTCGCCAGTTGGGGGTTGTATAATTATGCAGGCAGGAGAGCCCTCTCCTGCCGGCAAAGAGCAGCTACACAGGAGACCTTACATGCAAGGTCCATACTGTAGACATAGCCTATATCTTATGAGTGAGAGTCATCTGGTTTGGGCCTGCTTTCAGGATCATCTGACCATTCCGTACAAGAAAGGAAAGCCACGATTTTTAAAGGGCAGTAAAGGCATCATTTTTAAAGGAGATAATTTTCCTGTGAGTTTTAGTGCTAGGTGGAGCAGCTCCTTTGGTCATATAATACAGTCTTTATTTTGTTCATAACATGTATCAACCGAACCATGCCCTAATAGTCATGTGCCTCGCCACACAGACTCTCAGACTTTTTCAGCAGTAGTTGACAGATAGGGGCTGTGCACGTTGTATGCGAGCAAGACTCTGCAATGCTCCAGTGCCTCCATGGGCACCCTAGGATATACCCCTCTCCCCTCAGTAACTGTTAGAAAACAACCAAAACTTCCCACTTTCAGTACCTTAAAATCATCTCTTTGGCTAGCTACCCACATTTCAGTGTCTTAAAATATCAGTTTGTGGCCAGACAACTATATTTTTTACTATTTCCAAAACTCTTAGGTGCTCACACTTTGTATTAGATCATTTAAACCAAAGAGGATGTTGCCTAGAAAATATTGTCCAAAATTGTTCAGTATCTATAGATCTACAATACGCAGGCACCATTTATGCAACAGCATCTTCAGCAAATTCAAACTGCCACTTACCTTAAGGTAGCACCTAAAGTCTGCAACTGACAGCAAGGTTCTATTACAATAGTTGCTGTATGTACATGCAGTGGGAGACAGCCCTTAAGGATTTACAATCTAAAATAGACGAGACAGTGTGTGTTAAACAGAAGCATGGAGGGGTGTGACGTGACTTGTGCACAGTCACACAGCACATCAGTGGCAGAACCAGCAATAGAATACAGGTCTCCTGACTCTTGGGCCAGTGTATACATTTTGTGGGGGCCTACCAACTAGATCTCTCCAGTGTATACATTTTGTGTGGGGTCTACAACACTGTTACCACTCTATTGATTTCCATAGTTACCACGTTAAAGTGAGTAAATTGAGAAGATATCAACATATTAGTAATTTGAGGTGTAATGTTCAATGAAAGACCAACTATTTACTACAGTACTTTAGGCCATGATCCGGAAAACCCTTAAGGGACCCTACCCCAGTTGAGAATTGCTTAAGGGAGCACTGGGCTGTGTTCTGTTCATGGCATACACACAGAGAGTTAGAACAAATACTCTTCCTGAAAGGCTGCAGTGGAACATTACTTTATTTCACTGAATCCAGAAATCTAACACACAACATCCAAATAGAGAGAGGGAGATCTGCTACCGAAGGCAGAGAGAGGTCCAACTCAACTTACCTTGTTCCAGACAACTCTTTTGCGGACTGAAATATGAGCACCCAGATCACAGGCTTCCTTCAGTGTCCCTTAGCCTGCCAGCAGGACCAGGAAACCCCTGAGAATTTAAAGTGATAGCTTGTAATTGTAACAGTTTTCAATACACTACAGTTGCCCCTTCCCTACTCCTGCCATGCTTCCTCCTGCTAGGAGAATTCTCAACTAGCCAGCTTTGTATTCATACCACTCAGGCAATGCAAAGGGGACTGAACTGGGGTTGAAAATTTGGCCCAAAGAACCTATTTTGCCATAAAATAGTAATGAAGAATCAGTTTCAAAGTTAGTGTAAGGGAAGCTTGGAAAAATGTTTAAAAACATTTTTAGATTAATGTAAAGTTCCAAACCAGTTCAAATTTCCCCCAAACTCTTCCTCCCCAAAAGGCTGCATTGCAGAACTTTCCTTGCACAGCTACGTAACTGATTTTTCCATTCTTCTAATGGCGAGGCATTTTCTTTCACACTTACTATATCAACATCTAACCAGGGCTTAACTGGAAAGTATAACTAAAATGGGAGTACCTGCATAGGAAAAACAGCCTCATTCACTAAATCCTGTAAAGTGGCCTTTTCTGAGGTTACTAATAAAAGTTAAGCATTCACTTTTTCTACTTAATGCTTGTCTAATGAAAGACCACATTCCTGTCAGTCTTAAGTTGTACTCTTAAGAGTCTTTGGGGGCTGATCTACTGCGGCACCTGGGGCAATGCTCCAAAAAAAATAGAATAAAGTCATAGTAAAATAAATGTACCTTCATGCCCATTCTGCATGCCAGCTGCAGCTCTGAATTAAACAGGATAGCTCTTTCAGACGAAAGATCCCCATGGGGCAATTTTGCATAGCAGCAGGCCTTTTTTTGAAAAGCCAGGGAAGAACACTGAATGATACAAACTCTTCAGTAATATGCAATGTTGTCAACTCTCCAATTTTAGTGCAAATATTGTGATATTTGGTGCTTTTCTTAAAGCCCAAGCTTCTGGATTCATGTCATTCCGAGAATCTCATTTTTCATTAAAAAAAAAAAAAAGTTTCTAGCCCTCATGGTTGAGGACAAAAGCTTGAAAAATCAAACCCACGTGCCCTGAAGTCTCAAAAACTGGAAGGCAAATAAAAAGCACTCAATTTTTAATTTTTTGTAAATCATGATTTTTATGCCAATCATGATTTTTGAATGTTTGGGGCTGGCAGTGCTGAATAAAGACAAATTAGAATTCTCCACCTACAATGTTAACCTAGAGCTGCCATTGGTTTAATATTTCTTTTCATAAAACAGGGGTTTTCAGTCACGGTTTCACATTGCCCTCTCTGTGCACCAAAATTTCAAATTTGTGTTTTGCTTACTTCTTATGAAATTCATCCTGATTTCCAGAAATTGCTAAACCATTCCTTACACCTTAAAATATCACTTTTCAAAAATAACTTATGTTAATTTCAATGTAATTGATTTTCCTTTAGAGCACATTAGATTGTGCCCAAACTAGGTAGATTTATTAAAAATTCTATGGGGAGGATGCCCTCTTACAAAGAGATTTATTCTCTTCTAAGCAATTTGGTCAATAACTTATTGGATGATCAGAAGTTATCACCCAGGCCACCTGGCAACTATCAGAAGAAGCCTTGTGTAAATCCCAAGGCTGCTCCTTCACATCAGCACCAGGAAGACTGAAGGGAAAGTGTAACATTTTGGCAAAGTCATCTATGTCCATATCTTTTAAAAAAAAAAAAATGAATCATCTTTATTCCATCATATTGTGCACTAGTCTTTAATGAAGAGCCACAATCTTATTGATGTTGACTATGTCATTTCTTCCGCCTGTCTTGTTATCTCCCCGTCCTGTTGCCTCATGCATGAAATTGCCTTGTAAGCTCCTTCAGGTAAGGAACATGTCTTCTCATCCGTACTGTGAGGCACCTAGCACACTTGAGTGTTGTAAAATAATAAATACTAATAATTACCAAGTGTTTGCAAGGAGTCATGAATTTTGTAAAAGAAAAAAAAAAAAAAGATAAGGAGTCTCTGAGCTCAAGAAATTTGTTTACTCTTCACTTCTGAACTATGTAATTTTATATGTACAATAGTTTAAATATCAATAAAATGTTAGTTTAAAATGCTGGACAGTTTCCTCATTCTTGTCTCTGCTTGCATGGTGAACTTTTAGTAAACACTGCTGCAAGAAGTTTACAAGCTGGTCTTCACCTCCATGCCTACTTTAATGGAATTATGAATCACATGTCCTCTCAAACATTATCACAACAATGGATAACAGAACGTTAATGTGTACTGGAAAAAGACTAACTAAAAACTGTTAAGGAACAATCTAATAGAAATACAGGAAAGAAGCGAAGTCAAGTGTGTTTGCTGAAGAATTAAATTGTGTGCAAAGCTAATAAAAAACTCTAACTCAAACTACCTGTTCAAGTCAAAATCTTGTTCTCTGAAAATGAAGTCACAGGTTTTACAGCTATTAAACTTCCATGCACTCTGGCTGGCCTCACAGCATAACGGATCATATGTGCTTTCCCCACAAAAGACAGAATGTTCTGATCTGAATGATTGGCTCCTTTAGAACAGGAGGAGTGGTGGTGGCGGTGGCAGAAAAGGGAAATGCAGCATTTCTTCAACACAAGGGGAAACATTTAAATGAATTCAACATGCACAGCATTAACATTCCAAAATAGGAAAGTAGACAAAGCTTGGCAGAGACATGCATATGATAAATAAATAATCTAATTCCAACAAATGTTAAAGAAACTTACCTATGCAACATGTAGCTCTCAGCTACAGCAGCCCGGCAGTTTCTATAGGTGTTACAATCCTGACAGACCACAGCTTTAAATAACTCCTGCCTCCAAATTTCCCAACAGAAGTATTGTTTGTAGGAAACAAACGACAATAATAGCTGTAGCTAATGACAGTAAATTCAGAATAAGGCTCAAGACCTCATTCGTGTCTCACTAGTTTTGCACCAGTGTAACTTCACTGACTGAAATGGAGTTACCTTTGATTTAGACCAATGTAAGATGAGAATTGGGAACTGTTTTTTGTTATACAATGTGTTGATTTTTTTCAATCTAAACTTCTAGTATCAGAAATATAACGTTTGTCTAAAATCATTACCTTACTCATAACCTGGGGCATGTTACTGAAAACATGGAAGGTTTCATGACTCTAGGTTGCTTAAAACTGTCCTCATTCTGCCTAAACTTGATTAGGATCTGTTCTACCTATAAAATCCCATTCACTTGAATGCTTATACAGGTGTCTATAAAAAGGTGGTAGAGAAGAAGACAGTTTGGCAAACTGGAGTCTGATTCTGACTCAGCCCCTTCAGTCTGGAAGTTTTCCTTGCAATAGGTGAGTGGGTCACAGTAGTCAAGGAAGGTAGAGAAGGTCAATGACTGTTACAATAGAGAAAAGAGGGAAGAGAGGGCAGGAGTAGGGGACTTAGAGCAAAGTGGTAGTATAGATGTTGACAGATTAGAATTTATGAAGCGCTGGATAATGGGCCAAGGAAGAGAAGGCGGGTGAACAATGCTAAAAGAGACACAGTGGTAGTCAGATTCAGCAATGGAAAGTGAGCGGGAGAGCTGATCCAGGGTCGCAAGGTAAGCTAAGAGAGGAAGTGAAGGAGAAAGGAGGCTAGTGAGTCAGGTAGGAACTTTATCTGTACAAAGTTCTAAATTATACAGTTTCATTCCTTTATAAGGCCCTAATATCACAGAAAATACTTAAGTCTGGAGGTGTGCAACACCTCCCAAGGCCCCACTATAGCAACGCCTCTGGCTCTGAAACAGAAGTTTGGCACCAAGATTGCTCTCAACTTGAATAGAGAATTTTAGGCATGAAACCTCTGCATTTTGGAAACATATTTGCCTCAGAGAACTTTGGGACTCCATGATTCTCTGAAAAGAGAGGCAACAGTATGTCCAAAGCTGCCAAATGCCTCAATACCACAGGGTACCCAGAATTATATATAATGGTTTGGAGTCTAAAGTCCCTGAGTATGACTACAGCACAAGCAGGCTACCTATAGCTACTCTAATGAGTGTGGGAACAGGGGAAATGAAGCCCTATTCATGTGGAGAAGACGAAGGGCTTCAAATTTTGTTAGGAGGTGATTTCTTGGTGAAAAATCACTTATTTTTTTATTCAGAGCCACAATGGAGACTTCTAGTAAAGGAAATTTTGGGAGGACCAAAGATGTTGCTGAGATGATCAGGAGGCTACAATCTGTGGGGAGTTCCTTTGTAGATTAGTCAAAGGAATTGATCAATGGGGATATGTTGGTCACACAAAATGCTTCCTCAGTGGTCTAAAGGTATAGAACAGTAGAATTATGTGTGTTTCTTCCAGACCCACATAAAGGTTCACAGTAGGCCTGTCAAGCATTAAAACAATTAATAGTGATTAATCGCGTGATTAAAAAAATTAATCACGATTAATCACACTGTTAATAATAGAAAACCATTTATTTAAATATTTTGGATGTTTTCTACATTTTCAAATATTTTGATTTCAATTACAACACAGAATACAAAGTGTACAGTGCTCACTTTATATTTATTTTTTATTACAAATATTTGCATTGTAAAAACTAAATAATATTTTTCAATTCACCTAATACCAGTGCAATCTCTATCATGAAAGTTGAATTTACAAATGTAGAATTATGTACAAAAAATAACTGCATTCAGAAATAAAACAATGTAAAACTTTAGAGCCTAAAAAGTCCCCTCAGTCCTACTTCTTGTACAGCCAATCGCTCAGACAAACAAGTTTGTTTACATTTGCAGGAGATAATGCTGCCCACTTCTTGTTTACGTAATCTGAAAGTGAGAACGGGGGTATCACAAGATATTTACGTGCCAGATAAAGATTCATCTGTCCCTTCATGCTTCAACCATCATTCCAGAGGACATGCTTCCATGCTGATGACGGGTTCTGCTAGATAATGATCCAAAGCAGTGCAGACAGACGCATGTTCATTTTCATCATCTGAGTCAGATGCCACCAGCAGAGGGTTGATTTTCCTTTTTGGTAGTTCAGATTCTAGTTTCCGCATCACAGTGTTGCACTTTTAAGATTTCTGAAAGAATGCTCCACACTTTGTCCCTCATATTTTGGAAGGCACTTCAGATTCTTAAACTTTGGGTTGAGTGCTGTAGCTATTTTTAGAAATTTCATATTGGTACCTTCTTTGCATTTTGTCAAATCTGCAGTGAAAGTGTTCTTAAAATGAACAACATGTGCTGGGTCATCATCTGAGACTGCTATAACATGAAATATATGGCAGAATGCGGATAAAACAACAGGAAACATGTAGTTCTCCCCCAAGGAGTTCTGTCATACATTTAATAAATGCATTAGTTTTTGAACGAGCGTCGTCAACATGGAAGCATGTCCTCTGGAATGGTGGCCAAAGCACGAAGAGGCATATAAATGTTTAGCATATCTGTCACGTAAATACCTTGCAATGCCAGGTACAAAAGTGGCATGTGAATGCCTGTTGTCACTTTCAGGTGACATTGTAAATAAGAAGCTGACAGCATTATCTCCTATAAATGCAAACAAACTTGTTTCTCTTAGTGATTGGCTGAACAAGGATTAGGACTGAGTGGACATGTAGGCTCTAAAGTTAGACATTGTTTTGTTTTTTAATGCAGTTATGTAACAAAAAAAAATCTACGTTTATATGTTGCACTTTCACGATAAAGGGATTATACTACAGTATTTGTATGAGGTGAATTGAAAAATACTATTTCTTTTATCATTTTTACAGTGCAAATATTTGTAATAAAAAATAATAATATAAAGTGAGCACTACACTTTGTATTGTGTTATAATTGAAATAAATATATTTGAAAATGTAGAAAAATATCCAAACATATTTAATACATCTCAATTGGTATTCTACTGTTTTACAGTGCAATTAAAACTGCGATTAATTGCAACTAATTTTTGTAATCATGATTAACTTTTTTGAGTTAATCGCGTGAGTTAACTGCGATTAATCAACAGCCCTAGTTCACAGACTCCAAAATGGGAATTGCTGAAATAGGTAGCTTTTGAGAAATAAGTTTATGGCCGGATTCTTGTCTTGCGCCAGTATAAATGATTATACAAGGTGCAAAGAGAGGAAAAACTCTGCCAAATCAGAGTGGATGAGAAGTTTGGCATAGGAAGTGCACTGTCATCCTGCTAGACTTTAGTTTGAATTCATTAGAAATAGGGTTCAACACTTGTTTAGACATGTCTTAGCCAAGGCAAATATACTATAAAAGTGTAATTAGATTTCAGCAATGAAATCACACATTGAGATTAACCAAAAGGATTTAGACAGACTTGCCAAATGTCACATATCTCACGTGACACTTACAAATCTCCCTTTGATGTCAAGCTGCATAGCAGCTGTAATATCATGCACAGCTGCAGGAGAGCAAGACAACAAAGGAAATGCTGCTAGCCCCTTTGGGTTGTTAGGAGTAAGAGTAGCAGCTTCTCCCCCCATGCTGCTCATACACAGTGTGTCCCTACTTCCTTCCCTCCTAAAAGGGAGCAGTAGTTTGTGAGTCTTCTTCTCACAGCCTAGGCCTTGTTAACCATGACTGAGCCTCCAGAATCTCAAACTGCAAGTCAACTTCTGTCAGAAGCTCCACCACCATGCTGCCTCTTCCCTAATCCTCATCTTGAGCCACCTGCTACCTGGGGGTCTGCCTCTCATGGCTCCAACCCCCAAGATGCTACAGACACAGCGGAAGGAAACTTACATCACCCAGAGAAGGAAAAGGGGGACTGTGCAGATGCAGAGAACACAAGTGCTCATGTTAAAGTCCTCATGATAAAAGGAACCCCTGCCCATCAGTCACTGTCTGTGCAAACAAGTTGTTTTCCCTCCCCTTACCTGACCTTGCTTGTAGGCATGATGCATCTCCTGATGATGGAGCTGACTTGCAAATTCTATAATTGCTGATGTGGGTCCCTGAGATGGCTGCCGGAAAAACTGAGATCTTGCTCATATTGGAGGCATGATCATCCTGAAGGTGAAGGCGGCTAGAGTTCAGATCCTTTCTGAAAACCCAATGTGCTGTGCAGCAAAACAGAAAGCAGCATCTGACTACATATTTATCTACATCTTTTGGTGCCTAAATAACTTCGCAATATGGCCCTCCATGTATCCAGCAAGAAACTGACGACTACGGGGAACCTTTGGTGTTATGGAAATTCCCATCCCACCAATCCATTAAGCGTGAAGGGAAACTTTTCACAGGGGGAAAAAACCCAAGTAAATAAGTAGCCCCTAAAAGCTAAGTCTGGCATAGACTGATACATCTACCAGGGAAATAATGCTAATGCCGCCTCCTCTCTCCCTTCTCTGTTCTATTCACTAAGCTGCAGCCAATGCTAACCTTCCTTGCCAGTCATGCTGAATGTATCACACTTGTTCCAGATCTGAGCTCCCATCACTGATTTCCTTCTGAATCCTCAACAAGGTTAAACTTCCTCACACTCTACATGGTGCAATCTGTGCTTTCATCTTGGCTCGCTCCACACACACTCTAGTTAGTTTACTTATTTTAATTAAAATGCACCTTTAATGTTTGCATTTCTCATGCAGCTCTCTATAGCTGCAATAGCCTCCCTCCTCTATTACACCAAATAATCTCACTCCTCTCCTTCAAATCCCCACTACAGAGTTTTTGTTATATCATTCCACCAGTAACAACTCACCCTTGTTCTTGCTTCAGCTCATGTCCCTTTAATTTAGCCTTCCAACACACTGCATGCCAACTCAACTGCATCACCCTTCCCTTTTATACTAGACTGCATGCTTTCTTATGTTTTTGAAGTACCCAGCACACCAGTGCCGCTATTATGATTAAACAAAATAAGGAGCCTGAACAATTTAAATTCGCTAACCTTAGAAGTTCTTTTGTTTTATCATCTCCCCTGTCTCTGATCTTTTGTTGTCAGTTCCATGTTGCCCCTGGCCCCATGTCCAGGGTACACCCCTCTCCCCCAATATACCATTCTTCTGTTCCACTTAATTTGCATTGTTTCCCCCCGATCCCTGTTCTATTCCATTCTATTCTGGCCTCTAATACATCTTTTTCCGATTCTTCCCTACCACCAAGTGCCCAGTCTCTTCCTTTCTCCCTCCCTCCCTAATCACTTTGGGTCTTCCAAATTCCTTCCATACCTCCCTCTTTCCACAAGGTCCCCAATCTTTTCACCGCTATTCCTGAGGTCCCAAGCTGTTCTCTCTGTAAGTTCCTATAATTCTTCCCTTCCCACCACCCTGAGGCTGAAATCAGGTGATAACTTAAATCCATTAAGTGCTGTAACTCCATTCCAGAAAGCAAAATTCCTAGAAATATGAAGGGAAACTTTTCACAGGGGGAAAAAACCCTAGTATGGGACATTCTCTCAGAACAGAAGAGGAAGCATGCAATCTCCTTAATGGGGATAGGCAACCTTCCCCATTTTCTCTCTAGGTGCTGGCCCTTCCATGTCTAGAAAACAAACTAGCTACCACCACATATATAGGCACACCCCCATCCTCACCTACAAACATGCTCCATTCTCTACACACACACACACACCACTCTATGGGTACATTTACACTGCAACAAAAGACCTGTGCAGCTGGCCCGCTTCAGCTGACTAAAACTCATGTGCCTTAGGCTGCAGGGGTATAAAATTGCTGTGTAGACAGTCGGACCCAGGCACTGAGACCATGCGAGGCGGTGGGTCGCAGAGCCCAGGCTCCAAATATCTACACTTCAATTTTAAAACCCCGTAGCTTGAGCCTTAGTTAGCTGACCCGGGCCAGCCAAGGTTCTTTTATCGCAGGGCAAATGTACCCTATGTCTTTGTACCCCACTCTCATTTGCATTTCTGTCCCTCCCCAAGATTCCCATTCTTCAATTTCTGCCCCCAGTACTCAAGGGTTCCTTAACTGTCTGCCCTCCTTCTGCTCAGTTCTCCCCCTCATCTATATTTCCCCAGATCTCTGCCAGTCTCTCCAGTTCTCTCCTCCCCTCTGTCCTACACTAGTTCTCTGCTCTCCTCCCATTTTGTAACCACCAGTTTTGTCAACCCCTGCCCTGTCCAATTTGATATTAACCTCCCCCAGGCCTCTGCCCAACCTCAGTTTTCTTTCAGTTCCTTATGGGGATGCCACAAAATCCCCGAGGGCTAGTAGGTCACATGTGTGCTACTAGCTTGTCCAGAGCAGGAAGAAGAAATGGGGATCCCTGGGAACTCTTTTGGAAGGGAGGCAGGATTTGCAACAGGCAGAGGAAACGCAGCTCTAGCCATACTTTAAAGCAGTGGTTCTCAAACTTTAACAACCTGTGAACCCCTTTCACTAAAATGTCAAGTCTCACGAACCCCCTAAAAATGAATATTTCCAGGGATTTTCTCCTCTACCTGCACATAAATTATAAAAGCAGTGATCTTGGAAATATAAAATATGTTTTTATGACATGCTTATTACACACTATTATTTATCATTACAGTATTTTTATTACATTATGAAAACGGCAACACTCTTCCAAGATGTCACTTTTGTAGCTTGTATCACTTTGAATAAGCTTATTATAAGACAAGGCTCTTATGTTTCATCAAGGAGTATCAGATGTGAAACAGCATGAAGGTATCTAAGAAGCCAACTCAAAGAGTTCCTCCTAAACAAGCATTCAGGTCTTGAGCAGTCCAGGAAAACAACGCATGTTACAACAAAGCTTAAACTTGTTCTTCATAATGATTTTAAAAACAATACTAGCTGCCTATTTAATTTTAAGAACAACAAAAAATATCCGCCTCCCTTTCCATTTCTTATAAGGAGTCTTGAAGTTTAAATCTCCTCAGCGTGATAGATATGCTTGCTTTGATCTCCTTAGCTCTTGGAAGTCCAGGGGCTCCGGGCTGTTGGCCCCATGCTGCCCGGAGTCCCTAGGGACAACTCTGTCCACCATTAGGGAATTTTTCCCCCCCGAGAATCCCCTGTAACATTTCGCGAACCCGTTTGGGAACCACTGCTTTAAGGCATGCTAGGACCCTTGGCCCAGCCCCAGAGTTCTGCCTACTGACTGCCACGCTTTAAATTCATCTCAAGCTTCTTTTCAATATCCCCTTTCCATTCTGCTCAAAAGCATGGAGGTTAGTATGAACGGGTCTGATTTCCAAACCCCATGATATTTTTCCAAAGGACATTAAAAAAAGTCATTAAAAATTATTCCTACTCTTTACTATTTAGTGTTATCTTAACTTACCTGTATTACAATGCCTAGGAAGTTAATACAGAATTACCATTCAACATCTGTCTTTCTTCAGTCTCTGTTGCATTCTAGGATTAAAACAGGAATATGTTGAATAATAAACTCCTAACTGATCATAGTCTTAAAAAAATTCTTTAATATAGCTTGTTAGTGAAGTGTTTGATTGATAGTTTTACAGCTCTGTATTAAATACGGAATATACAAGAGGCACATGAGAACTACTTAAATCACAATTTTATTTTTCAAATTCAAAAACAATTAACTGTATTTAACACGTTACATCAACAGATTTAAAATATCATGCTCTATTTAAATATTTGACTGACAACAATGTATACAAATAAAATGTTACACAAATATATTTAAGAAAATGTTTTGGTCTTCAATCTGAACAATAAATAGACAGGCACTCCTATATACACACACACAGAAGGGATCACTACTTAGAACAAATTCTCATATAAGCAACATGTGGAAATATGGCAAGAAAAGATTTCTGGAGTTTTGGGAAACATGTTGTATGACACATCATGCAATTTTCAAATCTCACTTTCAAAACTTGAAACGTTTAAGATGTACACTGTTCTCAGTTTATAGAAGAGATCCAAACCAAGCTTTCCTGAGTGATGTGCAATTTCAGACTTCAGTTATCCATATCAAATCAAGCTACCTGATGATTGTTTTTAACACCAATACAGAAAACAAGGACTGGCCAGAGCAGCCTTTCATGTAAATAAAATGAGTGACAGAAGAACTTTGATTTGTAAAGCTTAACTGAAATTCAAGACAAAAATCTGCCTATTTGCAAAGTCCAACATAAAAGCTATCCTCTCCAATACAGGTCCAGCTCTTAAATGTTATCCCATTTGAAATTATATTGTGATTTTATAAGATATAAAGTATCATTAAAAAAAAAAAAAGGTAGAGATTTAGTATCCTTTCAGATACAGGCAGACATATTTTGCACAGCAGATCACATTTGAATGAGAGAATACTGTTCAGGAGTAGCATAGGATAGAGGAAGAGTTACGAAATCAAAAAAACCTTTCAATAATTAGTGTAATTTCTCAAGTTTTTTTTTTCTACTTTGTGTAAAAATTAGACTTCCCCAATTTCTGAATTTTTAAGTTACAAATGCTATTTCACACAGACAAGTTTTCTCAGGAAAAAAAAAGTCAGTGTTTACAGTTTCTACCACCACAATTAAAATAAGATGCACTAGCAATGAAAAGTGGGCAATCCATGCTTTCAACATTATGGTGATAGCTAACCATGAATCAATGAAGAATTTTTAGTTATAACTTCTGAAGTCTATTTTAAAATTTGTAGATGAAATCTTAAAACATAATAACCACTAGGACAGTGGAAAGATTAGGACTAAGTCTTCATGCCATACTCTCAAAAATTTGTTATTCTAGTATTATTTTTACTTTTAGAAGTACTGGACAAATGTTTCTAGCTAATGATTTTTAAGAGAAGTAACTTTAAAAACCATTAAGTGAAAACAAAGAGGAGTTTTAAAGGTTCAGTGAAGAAATTAGACCCAATCTTGGAAAATAAATTGAAGACACTTATGCATGTTACTTTAAACATTTAACAATTTAAGTGTGGATCCTGCAAGCGTGTCCAAATCTTAATCATTTCTTGAGGTTTTCTGCTATGTACTAACATTAAGTTTGTGTAGGAACATATGTTATTCCTGTGTTTCTCTTCAATATCAAATGTTTTGAAGCCTTTGTGTTTTTCCGGAGCAAGCCCAAGTTTCTGAAGGCACATTCCAGTATAAACGTCATCAATAGGATAGAGGAGGACCTGGTCAGATGCATTGTTCAGTCTTAATGCCAGATCACCAGAGTACAGAAACCCACCACCTCCTGCATATGGAGGATAAGAACCTTCATAAACACTTTCTGGAATGTAGTACTTTAATTTTTTTTCTCGATGAGGTCCAGCATCTTTGATCACATCACCTATAAATAAGTCTTTGGCTTTGTCCTTTGATAAACTCTTCAAGTAATCCAGGATCTGATGGATATTCACAAAAACATCATCATCCCCCTTAAAAATAAACTGGGCATCTGGACACGTGCTGCTGACCCATTTAAGAAACAGCACCTCTTTCAGAGTCAAGTTGAAGAAAGTGTCTCTGTAGTTCCAAAAAAGAATGTCTTGGTGGGTTTGACTCTCAAATTTCAACATGTCTGAAAGGTCAGGAAAGTTATCTTCTGGAGGGGTCTGTCCCAACAAAAAGACCCTTACAACTGTTACATCCCCTGATTTTATTTCTTTACCCCAAGATTCCCTAATTGCTTGCCTTCTATCAAAATGTGGTATAAGTGACTTGATAGCCAGCAGCAGGAAAGGTTTATGTTTGCACTTGTTCGGTTGATCCACTAATAATGAATAATTTCTACATCTTAAATAAAGCAGGAAGTCTTTAAATCTGTCTGGCAACTTTGCAAAGTCATTAACCTCTGAAGTTACTGATGGATCAGGGTCACAGGAAATCAGAACACTAGTATTAGAAATTAAGGTTTCTTCCACAGTCATATTGGAAAGCAAGGTCAAAATGGGGTTGTACAAGAGTTCCAGCTTCTGTTGCTGTTTGTTCCAATAGGCCTTGTGAGGAGTGTATTTCCTCCAGAATTTGCTGCTGGGTATTATAACCTGTCCTTTTGTATTCTTCTCTTGACCACCACTTTTGGAGACTTCCACAATCACATAAATAAAAAAGTTTACCATCATCAGAATTCCCAGCAGCCTTAGTCTTCTGCGTCCAACACTCATTTCTCATATCTGAAAAGAAAAATGATGGTTAGATTTTATTCAATCTTTTTCAAACAGGTTTCTAATTTCATAGGAATACAAGAGGTTTTTTGACCACTTCTAAACCTCAAAGTGTACAAAAGTCAGCAAACCAAGAGTTGACATTTACACACTGAAAATGAAAAATGAATTTGTCACTCTCTAATATACAAGCTCTCTCTTGCAGCTACAGGGGTTTGGTTCCATTAGAAATGGAAAGTTTGTCAATCAAGAGAACAAGCAATGATGGAAAGTTTTGTTTGACTTTCTAAAGCAGAATAAAGCATTTGACCATGCATCTAAATTATTAGCAAGTGATCTCTTTCCAAAAAGATTTACATGAGATAAAATGTTTGACTATACAATAATCAAGGCTTGAAAACTCATTTGCCCTCAGCAGTTGGTAAGCTTTTCCTTGGTAATAAGGTGAGCCTAAGGCTGGGTTGGTTTGAGAGAATAAGGTTGGGTGGGGTAGGGTTTTTTGTTGTGTTTATTTTTGTTTTTTTGTCTTTTTGTCATTAAGTCTCTACCCCTTATGGTTGTGACATCCTTCCAAATGTGAACGGTTGCAGAGCTCAATTTTTGAGTCTACAGTTTGTCACTGCCCCTAGCTTTCCCAAGCAGAAGCCAAATGAAATTGACAAGCTTGGCCAGTTTCAAAGCTGCTATTCAGCTCTGTGTAGGCAGCAGTGAACCTTGTTTATAATTTTGAATTTCATTCTCCTGCTGGGGAAGAAAATGAGTTGTACCAGAAGGTAGTACTAGAGTAATCTGTAGGAGAGAAGGACTACCAAAAAGAACAAAGGAGGGGCAGTATAGGAAGCCACTTTCCTAGTGTGGCAACCAGAAGGGTAGGGAAAGTAGCTAAAACCCTCCTTAACTCCCTTGCAGGGAGGATTTACTACTCTTCTCCCCTCCCCCTGCCACTCTCCCAGGAAGCTCTTGAGAAGAAGAGAAATTGATCCCTCTTCCTTCTAGCAGCTAGACAATTATGGGAATGAAAGCTTTGAGTTTCTCAGACATGAGAGGCTGAGATGAAAGATGAGAAGTATCTATAAGGCTGGTTGGAATTCCTGTGCCTTCCCTATCCTGTAAGCTGAGCTTCTCATCAGGATGTTGTCCCCAAACTCACTAGTACTCCCTCCTTTCCCTCACACATATCTTTTATACTAGCCTCTGATAAATAGTAAGAGCCCTGTGGATTCTATAAATGAACCCAAACTAATTTCACATTTTTTCTGTAGTCCTATCAAAAAAAAATTAAACAAAATAATGAGTTAACAATTTACATTATAAACCTTGCAGCAACAGCTTGTCAACACTATTAAGGACTTGTGTAATATACACAAACGCCCCTACCTAACAATACCCACATTATGCAAACTACATGAACATGCTAAAGAGACACCAACATAAGTGGGACATTACCCAAAACATAAGACCATATCAAATTATACATCAAAAATTTTAGAAAACTAGTGTTTCTTTCATTTTCTAAAGGGCTAACAAGGACACCCAAGCTAGCAGTAGCCAATGTAATGGGGGAGAGAGACCTGCCATGTCCCTTCCTATCCCCCTCCCCAGAGGGAGCACCAGAGTCAGATAAGAGAAGCCATAGAACAGACCTTATCAAGGTTGTCAAGAATATTTTTTTTTCTTTCTTAAAGACATGGTACCTACTAAATAGTTTTCTTCCCTCCTCTGGCAGGAGTCTTAAAACAATAATCTACCATCACATAATATTGTTTCCAAGCATATATTTTCATCTATCATATGAAATGAAACAAATACTTTTTAAGCTCTGAATGTGTTGGCCAGATATTTTATCTAATTTTCTCCACCCATTACTACCTCCTTCTTGCTGTGCCTGTTAGTACATCAAATTACACAAGTAACACAAAATACCAGTTAATAGATTACATCAAGGATTCTCAAACTTCATTGCACTGCGACCCCCCTTCTCACAACAAAAATTACTACACGACCCCAGGAAGGGGGACCGAAGCCTGAGCCTGCCTGAGCCCCGCCGCCCCAGATGGGGCAGCAAAGCCAAAGCCCTGCCATCCTGGGTGAAAAAGCCAAAGCTGAAGCCCCAGGGCTTCATCCCTGGTTGGGGGGGCCTGTAACCTGAGCCCCGCCCAGGCCTGAAGCCAAAGCCCCAGGCGGTGGGACTTCAGCTTTGGCCCTGGGAGGCAGGACTCAGGGTTCAGCTTCAGCCCTCGGCCCCATGCCAGCCCTGGCAACTCCACTAAAATGAAGTCGCGACCCACTTTGGGGTCCCGACTCACAGTTTGAGAACCGCTGGATTACATTGATGCATATAAAATCCAAAAGAGATGAGGTATAAAAAAAAAACAAAAAACAAAAAACAAAACTGTGCTAGAGATCACTGAAGACAAATAATTTATCCTCCAATATGGCCTGGGAAGTTGTAGCACAAGTTACCACTAATATAATAACTGCTTGGGACTCAAAGATTGACAATATGGAAACCAAAACAGACACATAAGAAATAAATGAGCACTATAAGGAAGTGCAAGAATGTGTTTCAGGGATGAAAGGCGAACTACATTTCGGATAACTAAATCAGACAGCTGAAAAACTGGAAGACTGAGAACCAAATTAGAAGGATAAAAAAATCTAAAAGTGGATGGTAAGCAACTTATATTCTCCTTTCAAAATTTCACTCTTGCTGCACATAAAATGTAAGTGAAAAACGATAGGATTAAAATAGGACAAGCACAGAAAGTCAAACCACTCTTGGAAACAAACGGAAAACTCACAGTTTACTAGTCAACAACCAAACCTGCCCACCATAATAATTTTCAGGGCTGGGCCTGTGTGACTTTAATTCGCCCCCTTGTGTGTATACAGTACTATACAGTCTTGAATTATTTTATTGAATACTATTTTTCCCCCTCACAGGACTCCTGCCTCATTCAGTGCACAGGATGGACCATGCTCTCAATGAGCACGTTTTCAATAATTTTGTTTTCTCCTCATTCAATGTGTGGCCCCACACAGTTCAAACCCTACTCCGAAGACAGAATTCTTGATTTCCTCATGGGCTTTTGCTATGGTGCTCTTCATTATAGTATCGGAGTGCTTCAAAAGCATTAATGAATTTATTTTCACAACACCCACCAGGTATGGCTATGGGGGTGGTATTATTCCCATTTTACAGATGAGGAATTAAGGCACAGAGAGATTAAGGTCAAAAGTGACTACTAATTTTGGGTGCCCAATTTGAGAAGCCTCGGATCAGATTTTGCAGAGTACTTCATTGCAGCTGTGGGCTAGTGTACACCGGTAGCACTTTAACGTGGCTTGCATAGTCACAGCAGAGTGCTGAGAGAGAGCTCTCCCAGCACTCTGAAAAACCTACCTCCACAAGAGGCGCGGCTCCCAGCACTGGTGCACGGTTTACACTGGTGCTTTACAGCGCTGAAACTTGCTGCACTCAGGGGGGTGTTTTTTCACACCCCCGAGTGAGAAAGTTGCAGCGCTGTAAATTGCCCGTGTAGATAAGCCCTGTGAGTGGTCAGCACTTCTGCAAATCAGAATCTATGGTCTCAAGTTGGGCATCCAGAAAGTGAGGCACACACAACTGGCAACCACATGTAAAAAGTCTGATTTAAGTGACTTGCCCAGTGCCACACAAGAACTCTGTGGCAGAGGTAGGGATAGAATCCAATCTTCCAGGGTGGCATTTCACAAACTTAACTATGAGACCATCCTTGCAGGAAATGAAATCTTTTCCCTCATTCATTACAAACTTCTTCAAAAAATAAGACAGCTCCCCATGCTCCCAGCAGACATTCAAGGCTTCCCAGAGTGCCCACCTGGCAAGCTCCCCAGTGAGCAGGATGCCAGGCTACTCAGCTTTCCAAGCAATCTGGCTTCCCCAGGAAGCAAGGCAGCCACATCCCCAGGTGGCTAGCTCCCGAGATTGCCGGGCTCTTCAGCCAGCTTGCCAGGGAGCCGGGTGGTTAGCTGGTCCAGAGATTTTTTTTTTAAAAATTCTGTTTTTTCTTAAACTGAATTTTTCAAAAAAGTTTCTGTTCTGTAGAAAATTTCTCATTTCTGACATTTCGTTCTAAATCAGACTCAAATCCATTTAATAAATGTGACTTTTCCATGGGATGGAAATTCCAGTTCCTGCACAGCTCTATTCACTACACAACCATGATTCACCTCTAGAGCAGGTCCATCTTGTGCACTGATTAAGGTGGGGTGCTGGAAAAAAATAGTAAGCCATCATGTAATTAAAGACTGCATCATACTATCTATGCGCAAGAGGAGTGAATTAAAGTTACACAGGCAACCTTAATTCTGGTATTCCCTAACTTTTAAGTGCTTGCGTGTTTGCCTTTGCAATCATAATGTTCTTTTAATGTAATTTTTTGGTATTTAATTTCCTAGGATTTTAATAAAGTAAATTGTTTAAACAGATTCCATCATGTAGCATCACATTAACACACACACACATCCATTGTTCATCAGCAGAGTTGGAACCTCTAGAAATGCTGCCACAGACCTTTGCCACTTGAGCTAAGAGAGAAACTGATGGCAATAATAGATTGTTATCCTCTATGTAGACCAGCACTAGAGGGAGGTGGCACACTTTGTCAGTGGGTTTTACAGATATTTGCTGACAGCAGATAAATGGTGAAACTCAGGCTCAGAAAGGAAGGGTGCTTTACTAAGCATGTGTGAACTACAATTCCCCCCCCCCCCCCCAAAGTCTTAACTTAGCCAAAAAAATGATGGATTTTCACAGGAACAGCAAAAGGTACATCCTTGACACAAAGTCCCTGCTCCAAAGCAGGGCTAGAGCTTCTCAAAGAAAAGGTCACCAGAATTTTAGCATTGCAAAACAACATATTTTCCCCTAGCCTTGTTCTTGGAAAAAGCCAAATTATTTTGGCTGACACTTTCCAAAAACAGTCAACCGAGGTAGACACCAAGCATGGATAATTTCCGTCCAACTGGTTAAACTCTGGCAACACGGTAAGCAACTGAAAAAGGGTCTTATAATGGGAAATGTTGGTCAATCTTAATAGTCAGTATTGCTGGCCCCATCTATATTCACATCAGCAAATTTCATAAGAACTGCCCGACTGGGTCAGATCAATGGTCTGTCTAGCCCGGTATCCTATCTCTAACAGTGGCTAGTACGAGAGTGAGAGAGAGATTGCACAGAACAGGGCAATTTTGGAATGATCCACCCATGTCTTCCACTCCTGGCTTTTAGCAGTCAGAGGTTTAGGGGTGCCCCAATCATGGGGTTGCATCCCTGACCCTCTTGGCTAATAGCCATTGTTGGGTCTATCCTCCATGAACTTATCTAGTTCTTTTTTGAACCCAGTTATTCTTTTGCCCACCACAACATCCCATGGCAGAGTTTCACAGGTTGACTGTGCATCGTGTGAAAAAGTACTTCCTTTTGTCTGTATTAAACCTACTGCCTATTAATTTCAAGTGACCCGTTTTTTGTATTGTTGGAAAGTGTAAATAACACTTCCTCATTCACCTTTTCTATACCATTCATGATTTTATAGACCTCTATCTCTTTCTCTCTCTCTTGATCACACACACACACACACACACACACACACCTCTTTTCTAAGCTGAACAGCCCTAATTTTTTTTGGTCTCTCCTTGTATGCAAGCTGTTTCATACCTCTGATAATCTTTGTTGTCCTTCTCTGAAACTTTTACAGTTCCACTATATCTTTTTTGAGATGGGGTAAAGAGAAATAGACACAATATTCAAGATGTGGGTACACCATGGATTTATATAGTGGCATTATATCTTCTGTCTTATTTTCTGTCCCTTTCCTAATAGTTGCTAACATTCTGTTAAGTCTTTTTGGCTGCTGCTATGCATTGAGCTGAAGTTTTCAGATAACTATCCGTGGTGACTCCGAGATCTTTTTCTTGAGTGGTAACAGATAATTTGGAACCCATCATTTTTATATATATATATAAATAAATAATTGGGATTATGTTTTCCAAACTGCATTACTTTGTACTTATCAACATTGAATTTCAGCTGCCATTTGGCTATCCAGTCACCCCGTTTTGTGAGATCCCCCTGTAACTCTTTGCAGCCAGCTTTGAACTTAACTACCTTAAATAATTCTATATCATGTGCAAACTTGGCCACTTCACTGTTCATTCCTTTTCCACATGATTAAATGAATACACTAAACAGCACAGATCCCAGTACAGGTCCTTGGGGGACCCCACTGCTTACCTCTCTCCAGTGCAAAAACTGACTATTTATTCCTACACTGTGTTTCCTTTGACTTCAATGTATTTTAATTACTGTTATACTACTGTTGCTGAAGAGAATATTCTAAGGACGGCAGGCACCAGCAGCAATCACTATTGACAAAACAGATTCAGTTATAGTTCATTGTGGGATAAGTATAAGCTATTTTCAAAAGCAGAGTTCCATGCAACCATGCAAGTTGTGTGAAATATTTTGTTGAGTAATAAAGATCTAATAAAGGAAATTAGAATTTTTTTAATTAAAATTTTATGAACATACTGCTTTTTTGTTGTTTCTAACTATATAATTTACATATAGTATGATTAATAAGTTAATGGCTTGCAAGACAGAAACAGATCACCAATTTTTTTTAAACTACAGCAATTAACTCTTGAATACATATTTCTTCAAAAAAGTGGTTTAGTAGGCAGAAGGAAGAGAGCCATTTGAACTCTTGTATTATTCACTATACAGGATAACAACTATATACTGAGTCACTCAAACTAAAAAGGGAAGAAATTTAAAATGGAAGAAGAAAATGTTCTTTTAAAGGGTAAGTCAGTAGAACTCATCGCTGAAGGATTATAATTTTGACAAGTAACTCAGTAAGTTTCATAAAAGACAGCAACTGCAGTTACACTAGATAGACTTTACAATTTTAAAACTTCATGCTTGAGGACATAAGATGACGTAAGGTTGCCAGCCAACCAGGGGAACTGGATTTACAACTCCAAAACCAGTAACAGTCCATCACATATGCTTTTCCATGGTGTAAACTGGCACAGCTGTGTCTTAAGACCACTCTTGTTTTCCATCTGGTCTGCTGATGTTGCACTAACTGACCAAAATGCTAATGGTGTGAATTTTGAGTTCGGGCAGCTTGCCAGCAGCAACAGCTCCAGCAGCATAAAATGTACTAGAACAGTGTTTTTTTGCCACTTATACTTAAGTAGTAGCAATCTGAGCAGGTCATGTGGACAGACTTTACTGAAGAGGTTTTAACTAGCGCCAGTGAGGAAGAGGAGGAGTTAGTGTCATGGAAAACCTTTGCCATTCAGACTAGATGACCATAATGGTCTTTTCTGTCCTTAGAATCTATTATAAGAACAAGAAGTAAGCCCAGAGGAAGCCAGTGTGCTTCTGACTCAGTCTTTGTCTACACTGGATACTTTTACATCAGTGTAGCTACACTGATATAGTTGCATCAGTGCAAACCCACAACATAGACACATCTACCACTGTTTCAAATCAAGGAAAAATGCACCAGCCCTGTTGCACTGGTATAAAAAGATACATACACTAGGGACCTACACCAGTGTACCTTTGCCAGTGAAAAGTGTAGATAGTACCTCAGAAGAAATAAGAATGATCCCTGCTGCCAGCTGCAAAAAAGAAAGAAAAACCAGTAGATTCTATACCTTCAGCAGTAGTCAAGGACTGGTGTAAACACAAATTTCCATCTGTTTAGCGAACGTTTAAACTGTTTTGAAAACACACCTTTAGTTAAAATAGTGCAAGTCCATGGGTTGAAAAGGCCTGTGTCTGTGCCTGGATTCTGGAGTTTCTGTATGACCCAACAGGAGCAGTGACTGAATCATCTATTTCAAGCTTCTTTTTTTGGTTTCATAAGGGAAGTACTACATGCAGAAACAGATACAATCTGCTGCTGAGGGTGCACAGTAGGGATGAGTAGGGCAGGCAAAAAAGGAGGCGGGGGAGGAGGAGAATACAGAAGAGAAATGGCTAGCATAGTAGCTTAGTGGCAGTACATTTAAGTTTGGTACTGAACTATATTCCTCTCTCTTTGGGCTGGGAGCACTGTGAAGGTGGTGACTTGAGAAAGAAAGAGGAATACTGGCTGCACTAACACCTGTGAGACTAAATGAAAAACATCTAAACCTAAGTTGATAGGAGGGTAGCTATAACCCATGACCCCAATTCAGAGGCACAGCTCTGAAAACTTCAAAATAGAAAGAGAAGGAAAAGGAGACAATTGTCAGAAACCTGGCCACAGCATTCTTGATTACCTAAATGCCTTTTTCTAAATTTCAAGAAACTACAGAAACCACAGTACTCTAGGAAGGAATTAAGGTTTTTAGCAAACTTTTGTTCAAGGTAAGGATGTACTTCAGCAATATTTTAAAATGGTGATAAGCAAACTTGTAGACAAGGGAGGTATAAAAAAGGAATAGTTTGGGAGAACAGTTACGGTAAGTTCTGAATTAGGGAGGGTGACTGTGGAATCTGCAATGAGACAAAAAGGACTTAATTTTTATAGATTTTTAAGGCCCCACTGCAATCAACTAGTTTGACCTCCTACCTCACGCCATAACATTTCACCAACTAATTACTTCAGCAGTCCAATAAGTTGTGGTTTAACCTGTAGAACTGCTTGATTTAAAGATTTCAAGAGATATAGAGTCCACCTCATTCTTCAGTAAATTGTTCAATACCCTGAATCATTAAGTTCATTACACCTTGATTCTGAGTTATATGGTTAACGTTTTAACTGTGTTTACCCCTTAATACACTCCCCTTTTGCTGTAAATTAAAAACTTGACTACTCTAGCAAGTCTATCACAATGACTGGTTACCCTACTATTAAGTTGGTGACTATCCAAACTATGTAGCTCCTCTCTCCTGTGGAAAAAAGCCCAATGCTCTATAAAACGTTCTACATTACACCACATACCTAGACAATAGTTCTCACCTTTGAAAAATTTAGTAGGAAGCAGTGATCTAGCCAGAATCCTAGTTTTAAAAAAAGCAAGCCAAAAAACTTAAGAATTGGGGCAATACAAAGTAGTGTCATCCAAAGTGGAAGTCAGAAATTAGAAGTCACAGAGGGAAAACAATGTAAAAAGGAAATGCTAAGGACAGAATTTTAAGGGGGTCGGGGAGGCAAAATTAGTTTTTCATCTGTAATTTCAATTTCTCCTAGAAGATTCACCTCTCTGGACAGACATCCTAACTCTTACGTACTCGTGTACAATCTAGCAGAATTAAAGCAGAGTTCCTCTTTTTTCTCGAAAATGAAAGTTCTTCCTGTCTGCAACTAATCTTACCCTCCCCAGACACACATTTACAATGTAAAGGACACACATAACTTGAATCCCTTCCCACATAGAATCTGCTCCCAATGTTTCTAATCCTTCTTGTCCTTTTCACCATTACTATTTTACCTTTAGAAATCAGATGAGCATGACTAAAACCAGTGCTGAAGATGAAAAGTGTCCCTTCAGTTTATACTATGCTATTATGTTTTCTGGATTATTTAGTACCTCATAGCATGGTGCCTGAAAGTATATTAAGGATTGTATATTCATATATTCTTAGCACCTAAACTTTATTACTCAGCCTGACCAGGGCCCATGGAAAACTAGGGCAAATGGTGAGATGTTGTCTGAGGACTCATTCTTTATTCATTCTTTACTTGTCTGGGATGTACATGGTTGAGCAGGAAAAAAGTAATTTATGTTTATATTAATCATTTCCCAATACTCAAGCAAGGTATTCAGTACAAAATGAGTTTAATAAGTCTTATTTCTACTGTATATTCTTTTGAAAGTATTTTGCAGTTGTAACCCAGTACAAATATCGATAGACAAAAATTTGTTTTTATTCCTCTGCTGGGGATCTCTATTCTGGATGTAGTTTATAGGTATTTATGTCCAAGCCACTGACAAAGAGAGAGTTGTTAGATGAGAAATGCGACTTACACTAATTGAGCTTAATTAAGCTCAATCAGTACAACTAAATGTAAAACAATTTAAGTGTCCATTCAAGGGCCTACTGTGATTTAACTCAAATGGATTTAAAAAGTGACTTATGTTAAATCAGTTCAACTTCTGTATGTGGATAGGACCTTAGTTTTACTAATTTGCCCTTTGGATATTATGCATTTCTCATCGATCAACACACTTCTTTTAGTATTCTCATGTGTTTATTTCTTTCTCACCACACTCATTTTAGCCTTCTCAGATTTGGTTTGGGGCACTCCGATTCTCCTCCAAAGACAGGAAGACATCTGCAGAAACATCTGTCTTCTTCCGCACAAAACAGCTTGTGCATCTATCCCTCCACTGATGAGAATGGAACACTACTCCCTTTGGAACACAATGCTCTTCCATAAATCAGTGAGACCAAAGGACAATGTAAGGAGAGTCTTACTCTGGTACCATCACTTCCCTGTACCGTTAGTATTTAAATTCTCAGTCCATCCTGTACTAAAATCTTAGAGGGAAATCCCGACCAAGATTTATAAAATTGATTTTATCATAACTCATCTTTCCTGACATTTTATAGGCAAAACTGTCTTGGGTCCTTCAGCTGGGGTGTCACCATGATGTAGCCCATTTGGAGAATAATATATGGAGAGATGGGAATTCCAGAAGACCATCTTAGAAGTAAAAGAGAGGGGAAACAGATGCACAGAATCCAAAGGGATGGTGGGGTCAAAGATCCAGAGTAAAATTAACTAACCAGACATTTAAGGAAGAAAGCATTACTTGGATTTTAGCTATTCCTACCAACTTCATCAAGAAAGGGATAACAATGGAGATTTTACCCCATTTCCCTCCAAAAAAAAAAAAAAAAAATTAAGTTAAACGTCCATATCTAAGTTATTCCATTATATGATTACACTCAGCATACTTTCTGTAACATTAACAGAAGAAGTGTTTTATTGCCCAGCTCTAGTATCACTGACCTTAAAGATTGCTGGCAGCTGTATAAAAACAAGAAAAAGAATCCAGTTTGACCTGAACCAAAAATAAAGATTTTTGGTAATCAAGCAAAGTCATCAAAAGTTACATTTTGGATCAAACTAAACATTTTGTTTCTGGGCATTTTTTACCTCTCTTAATAAAAGCAAAGGAGATGCCGGGCTAGATTCACAAAACTGGAAGAGAAGGTGCCCCCCCTCATACCAAATAGACCAGTCATTAGGACACTCACCTGGGATATGGGAAACCCAGGTTAAAATTCCTTCTCTGGAAAAGGGACTGAATGCAGGTCTCCCCCCTCAAAGTTGAGTGTCTTAACCATCAAACTATATAGGCTATTCTGGGGTAGGCCTCTCTCTCAAGCCCTCCCGTTGAACCCATTTCACTTTGTATAAAATACCTATATAGTCGCTGGACCAGAAAGATTGAGAACATTGAAATACGGTGTATGGTGGAAGATTTATATTAACACCTAAATAACTTTAATTCCTAATTATCACTTTGGATAAAACAATACTTCAAGATTCAACACATTCCTTCTTTCAAAGAAAGCATCAGAAGTCACTATAAGCATCCCTGAGCCATCCCAGAAGTTCTCCAGCAAAGGTATTGAGAAAGATACTTGACATTTGTGAGATTTCCAAAGTAAACAAACAGAAATAAAAACTTTTCTTTAAACAAAAACAGGGTGGATTTGATTTAAATCAAATTGATTTAAATCACTAGTCAGGAAGAGTCAATTTAATCATGAATCTCTACATAAAAGTGCATTCTTGTTGGTTGTTATAACCTTAATACATATTCTTCACAACTCAGAGATAGATGTAGGTTTCATTTTTAGAAGGTACACACTATACATTTTTAAAGTGATTTATTTTGAAAACTTTTCAGATTAGTTTTACAGCTATATCAGAAAATGAATGATTGTTTGGTTATTTCATTTACCAAAGATAATTGAAGCAGATATTTATGAAGACATTGGGAGGTGAACTATCTCCAATTCAACAGGTTAATCATTAATATTTGGAGGATTTTCTTGCCATGCTGTATTAGGAGGAGAACGTCACCAGACATTTAAATTGTTTTATTTAACTAAAACAACAATATTATGTATTCTGGATTTTTTCTTCAACAGCAAACATATCATATTTGAACAAAACAAGCATATGAATTTTTGAAGTTAGTTAAACATTCAAGTTTTTTAAAAACAGGTTTGTTTTTGTTAAAATTGTTTTTAACTAAAATAGTTAAATTAAATTTAAAAAAAAATACAAAAATTAAATCGACTATGTCAGCCAGGTCAACATGAGAAACTTAAAATATTGGCTTCTGCAGCTATCTCAGTCGTCTTCACCTTCATTTTCCTGTTTGTTCATAATCTGGAAAAGAAAAACAAGCTTTCCTGCTTTTCTAGGTCCCAAATGATTTCTCAATTTGGAATGAATTAGTCCAAAGGAAGAAAATATTCTTTCTACACCAGCAGAAGAAGTTACTGCAGTTAAAAGTGAGATGATCACTTCAACCGTCTCTGAATCCAAGCGCTTAAGTGACTTCCACCAGTTCACTGGTGTGACTTTCTTTAAATCATCATCAGCAGCAAACATATATTTCTTGAATGGTTCTTATTCCCAAACTGGGTCTCTTTTACGGCCTGCTATCATTATAGGTTTTCCCTTCTAGTGAGAGAATGTATGGAAGATCTCAAATCAATGAAGGCTACACTCAGAAAGACCTCAAGACTTGTGGAATAGGATGCTCAAACAGTTTCACTTTTGTTTCTACTGCCTGTCCCTCCCTTCTCACATTTATCTCCAGACTTCTTCTCCTTGTCCAGATCTATTCCACCCCCAACAATCTTCTATTCATTGAACTGTTTGAAACTTCGCTCTTTTAAAGAGAGGTGAGGGATTGACTCTCTGTACACAAATTTGCAGAGGGCAATAGGGTTGAGGTCTGTTATTTCTCACCTCTATATAATTTATTTAAAAACATTTTTGCTGTTAACAAGCATGTTATCTTGGAAAACACAAATCCACAGTTTGAGAACTGCAAAACTAAGCATCTCGGATGGTACCTTCTAGACTAAGCAATGAGTCCCACAGGGTAGATAGAAAGATTAACCTAAATAATCTTTACAGAAGCCCCTGGAACCCCATAAGATTGGGTCCCTAATCCATGAACTATTAGAACTCATTTACAAAACTTTCCTTAAACATTATATGGATATATTGTCTCATACTATAAAATTAGAATTTATAATCCCTATTCCATGATGAGATATCTTTGAGCTATTATGTATCTTAATTGAAACTTTAGATGGATTTTTTTGATGAAATGCTTTTTGAGGGAAAAAACCTACAGTAATTTAAATTAAAAAAATCCAATTTCAATTTAAAAAAAAATCTGATTTTATTTATTAAAATATTTGATTTTTATCCACCCTGAACAAAAACGAAATCACTTTCAGACATTCATGCATTACAACAAAAAGGCAAAATCTCAATTTTTAAAAAATACTTTGCAGGTCACACAGAAGTCTCTCATACAACCAAGAATGCACCAATCTCCTTAACCATTAGACCATCCTTCATCTCTAATTCCACCTCCACATATTCAAATATTTCTCAAATTCCCATCTTCCTGCAGCACTAAAAAAAGTAACTTAGCAATGCTTACCAATTCAACTAAGGGAGTCTTATCTCTTGTGTGGAGGACTGGAGTAGATCCACAAACTTATTGGTTTGTTCCTGGACTTCTTCCATGGATATTCTGAGAGCTTTCACCACCTTCTTAAGAAGCTTCTAGAAGCCACTGAAATCACCTGAAGGGCACCTGGAGAGATGACTGCCTCATCTGGGAAAGATAAGGATATGGCCTGTGGAGATGGGTGCTATCTTCTCAGGTTCTTCCTCTTGGTGTTGAAGAGGAGAGGTCTTGAACAGGGGTTGCAGAGGCACAGGGTCAGCTCTGGATGCTGTAGCTGAAGTAGACAGTCTCTTGTATTGCTCAGTTCTGCTCTGGAAGTATCACAGGCCCCAGTGACCATGCTGGAACTGGTTGATATGGTCCCAGTGCCTAGAGTCTAAGAAATCAATGCCTTTGTTCTAATAACAGAATGTCCCAATACCTAGCTCTAGTGTAAGGTCTCAGTCCATATATGATGATGATGTGGACACTTCTGAGGTGAGCATATGTTTGAGACTCTATCATCATCAGAGACTTTCAATGAGGCATAGTCCGGTTCCACTGGAGGAGCCAGGTCTTTCAAAGTAGAGGATAGGGCTATGGGCATCATTAGTGCCAAGGAAGTTTGATGTCTTGGTGCTGACACAGCTGCCAATGTTGGTAAGAGGGGTGATTCTGACTCCAGAAGAATTAAGAGGTCCTTCAGTGCTATAAACCTCTGGGATGCACAAGTGTCTCAGTTCTGATTTCTCCCTCAGCACCAGTTCAGGCTTCCATGCAGAGGCTGATGGTACAGCACACAGTGTAGAAGGCAGCAGTACCAGAGCAGGTTGTGGAAGTGCTGATGTTGATGCTACTGTATGAGCTGCTATAGGTGCTGAGTTCCTTGCCGAAGATGGAGGCTTTGGCAGTACCACCTTCCCTCAGCCCTGCCAGCGGTGCTTCAGTGCCCAGATGAAGCTGAACTTCAATGGCAACTGCTCAGACTGAGTGGTGTCAAGGGAAGGCCCTGCTCAAGCTCTTAGTGGGAAAATGCTTCCCTGGCTTACCACTTCCTTAGACTTTACTGACATATTGGTGAGTCTCAGCTCCCAGGCTCTTGGATTCTGAGGGGCCACACAAGGAAGTGTGTTTCAAAGATCCCAGGTCAGATGCCGGCCTCAAAGATCTATTCTTTAAGATCTGCAGGCAGGATTCCCTATCCTTTCTCATACGTGAGTTAAAGAACTTGCAAACTGAACATCTTCCAGTGACACACAATTCCTTGAGGCCATCAAGACACGGGTCCATCAGTCAGGGGCACTGTTCTGTGATATACCCGGCAATACTTGAAATTAGGGGACCTGGAAGAGGCCACTCTGGATCTAAAACTACATTTAAAATAGAAATAAGAATGCTTAAAAACACCTCAAAACACTAAAATAAAAACTTGCCAATGGGCAAACTAACTACTAAAAACTAGAATAACTACACAGGTAGAATAGTTGCTGGCAGTCACATGGACAGCGAGCACTCAAGTCTCAAAGCCGAGAGGAGAGGAACCGAGTAATGGCTAGCGCACTCCGCCATTATATGCCCTCAACGTGAAGCATGAAGAGTCTCAAAGTGCATGTCCAGATATCCAAAACACTGCACACTTAACAGCATGAGTCACCTGAACACTAGTAATGGAATGTACCATATATACTCGTTCATAAGCCAAATTTTCTAAGTAAAAAAGGGAAGCACCAGAGAAGGGGGTGGGCTTATGAACGGGTATAGAGAGGGAGAGGTGGGACACAGCCCCTCCTCCCAACAGAGGGAGCAAGGAGAGGCAGCACAGCCAGCAGAACCAGAAGGGAAAAGACGGGGCCAGAGTCTCTCTGCTTCTGGCCATGCTGCTCTCCCCCAAGCCTCCGAAGCAGCTGCAGCTCCAGGGCTGACAGGCTGCAGCCGTGCAGCTCGGCCCCGCCCCCCAGAGCAGGCTGTGGCCGAGCCGCCCGGCCCACCAAGGCCCGCTGGGGCCGTGCCACCTGGCCCAGCCCACTGGAACATGCTGTGACTGCGCCGCCTGGTCTGGCCCGCCGGAGCAGGCTGCGGCCGCGCTGCCCAGCCTGCCGGAGCAGCTCCAGCCAGGCCAGAGACATCCTCCCCTGGCCCTCCCCAGATAAGGTGGGAAGGGGTGGGATGAGAAGAGTGTGGGGTCCCAGGCTAGGGTCATTGGGGGGTGGTCACAGGGGTTACTCCCCTCACCCCCAGCTTCTCCCCCCCCAAAAAATTTCCCCACCAGTTGCTGTCCCGGCCTGTCAGGGTAAGCAGCTGGCATGCCGGGACACTTTGTTTACTTAGGTTTACCACCTTGCCTGCAGACGCTCGAGGTAAACAAACCATCTCGGCCCGCCAGTGGCTTATTCTGATGGCCTGGGAGCCAAAGTTTGCTGACCCCTGAATTATAGGGTCGGCTTACGAATGGGTCATAAACATTTTCCATGTTTACTTATCCATCTTGGGGGGGGGGGTCAGCTTATAAACGAACCGGCTTATGATCGAGTATATACAGCACTTATGGACAAGCACTCGAAGGAGAATATTTTCTTCATTTCAATTTATTCAACTAAATCAGTTCAATGACTAATTCATTCAAAGTTGAGAAATGACTGGCAGTTTAGAAAACGGGAAAAGCTTGTTTTCCTTTTCCAAACTATGAATAAAAAAGTAGGTGTGAGTGGATGAACTCTACTAAAATCATGAAGGACACGGTGACCAGAAAGAATCAGTTTAATTCACTACCTACAGGTAGTACCTTCTTTCTATAATAAGTCATAAAACATGTTTTGATAATTTTTTTTCTTATGTATCCATCACTTTTAAAGTTTTTTTTTAATTAACTAATAAAAACCATTTTACAATGCTGTATTTGTGATTTAACGGGCTTCAAATTTCTACCCAAATAGAGTGTGAGACAAATCATAAAGTTGCACCAGTTTAATTAAAGGTTTGAATGGTTTAAATCAACTTGGTTAAAACAGTGCAAAAAATTGTGGGGACACTCTTACTTTAGATAAAACCAGGTTTAACTTACATCAATTTTGTTGTCAGAAATAAAGAGGTTGGCACTGGTTTAAAAACCAATGTAAGTTGTTGCAACTTTCTTGTGTAGGCATGGCCACAGTCTCCTACACATTCAGTCCAATACCATGTATACTCTGCATTCACTTTAAAATATTGAAAGGAAAAAATTACAAAATACTTAAGGAAGTCATGAAGTCAACAAACTAGCCAACTATGAATAGTTATGATTAGTTTGAAATGTTTAAAGCTCACTATTTACAGCCTTTTAAAGGTGCATTTTGAGACATATAGTGAAGTATGCCATTAACCATAAAAAAAAGATGCACATTATGCACACAGATTTCTTGCAACAACCTTAACTTTGGCCATCAGCCAAGAAGAAATTCTGCTGCCAGACTGAAGTAGTAACACATTATTTGTCTAAAAGATACACTACCACGATCTTTTGTTCCAAGCTCTAACCTACTTTAATCAGATGTTAAAACAATGTCTAAATAATCTAAATAATTCTCTCCTCACCCATCCCACAACTAAAGCTATCACTTTATTAGTGACATTTAAAAACAAACAAACTTTGTTTTGATCATGCATTGCCCTTTGGTGGTCTGCAGTTGCAGTTAAACACTACTCTCAAAGTAGTGCTGACACTGAATTCTGGTGTATAAGTAAATTAAAAACAGCAATATTAATAAACTCCAACTTCAAAACAAAGAAAAACCATATTTACTAAATAAAACTCAGTGAAGGGGAAAATGGTCAAGCTCTTAACAATATTATATAAAACAGTTGGAGAGAAGTAGGAAAGAATGCAAAGACTTCAAAAATGCACTTTAGGATAATTTCAAATACAAAAACGAACAGAAAAAAATCCATGTTCAAACAAAACTTACTTGATTGCCAGTTATATTTTTAAATATGGAGCAAGCAAATTTTCTACTCCTCAGCAATGCCGTTCATGTACTTTACATCCAAAATTGGAAACACACAGAATACAGCCTATACTGCATTACATTAGATTCACAAGCAAATGTAAAAATTAATCCCTTTTCCCCCTGCTTTCAATTTAAAATAAAATAAAATTATAATCTGTTTGATTAGTTTATGATTATTGAATGTAATCAAGGTCTAAAAGAACCAATTGTTTTTCCTCAGTTTCTATATTCTTGGAAATAATCTAGGCACAAGTCTACTAAGGCATTCTAAGCAGGTGTTTGTAAAATTTAAAATAAAACTATTGTATCATATCACAGTACTTTCCCTCCTCCACAATCTACCGCCCTCAATATCAAGGCCATCATCTTGGTGGCAAAGAACAGGACAAGAATCTGCTTGGAGCCATTCAAAGCCAATCTAAGCTACATTTACAATCAAGTCTGAGGTCCCCATTTCAACATAATTCTGATTTGCACTGTAAACAGGACTTTATCTCTTTTACGTAGCCAGGTTAAAAGCCTTGGCTGTTGCCAACAGAATTAAGATCCATTCTTCATTACAAATTGGAACCATGTTGTAAGCAGGTCAGGGGATAACTGTGTTGAAACTGGATCCTCTGAATGCAGTAATCGCAGTGTAGAAAGGTGCTTAACTGGCTGAAGGTATCATTGAGCAATCCAGAACATTTTCAGATTCCTCTGAGATTACTTCTTCTCCTGAGCACGTCTTGCTGACCTGAGGAGCAAGATGCTGGGGATCAGGTATTTCACATGTATGTCCCATACAAATGTTCAGAGCAATACCACCAGGACAATGCTTGAAAAATTAACTTGACACATACAAGCCAGAAGTTGCCATGAAAGTTGGGGATGCCCCCCTACCAACATGGTTTATTTAGGGGCAACACCATGGTAAGAAATCCAGGCTCCCTGCCCTCCTCCACCCATATTGCTGTTGGAAAGGAAGGGTGCTAGGATTCCTATCTGGGTGGTACCTCGACCTAAAGCATCCTGGTATCAGCCTCTCACCAGTAGGTTTCTGATATATATTAAATATCCATCCACTGACTACTGGAAGGAAGAAGGAGCTTTCCACTTCCCATACTTCTACCCCTAAATTTGGAGAAGTTAGTTAACTGCTACTATCCTTCCCCTCAGCATCCATTTCTTTGGATCCTCACTTGTGAATAACTCCAGTTTCTTATCTTCTCCTGTCCTCTAGCCCTCCAAGCAGCAGCAAAGTGAAGTTAACATAAATACCAGATTTACTGCTGTGTACGGGATTCTGAATAACAATAGTGAATCTGTAGAGTTTTGTCAATTTCACTTTGCTGCTTAGGAAATTTATGAGCAGCAGCAGGCAGGCTATAGGTATCTGCAGATTTAGAAAGGCACCACTGCATCAGTTCATATTCATAAGATTATCCTTACAACCATAAGGGTTAAATATTTTTCTCCTTCGTTGTTTAAATTTTGCAGAAACTGATGTTTAGCCCCTCTGGTGAGCACCTCAGAGAAAGTTTTCTTCCTGACATTGGTATTTCAAAACCACCAGGCTGGGTCATAAAGCCTTCAGCTGCAGATAAAATGCATATGCCATATTAAAGAATCTCAGTTTAAAAATCAGAAATATGTATTAGCAAAAATCAGTGACCGATAACCCACTAAGAACACACCAAGTGTATTCAAGTTTTGATCTAATACATGTGCCTTTCATAGTAAGTTACTTATGGCATATCTTCTTATTCCTCAAATAGATTGTCTACAGGTCTACTTTGAAAGGTTTTGAGTATTCTTATTTATAAATATAGTATATGCTGCAGCTAGAATTACAGACTTTTTGACTGTGGTAGTGGGGGTGAGCAGTTAGAGAATAATTCATGTAAGACTAAGGCCTGATCTACACACAGATCTTGTACCAGTATAATTATTTTCAGCTAGAGGTATGTTGGGGTGGACATAGTTACACAAGTATAAAAGAGCCTTATACCAGCATAGTTTATTCTCAGTCACAAAGGAATAAGCTGTATTGGTATGCTAATAATACTTTTATGCTAATATAACTGTTTCTACACTGGGAGGGGTTTGTACTACTTTAACGATACCTGTACAATTAAGTGGTATAACTTGTGTGGTTTGACAAGGCCTAAGGATAACTTATTTTGTTAACATGAAGGAATCACCAATAAAAGCCATGGGTTTTACTACTTTGAGCAAGTTTTCAGTTACGCTTGAGTGAAACACCAACAATTCACAATACAAAACCTTAACAGATAAACATTTTTTCCTGAACAGCAATTCAACAAGTTCTGACTATTAAAGTTACAAAAAGACTAAAAAAAATTATTTTTCCAAAACAAAACAAATCTTTTTGCTGACCAATCTGATGAAATGATTTCATCAATTCTCCCTTTGCGTTAAATAAACCAAACACCACACCCATCATACTCTGGGATTTTTTCCCCCCTCTCTTATTTAAATGCTAATTGCTTCTCATGAGGTTTCTATTCAATCAGTCTTTTGCACAATCCACCATAGTACATTTTAATGATCCAGCCCTTTCACTGCATTACACATGTCCTGGAAAATTGTGAAGGTTTATGTGCCTCTTTTAAGCCCAAGGTCCCTGATTCCCCACCCACTGAAATCAGTGGAAAAGCTCCCATGACTTGAGAGATGCAGGATCAGGCCCAAAATCCCTATAGAGTATTTCTATGAGTAGAGGAACCAAACATTGCTCTCACATCTGTTTAGATGTGTATAGTCAAATTTGCGGTCAATGACTTGTAAGTTTTGTGCTAAAATGAGAAAAAAATAGTTCTTAATAGGTTCTCAAATGTCACTCTTCCTTCTCCATTCCAGTTTACTGCCAGTACTTTTCTTGTAGGCAAATAGAAATTGCATCACTGAGTGACAGCAGAAATGGATAAAATATAATACATATCCCCCATAAGGTGACAATATGACATAACAAATGTATATTGACAGACAGACTAAGTTATAGTGGATTTTAATTGTATTCTTTCCCAGAAAAATACACATTTCTTACTAATTATGTAGCCAACATTCATTTAAATGTAGATCTAGAGAATACTGTATTTTACACTGTACAAAATATCCAATATTCAATGATTCCTTGTGTACAAAGCACGAGGACCCTAACGTTTTGTTAAATAAATTAGAAAGGTTTTATGCAAGAGTTCCTTCAAAGAGGTATTAAAGATTGAAACAAAACTTAAAACTGAGCCTGTTTTTATTTGTTTAAAAGATCTTATGGATTTTTCAAAGATATTTTGCTTTTTTTTCTCCTTTCCAAAGTCAGCACTCAAGTAACTGAACAAAACACTATACATATACATGAGAGAAGAACAAAAATAAAAAAAGTCAGCTTTACACTTTTAGGTTATAAGTAACAGCCAGCCAAAAATGTAAACATAAAAATGCACAGACTGACTGCATATTTTAAAAAGCTCAAACTACCAGACACCAGTTAAATTTGTTTCTTATGTTGTTTCCACTATGAAAAAAATATTCTGATGGAATTAAATGAAAACTGTTAAACCACCATATCTGCATAGTTGATTAACGAATATAAAAAAAAAAAAATAGGAAAGCCAGCGATCATTCTTGTTAGGTCCATCCTCAAGAAAAATTCAATTTTCAAGCAAATTTTTGACAGTATGTCTTTTGTTTCTCTCAAGTTACGTAAAGAAAAAGCAATCCCTGACCTTAAATATTTTGACTAAAAAGGATAAAAGAATAGTACTCAACAGTATCAAACGCTTAGCATAACACAAGGCAGGGCTGAAATAGGCAAAATGCAGGTCTAGAAAATCAAGTTCAGTCACCCCGGATTGCGTTTTACAGTGTTATTAACAGTCATGTGCCATCAAAACATGGAATGTGGCAGTGTTTGGGATATGCTCCACAAAGCTGAAGTAAAAGCTCCTCCTGTCATCTAAAGCAGCAAAGATTTCTCAACACACTCTGGACAAACGCAGATGTCAATAATTAAATCTAGCTACAGAGAAAACAGGGTGACAGTTCAAAATAAAATCCTGAATAATAATACAAATTTAAGAAAGGATTTTAGATTTTAGGAAAAAACTAGCAGAAAATCTGAAATGAAATGGGGACTAAAAAAAAGTGGTGTTATAGTGTGCAGCTATACAGCTAGTACTTTAGGGGATAGTGCTCTCTTATTTTTTAATCTGTAAAGCAAACCTAACCTGAGAAGCTATACAGCATGACTGTAGGGAACTCAGCAGTTTGCATAACAAAAAACCACCACATAATATTTACTCAAAAGGAGACACCACAACATGCTATGGTATTGAGAACACTGGCCTTGCAAGCTTCTTCCCCTAAGATCTCACACCATTTCAACTGTATGAGTGGGAGCACTAGGGTAGGTTGCCTATTTTCTCCACTGTCATCTAACCCTGTTCAGAACAGGTCTAGACTCAGTGGTAAAGTCAGTGACAAATAGTCTAAAACAGTCCTACCACAAGTAGAACTGCACCAGCAGGTTGTAAATGATAGGTGACTTTAAGAATAATCCCCATGAAAACAAGCTCTGCAGTCAGATCCTCTAAGTTAAATCCCTTCTAGACTCACTTCTTCCAAACCACTGATAAACAGACAAAAAACCTTAAAGCCCCAATCCCACAAATTTTTATGATCAATGGGGCCTACTCAACATGGGAAAATTAAGTATGTGCATAAGTATTTGTGGGATTGGGACATAAAAATACGTTCACCTAGTGCATCTTGTCTTACCTTATCCCTTTAGTTGTAACCTTCCCATAACAAAGACTACCATTATATCTGAGTCCTATCTAACACCAAGAATACCATCAGTGCTTAAAAAAACAACGGATACACACTGAGTTTGCCACCAATAGTGGAGAGAACACATTTCAGGTGCTATTACTTGTCTTGCAAGTAAAAAAACCAATCAAATCTTTTTGTGATAGCCAGTCCCTTTACTTTCTCAAAGGCAAATAAGGACACGAGAAATTGAGCATCACTTACTGGACAGAGCACTTGACTAGGTGTCGGGAAACCCAACCTATTCCCTACTCTACCACTGATCTGCTGTGCAACCTTCAGCAAGTTACTTCACCTCGCAATACCTCAGCTTCCCCTTTCTGAAATGAGGATAACAATATTTCCACTCCTTTGTAGAGAGCTTTGAGATCTATGGATGAAAGGCGCTATACAAAATTATTAACTATATTCAGTGATTCATAAACCCACTCATCTCCATTGTGAAACTTTATCACAGGAGATATAAACAGGCAGGTAGTAATAGCATGAGCTATTTAAAGAGAATCAAGTACAAAAGTAGGATTTGCCTTACCTACCAAAAGCCCCCCAGTATTAGTCTCAAGCTTATTCACAATTAAACAATATTAAAACATAGGAGAATTAAAGAGGAAGACATCCATATTATCTATGATATTTGGATTAAAGGGACACTACCATTTTTAAAAAGTCAGACTTCATCTAATTTAAACTACAATTTCTCTGTATTTTTTATTTACTGTGTACATCTGACAGCACTTGGAGCCGGATCCAGATCAATGCGAATCCTTTCACGGACATCAAAGGGCTTTGGATCAAGTCACAGTCAGTTTAAATTAAAACAACAAGGAGTCCGGTGGCACCTTAAAGACTGACAGATTTATTTGGGTATAAGCTTTTGTGGGTAAAAAACCCACTTCTTCAGATGTTTTTTACCCATGAAAGCTTATGCCCAAATAAATCTGCTAGTCTTTAAGGAGCCACCGGACTCCTTGTTGTTTTTGTAGATACAGGCTAACACAGCTACCCCGATACTTGACAGTTTAACTGTTTTCCCTTTATACATAGTCAGTTTCCCATTTGTTTGTTGGGGGTCTCTCTCTCAACTGTGAAGGGAAAAAAATCTGAAAACAGGAAAACTTGATTGTGAAACCACAAGAATTATCAGGGAGAGAAGGGGAAAATGTAATTCCTGAAACTACTTTTAGGTTAGTTTTTAAAAACTGACTAGAATGCAAGTTGACAGTGTCCCTTTAAAATGAAAAAAAATATATATTTGTGAACTAATCTAGGCGTTTTCTTCAGAGAAGTTTTATATTCATCCTTTCACTGAAATATTAAAATTGCTATTTAGCGAGCATTATAATACGTGTAGCCTTTTTAAATGTAGATTTTTAGTTTTCCTGAATGTAATCACTTTCAGTGAGTCAAAATCAGGCAGGGACTTTAATGTTAAGTTTAAAAGCAGTGTATGAACTCAAGTGAGTCCTCAATCCGTATCACTCAGCCAAACATCAGAGTTAATTATTAAGCTCTTGCAAGGTGGAATATTTTCTGGAGGTCAAGCTAGAGGGTTTCTTGAGTAACTTTCATCATAAATTTTTCCCAGATGACTAAGGGATTGTGTGCTGCACTGCCACATTCAGAGCAAGTAATCTGATGTCTCCTAACAGAGTACAATAAGTCTCAAGAAGGACTAAATAATGTGATTTCATTAAGGAACATATACATTCAGGACAAATTCTGCCAAGAGTAGCATTTTTCTTCCTTTCAATATACACAGAAGCATATTTTAGATCCCTAAAGACTTCAACTCACCAGAAATCTGTTTTAAGGACCTAAATTTGGGTAACAGAAACAGAGGAGAACTAACATCCTGCAACTTGCTGACTTCTATAGCAGTGAGAAACGCCCCAATGTCACAACCGACGAAATCCAGCGTGGGAGGGGGGGTCCCCCCGCCCCCCCAGTTTCTATCTGCCCGTGTAGGTCCTTGCACAACACCCATCGCCGGTCACATCCTGGTGCCTGCGCTTTCCCCAGACGGGTTCAGCCTGCCCGAGAATCCCCCCGCCCCAACATGTAAAACGCGAAAACTTAGATTGGCTGGTGCCGATGTCATCGCTGTCGGCAGATTGCAGGTAACTTTCCACCGCGAGGAGGTGAGTTTGTTACGGCATCCGCCGCAGCCGGCGCTGCGGTCTCACTTCTAGTCTCACACCGGCCTGCCAGCCCCAGACCCCACCTCGCCAGCTGCGTATCAGCCGCCCCCCCTCCCCAAAACATCGGGGGGGAGCGGGGCGGCGAATCGTTACGGACCCAGGGGCCTGTCAAACCCCATTTCCCTCCCCCCCTCCCCCTGTCCTCTTCCTCCTGGACGCGCCGGAGCCGGGATCTGCGGTGTAAACAGCCGCGTACGCACCTTGCCAGACAACAGCTGGGCTCCGCGTCGCCTGTTCCTGTGGCGCTTTCCGGCTCCACCATGCTTCTCACAACGGCCTCAGCAGCCGGGCTCCATCCTGCCGCCGCCGCGCTCAGCCCCTGCGGCAGGGCGGGGGCTCTCGCCGGCCAGCGATGCTCCCCGCGGCGCGTGCGGGCCGGATCTCCCTCCCTCCCCACCGGGGGGAGCAGAGCCGTCTCCTCAGGGGAGCTGCCGGGGGGGATGGTCCCGGTCCCGGCCAGGAAAAGGGACGGGCGGCTGGGCTGGGCGGAGGCGCCTCCGCCCCTCGCCGGAGAGTCCCTGGTGGCTCGGCCACCTCGACCCGGCGGCGGCCGCGTCTCCTCCCCGGCCGGGTCGCGCTCTCCAAGAGCGGCTCTCAAAGAGCGGGGGGCGTCGGCGCCCGCCTCGAGGACGGCAGGAGCCGCCACCGGGACATGCTGGCGGGAAAATTACCCACTTGTTGCCCTCGCGCTCGGCTGACAGTCGCCCCGCGCCGCTCGCGTGCCCCCGTCGCGCGGCTCTGCCTCGCGCGCGCAGCCCCCTCCTCCAGCCTGCCACCGAGGCAGGCGGCGCGAGAGCGAAGGACTGGGGAGGGAGGGCTCCGGACCCGGCAATCTGGCCTCGCGCTGGGGGAGGGAAGCGGGGGGCGGGGGGAGGCGTCGGCGCCGCGGCCCTCTAAGCCCCGCCTTTCAGCCTTCCTAGCCAATGAAAAGATTCCATCAATGGGGAGGGGGTTGCGGAGGCTCCTGAAGTCGGTGCAGGGGGAGATGAAGGGAACTTTGGGGGGGGGGGGGGGAGGAAAGTTCGCTCCCTCAGTGTCTCCATCACGTTGTCGCCGTCACCGTGCAACGGGCTGCTCCCCACACAGGGCCCGCCCAGCAACACCCTAGGACCCTGTGTGGCTGCTGACTCTTGCAATGTTATTGCAAGTCTTGTGCTCGTTCTTGTTTTTCTTAAAGCCCCGGCTGCTGGGATGAAGCGAATCTCACCTCTTCCCCCCAACCCCCAAAGTTGCTAGCCCTCCCAGTTGCAGAGTAAAGCTTGAACACACCGACCGAGTGCCCCCTAAAGGCTCAGGAACCAGATAAAAATAAATAGAGACGTCCTATTGCCTAGAACTGGAAGGGACCTTGAAAGGGCATTGAGTCCAGCCCCCTGCTTTCACTAGCAGGACCAAGTACTGATTTTGCCCCAGATCCCTAAGTTCCCCTCTCCCCTCAAGGATTGAACTCACAACCCTGGGTTTAGCAGGCCAATGCTCAAACCACTGAGCTATCCCTCCCTCTCCTCCCCCCCCTATTTGTTATGTACAAATAATCTCCTGGGTTTTAACTGAATCTCGTGATTTTGGGGATCTGACGCCTGATTTTTGATCACCTGGGATTGGCAATACAGAGGACCCACCCTATGTCTGATGTCACAGCACGATGGGATTGCCACACGCAGGGCCTTATCTCTCTGACCCTGTTCCACAGCCCAATAATATCTCCACATGTGGGGCCCAGCATCACAGCAGTACCCTCCCCATCCTCACGCTCCTGTCACCACATCACAGCATTGGAGTTTCCACATGGGGGCCCCCCCACATCTACCCAGCATCCCTGTGTGCCTGACTCTGCAATGCACCCAATGGGATCCCCACACCACACATCAGCCCCTCCTCAGACCAGTCTAAGGACCCTGACTGTACCTGCCTAGCCTCGGGCTCCTGTTGCACTTCTCAGACCTGCCTCTAGAATCTCATGACCTTCCCTGTGGTAGCTACAGGAATACAATTGGGGGCGGGGGAAGACAGAGAGATGAATACTGTTCAGGCAGACAGAAATGAAGACAATTCTTGATCTCTAGACATCCCTCATTCCTCAGAATCCCATGAAGTAGGTGAAAATGTATTAGTTTCTTGGACATAAAATAAATTTCTTTCATATCCATTTCTTCTGTTATGCAGCCAACAGACATCCTATGGACAGATAACTGATACGGCGCGATCTGAATTGCTTGGTAAACTGGGCACAAGCAAATAATATGTTTTAATACAGCTAAATGTAAATGTATATTCTGGGAAGCTGTGACTGATAAAGATATAGCAGTCATGGCGGAAAATCAGCTGAACATGAGTTCCCAGTTAATGCTTTGACCAAAAGGGCTAATGCGATCATTGGATGCATAAATAGGGAAAGGTCAAGTAGGGGTACAGAGGGGTAAATTTTACCACTGTATTTGGTACTGATGCAACTTCTGCTGGAATACTGCATCCAGTTCTGGTGTCCACAATTCAAGAAGGATGTTGATAAATGGAGAGGGTTCAGAAAAGAGCCATGAGAATGACAAAAGGATTAGAAAATATGCCTTAAAGTGATTGAGCTCCTGGAGTCTAACAAAGAGAATGTTAAGGGGTGACTTGATCACAGACTATAAGTACCTACATGGAGAACATATATTTGATCATAGTCTAGAAGACAAAGGTATACATGATCCAATGGCTGGAAGCTGAAGCTACACAGATTCAGACTAAAAATAAGGCATACATTTTTATCAGTGAGGGCAATTAACAACTGAAAACATTTACTAAGGGATGTGGTAGATTCTCCATTGTTGGCAATTTTTAACTCAAGATTTTTTTATTTTTTTTTAAAGATCAGCTCACTCTAGTTCAAAAGGAATTATTTTGAGGAAATTCTATGGCCTGTGTTTTATAAAGAAGGTATAAAAATTTCAGCCTGAACAGTTAAAGTTTTAAACAACTGAAAAAAGGGTTTTATAATGGGAAGCATCAGGCACCTTTAATAATAGGTGGCAGTACCAGTGCTGCCTATAAATAATATATACACAGACAACATTTTTGTTGTTAAAACTCATGAAAAACTGTATCTTGTTTACTTACATTCCTGTTGCTTTTCTTATAATTAATATTGTAAATAATTGTCAGAAACTTAGTCTCATGGATCAGTCGGTAACTGATAGGAGATAGGAAAAAGATAGGAAAAAAAGAGTAGGAATAAATGGTCAGTTTTGAGAATGGAGAGAGGTAAATAGTGATGTCCCCAAGGGTCTGTACTGGGACCAGTTCTGTTCAACATATTCATAAAGGACCTGGAAAAGGGGGTAAACAGCGAGGTGGCAAAATTTGCAGATGATACAAAACTACTCAAGATAGTTAAGTCCAAAGCAGACTGTGAAGAGTTACAAAGGGATCTCACAAAACTGGGGGACGTCTGGGCACCAAAATGGCAGATGAACTTCAATGTTGATAAATGCAAAGTAATGCACATTGGAAAACATAATTCCAACTATACATATAAAATGATGGGGGTCTAAATTAGCTGTTACCACTCCAGAAAGAGATCTTGGAGTCATTGTGGATAGTTCTCTGAAAACATCCACTCAATGTGCAGTGGCAGTCAAAAAAGCTAACAATGTTGAGAATCATTAGGAAAAGCATATATATCATATTGCCTATATATAAATCCATGGTATGCCCAAATTTTGAATACTGCGTGCAGATGTGGTTGCCCCATCTCAAAAAAGATATATTGGAATTGGAAAAGGTACGGAAAAGGGTAACAAAAATGATTAGGGGTATGGAACAGCTTCCAAATGAGGAGAGATTAGTAAAACTGGGATTTTTCAGCTTGGAAAGGAGACCCCTAAGGGGGGATAGGATATGATAGAGACCCCCTAAGGGGGGATATGATCGGGGTGAAAGTAAAATGCAGCTCATACTGGCCCTCCCGGAAGGGGTGGGGCCTCGGGGGAAGGGGCAGGGCTGGGGGTCAGTATCCCCCAGCCAATCCATCTGTGCTTCCTGGCCCGTGCTGCCTGGGGCTCCAGCGGTAAAGCCCCGGGCCCTTTTAAATCGCGGCCCCAGGGCAGCTACTTCTTTTGCCCTCCCCCCCACCGTTGGCGGCCGGTGGGGGGGCAAAAAGGGCAGAGCTTTAACATTGCTGTCCCTTTTGCGCCCCCCATCAATGGCCCTGCCGGGTCATCGCTGCCCCTTTTGCGCCCCCCCATTGGGGGCCCTGCTGGTAGGGACCCGGCAGGGCCGCTGATCGGAGGTGCAAAAGGGGCAGCGCTTTAAGCAGAGTTCTTAAAGCGCTGCCGCGGCAATGCCTTAAAGTCAGCGGTACGGGCTGGTACTGGCGGCTACCTTTTGCCGGTATGCCGTACCGCCCGTACCCCCTTATTTTCACTCCTGGATATGATATGATAGAAAATCATGACTGGTGTGGAGAAAGTAAATAAGGAAGTATTATTTATTCCTGCTCATAACACAAGAACTAGGGGTCACCCAATGAAATTAATGGGCCACAGGTTTAAAACAAACAAAAGGAAGTATTTCTTCACACAATCTGTGGAACTCTTTGCCAGAGGATGTTGTGAAGGCCAAGACTATAACAAGGTCAAAAAAAGAACTAGATAAGTTCGTGGAGGATAGGTCCATCAATGGCTACTAGCCAGGATGGGAAGGGATGATGTCCTGAGCCTCTGTTTGCCAGAAGCTGGGAATGGGCGACAGGGGATGGATCACTTGATGATTACCTGTTCTGTTCATTTCCTCTGAAGCACCTGGCATTGGCTTGAAGACAGGATACTGGGCTAGATGGACCTTTGGTCTGACCCAGTCTGACCATTCTTATGTTCTTATGTAGTCATGCTGAAATGCTACAGCACTGGAAATTTTGCAATATTTTGGATGGGAAAATATTATTGTCTATATTATATGAAACTTAGATATAACAATAACAATCAAATATTCATGCAAATCTTTTTTTTTTAAAGGGAGTAATCCTTGTTGTCTTCCTGGGCTGCATCTCCCTAAAGACAAAGACTGCTTCGATTGTTTCCCTGTGTACGTACCTCCCCATTAACATTTATATTAGCTCCTGTCATCTCACTCCTTATTGAATATATTCCAGTTATTTCCATGACTCTAACTTCTGTATTGAAAGTGAGGGGATTTCTGTCATCTCCATAGGCCACTCCTCCATATAAGGATGCGGGAGGCTGCAATTGGCTCCATTTCATGCAAATTAGGTATGGTCTTCAGGCTCCCGTGTACTGATCGTGCACCACTGAAATCCATGGGACTTTTGCTATTGATTTAAATGGGAGTAGGAGTGGGTCCACAGTAAGTTACCATTGACACCTTCAATTGGGCAATATTTGAGAGTTCCAGATTTTGGAGACTTGCCATCATAAGCCAATGAAAATCCTGTATGACTCACTATTGTATTGAGAGAGACAGGGTGGATGAGGTAAAATCCATGGACGGTGAGTGAAGCTTCCCCTGGGGGAAGCTAGCTCCCTGTCCCACCTGCCTATTCCGCCCGCAGCCTCACCCACAATCTGCCCCTGCTTGGCCCCAGGGCCTGCCACCGCTCGGCCCCCCCACCTCTGTGTTCCTCCTCTTCTCCCCCCATCCACGAGGCCCCCATCGACCTGCCATGTCCCTCCTCTCCTCCTCCCCCTCCCCTGTGACCTCACCACTCATCGCGTCCCTCCTCATTCCCCCGCTAAACTCCCCTGCCCGCTGCGTCCCTTCTCTCTTCTACCCCTCCCCGTGATACCCCCCGCCCGCCGCATCCCTCCTCACCCCTCTCCCCTGACACCCCGCTGCTCACTGTATCCCTCCTCTCCTCCACCCTCTCTCCGCGATACCCCCCCGCCCACCACTCGCCGCATCCCTCGTCACCCCTCTCCCGAGACCCCGCCGCTCACTGCATCCCTCCTGTCCTCGCCCTCGCCCCCACAAGACCCCCTGCCACTCACTGCATCCCTCCTAACTGCCTGCCCCTACGAGACCTCCTGCCGCTCTCCATGTCCCTCCTCAACCCCCACGAGACCCCCCAGCCACTAGCCGTGTCCTTCCTCACCCCCTCCCTCGTGAGAACTCGCCGCATCCTTCCTCTCCTCCACCACCTCCCCACGAGACCCCCCTGCCCACCGTGTCCCTCCTCTCCTCCCCCTTCCACCTGAGGCCCCCCCATCTGCCACGTCCCTCCTCACGCCCTACCTCATGAGACCCCTCCGCCTGCCACATCCCTCTTCTCCTCCACCCCTTGCCCCCTGAAGTCCCCCCACCTGCTGCTCGCCGCATCCCTCCTCACCCCCCACCCCTGTGAGACCCCCTTCACCCAAGCAGGGGACAGGTGAGGAGGGATGCAGGGAGCGGTGGGGACCTCCGGAGAGGGTGGGTGGAGTGGAAGAGGAGAGGAGGGACTCACCAGGCAGCGGCTGCAGTGGGGGCTTTGGGGAAGGGGCAGAGTAGGGAGGGGCGCACAGGCCAGGCCACCACGGTCCAGGCGTCCAGTGGCGGGTCAGCGACGGCTGCGCCAGGGGAGGTTTAGCCTCTCCTGGCCTATAATACCCGCTGCCCATGGTAAAATCTTTTACTGGACCAATTTCTGTTGGTGAAGAGACAAGCTTTTGGGCTTCTCAGAGCTCTTCTTCAGATCTGAGTAAGGTACTCAGAGTGTCACAGCTAAATACAAGATGGAACAGATTGTTAAGCACAAGAATAAGCAAATCACTGGTGTACTGTAACTTTTCTCTTATTTCCCATGCTGATGAGACTACAAACACTGATCAATGGGCCATATAAAAAAGTGAGAAATCTTTCAGATTGAAGCTGCTGACCTTAATAAAATACAAAAATGTCCATGAGTAGCAAAGGCTGGTAAGGCCTCACTCCTCATTCTAATGCTCTCACAGGCATGACATGGCAAGACCAATTTCAGCATATATACACACACGCATATATATTAGTTTTTTCATATTGGTCAGCTGCAAATATATTTAGTGCTTTCAAGAAGTGTCAGTGTGGCAGCTGGTTTGCTTACATAGGGAGGGAAGGGAACACAGAGGTTTTTTTGGGGGGTATCTTATTTTATTTTAATGTTGCATTCTTGATCCAGCCTACAGCAGAAGCCCCCCCCCCCTTTTTTTTAATGCAAGCAACTTTCTCAAAGTCACTAGGCACAATCATTTTTAAAATGCATTCACATTTTCCAAGAAACATACATGCTCCAGTGATCCACAAAAATAGCAAGTACACACTTGTACACCCTCTATTGTGTGGCATGTTCGGTTACCAGAAGTTCCTTAAATCAAGGCACTAAGAAAAGAATCAGTATTGAAGTACAGGACTATAAGTATGATTAATTAAGAACACACTGCATGAGGATCCACAATGCACTTATAACTCCCCAAATCCTGTTCCATTAGGTTGCTCTCCATCTTAAAACTTGCAATGGATTCTCTGGAGTCATTCGCTTTGGTTGCTCCAAAATTCTGGTCAGGAATCTAGACGGCGTGTCCTCAGGATATTACATATTGCAGCCCTATTGAAATATTTCTGTATGTTTTTTAGTCATTGTGCACATTTGAGTAAAGTTTTCCTGATTTCTACTTCTTAATGATAGTTCCAAATGGGAGTAAAAAGTTTAGGCTCTGCAGAGGTATATCTCTGGCCAAATGAGTGTCATTGACCTTTAAATTCAAAAGGAAGCTCCAAACGGAGCTGAAATCAAGTGTGAGGGTTTGCTGTACTGCAGGTTTCATTTTTATCTTTTTGAGTTAAGTTAGAAAAATTGGAAAGGAAAAAAACAGACCTAAATAAAACTGTTCCTACCCAACATTGGTTCCCAGTAGTCTGGAGTCTCTCGATAAAGCAATGAAAACCTGCATGCAGGGCGATGAATGTAGGGCTGGGGTAGGAGGTTGGAGTGCGGGAGGGAGTGCGGGGTGTAGGAAGGGACTCAGGGTAAGGGGTTGGGGTGCAGCAGGGGGCTCAGGGCAGGGGGTTGAGGTGCAGGAGGGGTGCAGCAGGGGGCTCAAGGCAAGGGGTTGGGGTGCAGAAGGGGTGCAGGGTGCAGGAGGGGGCTCAGGGCAAGGGGTTGGGGTGCAGAAGGGGTGTGGCAGGGCGCTCAAGACAGGGGGCTAGAGGGATCAGGGCAGGAGGCTGGGGTGTAGGAGGGGGTGCAGAGTGCAGCAGGGGCTCAGGGCAGGGGGTTGTGGTGAGGGGTTCAGGGTGCTGGCTCCGGCCCGGCGCCGCTTACCTTGAGCGGTTCCAGGGTGGCAGCGGCGCGCAGTGGGGCTCAGGCAGGCTCCCTGCCTGCCTGCCCTGGCCCCGCGCCGCTCCCGGAAGCAGCTGGCACCACGTACCTGTGGCCCCTGGGGGAGGGGAGGCAGAGGACTACGTGCACTGCCCTTGCCTGCGCGGGTACCTCCCCCGAAGCTCCCATTGGCCGCGGTTTCCTGTTCCCAGCCAATGGGAGCTGCAGGGGACAGTGCCTGCAGGCAAGGGCAGCGTGCGGAGCCCTCAGCTCCGCCCCTCCCAGGGGCCACAGGGACGCGGTGCTGGCCACTTCCGGGAGCGGCACAGGCCCGCAGCGCCACAGGGTGGCAATCCTGCGGGCCAGATCCAAAGCCCTGATGGGCCGGATCCGGCCCACGGGCCATAGTTTGCCCACCCCTGCACTAGGGTTAGGGGAAATTTCACCTATAAGCCTTGTCTAGACCACTGTTTTTCAAACTGGGGTCCCCAAGGGTACTCCAGGGGGTCTGTGGGCCCTGCTGATCAACTCCTCCCCCTCCCTTTATCTCACAGAGGCTAGTGAAACTGGGAGATTTTAGGTGCTAAAAGTCCGGCAGCACAGAGGGGCTAAGGCAGGCTCCCTGCCTGCCCTGGTCCCGTGCCACTCCCAGAAGCGTCTGGCACGACCTGTGGCCCCTGGACGGGGCAAGGGGTCTCAGTGTGCTGCCCCTGTCCTGAGCACCGACTCTGCAGCTCCCATTGGCCGGGGAACTGCAGCCAATGGGAGCTGCGGGGGCGATGCCTGCAGGCAGGGGCAGCGCGCAGAGACCCCCTGACCTCCCCGCCTAGGTGCCACTGCCAGAAGGATGTGCCGGTTGCTTTCGGGAGCCACCCGAAGTAAGCGTCACCTGGCCAGAGCCCGTACTCCTTGCCCCCTCCCGCACCCCAACCCCTGCCCCAGCCCCCTCCCGCAGCCTAACCCCCTGTCCCAGCCCAGAGCCCGCACCCCACACCCAAACTCCCTCCCAGAGCATACACCCCTCACCCTCTCCTGCACCCAAACTTCCTCCCAGAGCCTGCACCCCCTCCTGCACCCCACCCCCATGCCCCAGCCTAGTAAAAATGAGTGAGGGTGGGGGAGAGTGAGCGACGGAGGGATGGGAGATGTAGTGAGCGGGGGCAGGGCCTCGTAGAAGGGGCAGTGAAGGGGTGTGGCCTCTGGGAAGGGGCAGGGAAGGCGGCGGGGCACAGGCTGAGTGGGGGGTTTGGGGGTCCCTGAAAATTTTTAAATAAAAATGGGGATCCTCGGGTTGCTAAAGTTTGAGAACCACTGGTCTAGACTATCATTTAAAGGGTGATGTTACTGCATTAGCTAACATATGCTAACAAACACATGTTAAAAATCTTAATGTAGACAAAGCACATGCCTTTAACACATGCTTAACTAGTCACATTAAAGCCTAAGGGGAGCCTAGACTTTTAACTCAATCAGTTTAGCACGTGTTAAAGGCGGCTAGACTAGCCTTTTAAAAACGTTAGCTAACACATGCCATTGTTACACCTTTAATTCTACTCTAGACAAAACCTATGTTACAAGTGGTCACAAATCCTTCCCCTCATTTGTAAGGGTTCACAGCAGTCTTTACCCCTCCCAAGACCCATATCTGAAGACACTTCACAACTGCTGCTTTTTTCCAGGAGGTCTTCCAGTGGCACAACACCCAAGTCCTCCTTTTCACCAGACCCCATTCCAGGAGTGGGGTAGGCCTTTTATAGCCTCCTTCCCCTTTCCCAGCAGGCCTTGTAGTCTACAGCAGTGGTTCTCAAAGCCGGTCTGCCTCTTGTTCAGGGAAAGCCCCTGGCGGGCCGGGCCAGTTTGTTTACCTGCCGCGTCCACAGGTTCTGCCAATCGCGGCTCCCACTGGCCGCGGTTCGCCGCTCCAGGCCAATGGGGGCTGCGGGAAGCGGCAGCCAGTGGGTCCCTTGGCCCGCACCGCTTCCCGCAGCCCCCATTGGCCTGGAGCGGTGAATCGCGGCCACTGGGAGCCGCGATTGGCCAAACCTGCGGACGCAGCAGGTAAACAAACTGGCCCGGCCTGCCAGGGGCTTTCCCTGAACAAGCGGCGGACAGGCTTTGAGAACCACTGGTCTAGAGTCACACACTCTAGGAGGAAACATGGCACAGATAAGAGCTGGACCTCAATCCCTCTTAAATGCCCAGTCATCCCATGACATGACCATATAAATTTATTAATGAAAACCTATTGCCAAAAGCATCTATCAACTCTGCTTGGAGTCTTTTTGCTTTAAATAAGCCAAGTAAGATTATTTCTGTCAGCAGGACTGGAAGACACATAGTTCTGTGTTTAATTCTTAGTGCTGGGCAACATTATAAAAACCTAAATGGCTAGAAGTATTTAAAATAAACCCAGTCTTGCCAACTCTCGCAATTCTATTGTGAGTCTTACAATATTTGATGTTTTACTTAAAGCCCCAGTCTCTGAAAGACAAGAGAATACGTGAGAATCTCACTTTTCATTTTATTAAAACAAAGTAAGTTTCTAGCCCTCAGAATTGGAGAGAAAAGCTTGAAAATGTGACTTAAATGCACCATCAGGGGCCAAAACCCAAAAGGCAAATAAAAAGAACCCAGCTTTTTTTTTTTTTTTTAATTTCACAATTTTTAAAGCTATGTCATAATTTCGCAGGGCTTGACTCATCTATGAACATTTGGGGGTGGCCATACTCTAAACCACTAAATATACCTCAATTTTTGAGTATCAAGTGACATGTTCTTCAGGACCCACCTGGGTTTGCAGAGTCCCGTACAAACGAAGATATAAGGGGCCCCATCCTGTCAGAATTCAAACTACCTATTTGCGGGAGAAGGGTGTTCTCGTTATGGGGGCCTGGTAAAAAGCACATGTTGACAACAGAGCCCTCCAAAAGTTAGTGCTAAGCTAGAACTCGTCTCCACTTTGTATCAGCAGGAAGGAGTCGGCATGTCACTTTCCAGGTTTGTAGAGTCTGTGTGGGTATGTCTACACAGCTATTAAACAGCTACAGCTGGCCCAGGTCAGCTGACTCAGGCTGTGGAGCTGTAAAATTGCTGTGTAGACATTCGGGCTCAGGCAACGGGGGGCTCCAGCCCAAGCCCAGCTATCTACACAACAGTTTGACAGCCCAACAGCCCAAGCCCAAGTCAGCTGACCCTGACCAGCTGTGGGTGTTTAACTGCTGTGTAGACATACCCTCTGTGGCCATGGGTGGGCCATGCTCAGTCTGTACAGGCGACTACATAGCACTTTGGTTACTACTCTTGTCTATGACACATACATAATGATCTTTTCTTTTTCTCCAACGTTGAGAGACAATAATATAACATTTTAAATTATATTAGTCAAAAATATCACCTTTTAATCACCATCATAATGCAAATTAGCATGTTCATATTTATAGCCCCTGTAATTGCACTGCAAAGACTTAGTATACTATTAACAGGGTGGTTATAGTATAGCTAACTTCTCAGGGTATCAATACCATGTAATTTAATGCCACAATATACAGCAATCTCCCTGCCAGAGTTATTCTCTCAACCCATAGATCATTTTGTAAGCACAATTGCCAAAAGAACAGGCGTTTAAAGGGATTAAAACTCTGATCTTTGTTAAAGGTGAAGATTGGCTGTCTGAGCAAAGCAGAACTAGTATTAGATGTTTGGATTGACTATAGTATAGGGAATGATGGATTACCGCATGGGTCCACCTGCCCATGCCCAGGGCCAATTTGGGGGCCCCCGCAGGATCGCCAGAACTCTGGTCCTGCCTCCTGCTCCTCCTCTTCCCCCTGAGGCCCCACCCCCTGGCTAGGCTGGAAGCTGGACCCTGGCTGTGGTGGTGATCATATTCTCCCCACCCCCCTGCACAGAACTGGCTGAGCCACTCACCCGAGCCCCACTCTCCACCCCCCCCTGCCCGGAGCCGCTCACCTGCGCCCTACCCATCACCCCCCCCCCCCCCGCACAAAGCCCCTTTCTCCCCTCTTCCCCCGCACAGAGCCGGCCTGAGCCATTTGCCCAAATCCCCCTCCTCCGCCGCACAGGGCTGGCCTGAGCACTGTTGCTCGCCTCCCCCACCTCCCCAACCCACTCCCCGAGCCCCTTTTTGGCAAAACTGATAATCACTTGGCAAGAGTAAATGGGACAAATGTCCAGTTTTGCCAAAAAAAAAAAAAGTCTGGATGTCCAGGGCAGGGCTTAAAAAGGGGACTTTCCCAGCCAAAATGGGACATATGGTCACCTTAGTCTATAGTAAGAGCTGCCCAAGAAGCCCTGAACCCTTCACCTGCCCTTGGTGGGGGGGCTAAGGGGCCTGAGTGCAGCCCCCGGCCCATGTCCCTGCCACCCAGGGAGTGCTGTCCAGGCAGGTGGAGGGTCCAGGGCTCCCCACAGCAGCCGGGGCTCCCTGCACAGCTCCTACCATAGCCTGGCTTCCAACCAGACCAGGGGGCAGGACCTGGGGGAAGGGGAGGAGCAGGGGTAAGGCCCTGTGGCGATGAGTGGGGTGGGGGGTCCCAACTGTTCTTTGTGCTCAGGGCCCCAATAAATCTTAATCTGCCTCTGATTATAGATTTCAGTTTCCTGTTGCTGGAAGTGGCCAGTCTGATGACTAATGGTCCCATGATCATAAGCCCTTATGAGCCATATATTTCTGATTTTAATATAATTTGAATGACCCACATTACAGGCCCCTCGCTGTCTATTTTAGGGGTTTCTATATCTCTCATCACTGTAATATCTCATGCAGATTACTCAGCTCTAATAGTCTCTCTTTCAGAATTTTAGCTAGGTTTTTATACCGCATTCATCACCATGGTATTTAAGCGCCTTAAGATATGGGGTTACATTGTGGCATTTAGCCACAGCCTGCCACAAGGGACAGTATGGGACTGCCCCACCCCAGAGGGCGCAACAGGAGATATTCTGTTTCTGGGAGAATACTTCCCAAAGCTCCCCAGTTGCACTGGAGAGACACCACTTCCAACCCCCCGCCCCTTTAAAAGAATACAGCATACTATCTCATGCACACAGAGGTTCTGTCTACTCCACACCCCTTTCAGGGCTGTTGACAGCCTCTGTACTTCCCAAATGCAGGGCTGACAATTTTTGTTGCCCTTCATACAGGCAATGCAAGAGTTCCAGTCATTCATGCAGCATCCCTGTTTTTGGATGGTGAGATGGAAAAATGATGCTAAAGAGTAGATTTTGTGATGGATCAGAAGGATTTGTGAGAATTTGATCCTAAACTCCCACAAGTCACCGAGAGGAGTGATGGCATCCCGCAATACATAGCAGCAGTCCCACAATACACTGCAAAAATTTCCCACAAGGCAATGCTCCAGATGGTAGCTCAGAGGACACAGGGATGCCTACCTACAGCGCCATTTGTCTTCTGTCAATGCAATCTGATGCTGTGAGGACACTCTGCAACAGCAAAGACAACCATATGTGAACGCAGTGTGTCAAAGGAGCTATGTCATTAGCTGTATGCCAGCAAAACTTTTGCCAGTAAAAATTTCTAATTACTTTCTAGTTTCTAGGCCTTAGTTTACTTGTAGCTACTATTACATGATGTAGCTACAATCTCTCAGCCCAAATATCTCGCACTGGCACACATGTATACAACTACTGTATTTTAGTCATGACTGTATATTACTATCCCATAATGGGAAAATATCTGGACATGTGGAAGCATTGTATGTCATGGACAGAAGCAGATGCTTCAGACACATTGCAAGAAAAATGAAGTTAGTTTCAATAACCTTAATTTTATGAATATAAAGAATAATCCTCTGTCCATTAAAATATACACACTTCTAAAATACTATTGGAAGCAAGGACAATTTCAATAAAGCACAGAAATACAGTACAGTGATATTAGGTATTGAGCTGAAAATCTGTGTAGAAACACAAAGTTGCAGAAACCTTGCTGGAAACACTTTAATTGAAAATCATAAATAACTTCAAATAAAACAGTCATTAGGCACATCAAAAGACTAGAATGGGCAAAGTAATTGGAATTTATAAACTTACATAATTAATTTTTCTTTGTAGGGAGAACAAACATTCCAATGTCCCAGCTCTGTCAGGGCCTTTGACAATTAGACTCCTTTTTATAAATATATTATGTAAGTTTATAAATTTCAATTAGAGCTTGTCCTAGTCTCTTGCAGTCTAAGGATGTTTTCATTTTGGGTTATTCAGGCAGTGGATGGAACCATTTTCCGTGGTGCATCTATAAGGTGATTTCAATGAAAATTCTTTTAACAAAATAAAAAAAAAATTGGATTATAGTTTGACTACTAAGATTCAGGAAAAGAAACATGAATTTGCTTTTACATTGCAGAGTTCAATAGAATATGTCTATACGATAGATTCTATACGTAACAGAGTTACCCTATCCAAGGGGGGCATTCGGAATATATGAATAACTGTACTACTATGAGTTCAAGGTTATGCTATATATCATTTACATTAATTTTTCCCTACTTTTGCAGTAAGGTCTCAGATTTGACCTACAGCCTTGGTATTACAAAGTATTTGAACCTGAATCTGCAAAACGTAAGCATGTACTTAATGAGCTGGCTCATATCCTTAGCTGGTGTAAATTAGCATAGCTCTATTAACTTAAGTAGACCACTCAGATGCATAGGGTTAAGCATATGCAGGATCAGACAACAAACATGCAAATATGCAGTGATTTGGTAGATTTGCCAGCATTTTAATAATTCATGAGGCTAAATCTCAGTGGCAGAATTTGTCTGTTTCTAAAGTTTGATTTATTTATTTACCATGAGCATATCCATTCCTTAGAGGTGTTGTTCCACTAAAGTACACTGAAGAAAACCTATGATTTACTTATTCTGATTAAGCCAGAGTTCTTAAATTAAGCTCTAAGCACATAAAATCAGTCAAATTCATTATTCAGTCACCCATGATATAATGTTAATACTAAAACATGGTGTTCAGTATATTATTTTATTTGCCTATGCCCTGGGTTTTTTTTCTGTGAAAGTTTACTTAATGATTATTTCATAAAGAAATTAGATTTTTCTGATATTCTTTGATTTATATTACTTACGGTAAAAACAAAACTCTAATTTTTGACAAGTTGTGTAATAGCATGATAGTTTAATGTCCAACACTGGTAGGGTTAACAGACAGAAGCACAAATGTCAGGGAGAGGTTTGAACCCTGGTACAATGGGGCTACGTTCTTCCTGCTTTAACTGAAAGGCAAATTTGCAATCGTCTACCTCAACTGTAAAATTTCAGTCTGTAAACCATACTCCAAGGTACTGATCTTGCACCAAATCAAAGGGACTTTTGGCTTTGATTCCAATGGTAGCAGGAGAGGGGCCCAGGAGGGACCAAAGTGTGGTTTCCATCCCAAGCTGCCTGCAGCTTTCCATACCTGTGAATACCCCTGTGACTCAATATTCAATACTGCAGCAGGAGAAATGTTCTGCCACTGGTTCTCAGGACCCATGAGTGAGAGAAGGTGATAAGGAATAAAGGGTACAGAATGAACAACGAGAAAGAGTGAGACAGTGGAGAGGGAAGATGGAAAAGAAATAAGTTAATGAAGGGATGGGACAAAATCAGAGGGGAAGGGAATGAGAGTGAGGGTCACTGTGGGTGTAGGTTTTTAATGTGTGTTTGGTCAGCTATTCATTTCATACAAAAGACAAAATTAGAGGGATAACGCAGGACCACTGTATGCATGTGTTTCATTTGTGTATGTGCCTGGATATACTTTTACTAATCTCTCTGTGGAATTCAAACAACAGGAAATTATCAAGGCAAATAGTTTGACAGAATTCAAAGCAGTTTCATGAACATGAATACATTTCCATCTGCACCTGCTACAATAGAGCAAAAAGATCTAAGGGAAGTCAATTAAGTTTTATGCTTCAGAGTGTAGGCTGATTGTCTGCAAGGGTTGAGAAGGAATTTTCCAACCCTTTGTTATAACACTGCAAAAATCAGTCAGGTGCTCTATCAGCTGCCTTCCTTTGCAGCATCAGGTATTGGCCACAGCTGGAGGCAGGACACTGAATTTGGACCAATAGTCTGTTCTGGTATAGCAACTCCTACAGCATGTTCCTAAGCAAAGAAAGAGTCAGCACCCGGGGGCAGTGCAATATGTCAGCAAGACAGAGAGAGGCAGCCTGGGACAGCTGCAGTTCAGAACTTCAATTTGTAATGACAGGTTTCAGAGTAGCAGCCATGTTAGTCTGTATCCGCAAAAAGAACAGGAGTACTTGTGGCACCTTAGAGACTAAGGCTAGGTCTACACTACAGCGGAGGTCCGACCTAAGATACGCAACTTCAGCTACGTGAATACCGTAGCTGAAGTTGCGTATTTTAGGTCGACTTACCTGGCTGTGAGGACGGGGGAAAGTCGACCGCTGCCGCGCTGCCGCCGACTCCGCTGCCGCCTCTTGTCGTGGTGGATTTCCGGAGTCGACGGCAGAGCGATCAGGGATCGATTTTATCGCGTCTTCACTAGACGCGATAAGTCGATCCCAGAAAACCGATTGCCTGCTGCCGGACCCTCCGGTAAGTGTAGACAAGCCCTAACAAATCTGACCCACAAGCCAAAATGTTGGTGGTGTTTTGCTTTACTGAAGCTACACAGGAATCTCAAAGGCTTAGTAAGATATCCCTTTCTCCAGTGAGAAGGCTGCACTCTTGAGCACTTGCCAGGCCTTTTGGAAGCTTCTAAACATAACTAAAAGCTTATGCTGCAAATTTCAATTGCTCATTTTTGTTGTTTACACAAATGTTTATTCTCAGTCCAAGAATCTCCAGAGTGCTGCCATTTTGAATCTCTGTATAATTCTGCACAAATGACTAATTTTCCTTGGAGTCCCATAATTAAAAAAAAAGAGCATTTTGAGAATCCTAGGGCAATGGTCGCATCTAACATATTCCTGACATTGGACATTTGAAAAATCTAAGTTATTTTTGAGAGTTGGAGGCTTTTGCTGGTGCTCCAACAAACCTGAATTTGATCCAGTACTTCCCCCCCACACACAAAGTGAACTATTGTCCCCCCCTTTTAAGATAGCCAGCATCAGATTCTATTGCCTAACATTTTCCTATGATGTAGCTTTTAGCCAGTGCCAGGTTTACAATGGCGCCAGTGGCTCCATGGAGCCGGGCCCATGCTCAGAAGGTGCCCTGGCCTGCTCCACTTGCACTGCACCCCAAGACCCAGCTCCTCCCCCCGCCCACCACTTGCTCCTGCCGGCTGGCCGAGAGCTCCTCTACACCCCATGGCCCCAGCCCCTGCTTCTCTCAGCCCCCTGGCAGGACCCCAGTGCACCTCTGGCTCCAGGCCTGTGGGGTCCCGCCTATCTCCCTGGAGCTGAGCCATCTGGGACTGGTGCAGGAGCCTGGCCAGTCTCAGCCTGGGGGAGCGGACGGTGTGGGGGGCTTGGCTGGGCCCCTCCAGGCAAGTGTGTCTTGAGGGAGCCCGGCCGGGGCAGGCCTTGGCCTGGCTGATCGCACCACTCCTGAACGGACAGAACAATTCCTGGCCCTGGGGCCAGCCCTGGCTGCCAGCTCAGCCTGGCACACACAGTTGTCTCCCAGCAGGGCCAGTGAGTGCAGCCAGGAGGCAGGGCATGGGGGAGTGGGTCTCTGGAAAGCCTGAGGGGGGTGCTGGGCTGTGAGGGGGCGGGGAAGATGTGAGTGTTGGGGCAATAGGGAGTGGGGGTTCTGTGGGGGAGGCCGGGCAGTTGTGGTGGGGCTGTGGGCAGGGGAGTGCTGGACAGGGGTGATGTTGTGCCGGGCGCTGTGCATTTCTGGGGGAGGTCTGGGGAGGTGCTGGGCATAGTGAGTCCAGGGGGGCTCTGGTCACAGGGAGTCTGGGGGCTCTGTGGTGTGGCATGGACGACCCCCCACCCCCCCCGGAGGGAAAGGGGCATGCTGGCATCACAGGGCAACTGCCGGTTTGTAAATAGTGCCCTCGCACTGGGCTGGGCAGAGCGGGGCCGCCCCTGCCATGCCATGCCCCTGGCTGGCCCCTCACTCTGGGGACTGACTTCCCCACGCCATGTTCCATTGCCTCAGTGGGGGCCCACAAATATGGTTGGCGCCAGGCCCACAAAAGGTTAATCCTGTTTAGAGCCTTGCTGTAAAATGCTGGTAGAGTGATATGATGCCACTGAATAGGACTTCAATAGGAGCCTTGACAGTGAAGGAAATACAGCTTTTCCAGGCCTCATAATGTATAGGCATGTTTTTTGTTTAAAAAGGAATTATTGTCCTATGTCTACTTGTGAAACAGTTACTTTTCAAGTGGATTTTATTCAGTCCTCTTGCCAGCACTGCTGGGTTTTATATTTGCGTGTAAATAGGACCCTTTCTGAAAAAACATTAGTTACAGTATCTTTCTCCTGGTGAGGGCAGGTGGGGAAGTCTCTTTGGGTCAAGGAAAGCCTAGTCAGGGTCCATCCAGTGTAGGAAACACATCATCCAGGTCCACCCAGTTCAGGGAATAGTTAGGTAGCCTAAGGGCATCTAATCAATGAAAGCCCAAACTAGGTCCACCCACATCTTGTAAAGTCCAGCCCGAGTCGGACAGCAGGGTTGAGTGCTCTTACTATAGACTAAGGGTTCAGCCAGGTATCAAAATCACATGTGAAAAGGTATCTCCCTTTCTCTTGCACTCTTCGGCTGTTTCTTTCTACCTCCGGTCCCTTGGTTGCTGTTCACTATGGCCTCCATTTTGCCATCCACAATGCTTCAGAAATTAGGAGCAAACTTCATCCCTGGCGTATTTGCTGGAACTAGGGGTGCTACTTCAAGCATTCATTGATGGCTTGAAGTAGTAATTACAACCCAAATACATGGTTTCTGCCGTCAGCACTATAAAAATTGTTCCAGCCCCACTGAGCCCTGGTGTAACCCTGAGTGACCGACTTCACTGACTGCCTTGACTTTAATGGAGGTACCACAGAGATTAAGTTAGTCTATGAGTCTTTGACCTTCACTCTGATGCTTGAGGACAAAGCAGAGTTGAACAAGTTGTATTAGGAAGCTAGTCTAGGAAACAATTTTGCAGTATTTGCTCTGATTACATTGGTTTGGAGGGAAAAATCTTTGTGTGAAGAGCCAACAAAAAAAAATATTTTGTTTACATACCTAACTAATTGACAAATCCTAATTAACCTCAGGAATGAAAGGATTTTTTCCCAGTTTGAAGTTTATAACAAAACCTTTGAGCTGGATGAGTTTTTATTCCTGGTAAAACTGAATTACTTTAGCTTAAATTATGTGTCTTATTTTTAAACTATACTTTTATTGAGGAATCACTGGCTAAAATGAGTGGGCCAAGTTCTCTTCCCTCTTACACCAGGGTAAAATTGGAATAACTCTTAAATTTGCTATGGAGTTATTTCACAGATTTTTTTTTTAATTCCTTGAGACAAATGAAAGACAATATCATCTAATCCCCAAATCAATGTCTACAAAAATTAAAAAAACAAACTGAGGCCAAGATTTTCAAAATACGAGCCTTAAATTAAGTTCCCACATCCATAAATTGGGTCCCTTATTTAGAAATGCTGAGCAATCGGCTACTTCCAGAAATCACTGGTTACTAGTGTTTAAAAATCAGGTCCCCTATTTAGGTGCCTAAATATGGATCTAGGAGCCCAAATTTAGGCTTCTGTTTTTTAAAATCTTGTCTCTCTGCCCCAATCCTGCAATCTCATCCAGACAGACAGATTACCTGTGTAGAGCCCCATTCACTTCAGTGGAACTCCACACAGGCATAATGGTTCACCCATGAAAATGGGATTGTAGAATCGAGCCTAAATCAAATACAGATTTAGCATGGTAAAGTTACTCCAGGTTTACATTGCTGTGACTGAGGAGACTTGGACTCAATGATCAGGAAGCATATAATTTGCAAAAGATTGTTTTAGCATAGGTTTGTTAAATGCACATATTTCCATAACAACACTTTTGTTGCAGTTGGATTGTCAGTTCTTTGGGGCAAGGACTATCTTTTTTGTTCTGTTCGTAAAGTATCTACCACAATGGACTGTGATTCATAATAGAGACCCCGAGGCACTAACATAATACATATAAATAAATAATAATAGATATCCAGGCAACTGGTGTTCAACAGTTAGCTCTCTGGGGCAGGCATGATCTTTGTGTTTTACAGTGTCCAGCACAATGGGTCCCTGATCTTTTATTGGGAGCCCTCAGGCACAATGACAACACAAATAATAATATAGCTTTGTATAAGTTTCCCTTCTTGAAAATTTCCTGGAAAATGTGGAGGGAGAAGAGGGAGTGATGTGATGAAAATTTCTTGATAGTCACAAAGCTGTACAAACAATAAGAAAGTGCACTTTGACCAGCCAAAGCCTTATCCTATATTTGTAGTAGATTATTTGGTTTCATTACATTTTGTTTTTAAAATGGACATAGTGATTTGGTCTATATTCTCTTTAGAATCATAGAATATCAGGATTGGAAGGGACCTCAGGAGGTCATCTAGTCCAACCCCCTGCTCAAAGCAGGACCAGTCCCCAGACAGATTTTTGCCCCAGATCCCTAAGTGGCCCCCTCAAGGGTTGAACTCACAACCCTGGGTTTTAGCAGGCCAATGCTCAAACCACTGAGCTATCCCTCTCAAATAGTTAACCCCCCCCCCCCCCCCAGCACACCTTCGATTTCCTGCCCAGAATCTTGTTTTATGTTTGTTTAACTTGTCTCAGATTATAAACTCTTCTGGGTGGAGGACATATCTAAATCTGTGTTTGTACAGCCTACTGTACATTTCTGGCACAATATCAGTTATTAATTATAAATAACTAGAGATAAGCCTATGGTACACAGTTCAGATTCAGCAATGAACTTCCCCAAAAGTTATTTTGAGTTGAGTTTTTGGTTCAGCTCTATCTTTAATAAAGACCAAGAAATGCTCTAGTAATGAAACTAGCTCACCTGTTAAAAAACCTAACTAGGTCTATTCAAGAAGAGGTGTAGTTATTATTAATTGTCACTCTTGTAACTTGAAATAATGAGACACAGGGCTAAATTCTTCAGTCCACTGACCACAATGGACTTGTGCCAGGGTGGAATTTGAACTTGGTGTGAAGCTGTTTTCCTATAGTAGTATATATATTCAAATTCAATATTGGAATTACAGGTTCTCGATGATGTAAACTACAGTTTTGCTTTTGTTCCTGAACAGGTGACATGCAAAGCAGATTGGTTGCCAGGAAACATGGATTTATTCCATATCTCACCTCTTCCCTTTTTCAGGAGCATGAGGCTTTCTCAACATCTGTCCCTCCTTAGTGTTTTTCATGGTGCAGTAAGTAACTTAAGATCTGATGCTACAGAGTGTTGAGTACTCACAACTTCCATGGAAGTCAATAAGATGCCTGGGCGGTGTGTGAACCGCCCATTCAGAGAGCTAGCCCCTGGCCCCACCCCTTCTGCCTGAGGTCAGGCCCCTCCTCCGCTGGAGCCCAGAGCTTGCCCACTGCGGCCGCAGGCCCCCCCGGACCTCCCAAGTGCCCACAGCCCCAGAGTGCTGGGCAGGCAGCACGGTCCCAGCGCCCCCTGCCCTGAAGTGCTGGGCAAGCGGCATGGCCCCAGTGCCCCCCAGGTTCGGAGCGCCAGGCAGACGGTGCAGTCCCAGGTCCCCCAATGCCCCCAGCCCCGGGCGGCGCAATCACCAGTCCCAGCTGCCCCGAGTCCCGGCAGCAGGCTGGCCCGCCCTAGCTCCAGCCCGGGCCACAGGGGAAGAGTGGAAACTGGAAGCAGTCAGGAGGGGACCTGGGGGCGGAGCGTGAGCAAGGCTATGCCTGGCTATTTGGGGAGGCTCAGCCTCCCCTGGCCTGTGATACCCACCGCCCATTTAGGATGCGCTCACTCACCACATTACCCTTTTAACCTCCCTAGTCCTTGATTCAAATTATGTCTTAGGTCACAATCAAAATGAGTCTGGTGGTCTCTTTCAAACTGCTTGTCAAGATATGTCCCCACTGCAAAGAGACTGACTGGCAGTGGGCAAAAAAGGGGTCTAGAATGGAGAGGTGTGGCATGGCAGGACAGAGACACGTTGGCAGAGTTGTGTGTGGAAGATTTAGCATACCTACCCAGACTCCAGTCCCACGCTCTCCCTCTGAAGAGATGAGGTGAGTGGGTGGCATAAAGGCAGCTTTCAGTATCCTTCCCATCCCTGGAAGCAGAGCCAAGAAACTGGCCATATGTGTCAGGATTGGATGAGCTGAATCTTTGGGAGACAACTGAATCTTCATCACTCCTGTAGTAAATGAAGAAAAAAAAATCTGGAGAGATTCTAAGGGAAGGTTTACACTTAAAAAGCTGCAACTGCACCACTGTAGCGCTTTAGTGAAGACACTACTATGCCAGCGAAAGAGTTTCTCCTATCCAGGACCGGTGCAACCACTAGGCGAACTAGGCGGTCGCCTAGGGTGCCAAGTGGTTGGGGGCACCAAAAAGCGGTGTCCTGGCTCGGCAGGGAGGAGCCGCCTTCCGGAGGCACCGGAGAGCCAGAGCATCGGCTTGCGGGGGCGGCGAGCCCCAGCCATGGGGGAGCCGGCGCGGCGCAGGGGGGACAGCAGCAGGCTGCAGCAGATGCATGTGGGCGGCGGCCCCCGTGCACCTCCCAGCTATCCCTTCGCCATGCTCAGGCTCTGCGGCTCCCAGGCATGTGAGCCGCCGCCGCCCGGGCATGGGGCCCTGAGCCTGCTCCGGGAGGGGCAGCGGCAGCTCACCCTCCCGGGAGCCACAGAGCTTGAGCGTGGCAATGGGGGAGCCGGGGGGCGCATGGAGGCTGTCGCCCACAGCATGCATCTGCTGCAGGAGCCCCCAGGGGGGACGCCGGGCCACAGCCCGGGCAGGCATGCCCCCCGGCTCCCCTGTCCCCACACTCGGGCTCTGCGGCTCCTGGGAGTGTGAGCCGCCGCTGCCCCTCCTGGAGCAGGCTCAGGGCCCCGCGCCCCGGCGGCGGCTCATATGCCCGGGAGCCGCAGAGCCCGAGCACGGTGAGGGGGGAGCGCAGGAGGGGCGGGGGGTGCTGCTGCCCCCCTGTGCCGCGCCAGCTCCTCCATGGCTGGGGCTCGCCGCCGCTGCAAGTGGGACGCTCTGGCTCTCTGGTGCCTCCGGAAGGCGGCTTCTCCCTGCCGAGCTGCTGCAGTGGCCCAAGCCCGGCAAAGCCAGTGAGTGGACTTGGAGCGGGAACCGCCGGGGTGGGGTGGGCTCGTGGGGGGGCTGTGCACCCTCCAGGGGAGTTCAGGGGGCGGGAACCTGGTCTGGGGAGACATAATGAGCAGCCCTTCGAGTGCAGGTTGTTCCCTGTCTGAGAATGGGGCATCAGTCAACCGGAGATGTAACAGATTGGTTTCATCTGTCGCAGCTCTCCAAGGAGACTGAACAGTAATAGCATCGGTCCTTTAGTCATTCATACATCTGTATTGGCACGGGTGTGCCCCAGCTGAATACTGCTCTGCAGTCTGAGGGCGCAGCTGCTGCATTCAGCTTATCAACATGGCGCTGAATTTGGCCCCTCTTATTATTAGTGGCTGTTTGAACCTCCCATCATTACGCACTAGGGCGCATAGCTCCGCCAGACCTTTGACGAGATGCCGTTACTGTTAAATCTGCTTGGAGAGCTTCAGCAGAAAAAACTAGCCATACTGCCTCCGTGTCTGGCTGGTGGTGATGTGTAAAGTGGATGTGGCAGAGGATGTGGTGTGTAGGAGTGGAGCAATGGGGATTCAGTCTTCTTTGCTAGCCAAGTGGCTCCCCACCTAAGCAGTTCTCACATTTCTTCAGAAAATTGGCAGAAGTATCTCTGCCCCAAGGTAATCTCAACCCAGTTGAATGCAGTTCTGCTTCATTGTTTGAACACCTGCATTAAAGATCACCAGCAAAGGGAACACAGAGGGGTTGTGCTCTTTTTTGTAATTTATGATGTAAATAGAAAAAACCTGAAAGAAGTTTTGTTGGTTTAGCAGATTTTTTACACTTAGCAATCTGAGGCATCGCAAGTCTTGTATTCCGTTCTCTCAACTGCTTGTCAGGAGCTTGAGTTACATCAGTGCTAATGAAAACAAGCAAAAAAAAAACCCCAGTTGTAAATACTCCACCAGTCCTTTCCACTCTCAGGGCTTGTCTATACTACCACTTAAGTCGATGTAACTTACGTCGCTCAGGGGTGTGAAAAAAACCACCCCACTGAGCAACGTAAGTTACATCGACTTAAAGCAGTGTCTACACCACGCTGTCGGCAGGAGACTCTCTCCCACCAACATAGCTTCCGCCTCTTGTTGAAATGGAGTGATTACGTCGACAGGAGAGCACTCTCCCACTCTCGCAGGACAAGCTGCAGTGGTGCCGATGTAGCGCGGTAGTGAAGACAAGCCCTCAGTTGCTCAGGTTTCATTCCGTTGGTGCTTCTGATGTCATTAGCCCACTAATTCTGCAGTTGCCCATAGTGTCTAACCTGTTGACCCTGGAACACAAGACCTGAATTTCTAATATAAAAAGCAAGCAGAACAGTCAAAAGCGTTTTTGTTTCGTTGAGAGGGGGGAAACACCCTCTTTGGTCTTTATATATCAAAAAGAAGAAGGAAAGGAGAAAAGAGAGGTACAAACACAGTTTTCTATCCACTTGCAGTTCATCTTTAAAACAACCAGTTTTTGCAGGTGCCTTGGGTTTTCTTAAAATAGCTTTCACTGTGATTTGTCTCTCTTGAAATTCATTTGGGAGTTCTCTTCATTTTTAATGGATTTCATTCCTATAGGCTACCTATCAAATTAAGAAACTATGCCAAATGTCAGATTGAAAGGAACTCGCACACTCTGCTTTAGATAATCAAATTAATTCTGAAGAGGAAACCATTGCTTCTTAGGCCAGATCTACACACAGATTTCTTATTGGTACAACTATTTTGATTAGGGGGTGTGATTTTTTTTTAAACACCAAAACAGTTATACCAGAATGACTCCTGATGTTGTGGATGCAGTTATACCACTGTAAAGGTACCTTACACTAAAGGTTCCCTTCTCAGAGGGGAAATAAGCACCTTTTTAACCAATATAACTGCATGCACATTTTGAGGGGGAGGTTGCATGGCTTTAACGATACTGGTATACAAGCCGTTTCAGTATCTGAAAGGGAGAAAGTGTATAGTGCAGGCAGTATTAAAGTTTTACCAGTGTGACTCATGGGAGGCCTGAATAGGAAATATTGACTGTGCTGCACGGTGTCAAAATTTCCATGGGCTAGGATGTAGAAAAAATGTGACCAAAAAGGATTCCTGGTCTGCAGGGGTAAAGTTAGCTGCCTTCATCAATCCACTGAAATTCCTAGCCCCTTAAGGATGGGTGATAACCAGGGCCGGCTTTAGGAAGTGTGGGGCCCCAGCAGGAATGACTAAAAAAAAAAGGAAAAAAAACCCTTTCATTTCTCCCATGTATTATTTACTTTCCATAACTATATAAATAATAACAAAATTATATATTACGTACATTGCTGGCTGGAGGCAGGGCAAGGGTAGGGCAGGGGCTGACTGGAGGTAGGGGCTGGCTGGAGGCAGGGCAAGGGTGCGGG
>NW_020664483.1:12923842-12924147 GCF_002925995.2 Terrapene triunguis | reverse complement strand
GGCAGGGGGTGCAGCAGGGGCTGGCTGCTGCTGCGGGCAGGGCAGGGAGTGTGGGGCTGGCTGCGGGCAGGGGGTGCAGCAGGGGCTGGCTGGAGACAGGGGCTGGCTGCGGGCAGGGCAGGAAGTGCGGGGCTGGTGTGGGCAGGACAGGGGCTCCCCTGCTTCTACCGCCCCGGCCCTTTAAATAGCTGCCGGAGCCCTGGGGAAGCGACGGGGCTCCGGGGGCTATTTAAAGGACCGGAGCGGCAGTGGCAGCTGGAGCCCCGGCCCTTTAAATAGCCGCCGGAGCCCCCCGCTACCCCAGG
>NW_020664483.1:12909429-12923742 GCF_002925995.2 Terrapene triunguis | reverse complement strand
GGAGCCCCCCGCTACCTCAGGGCTCTGGGGGCTATTTAAAGGGCCCGGGGCTCCCTTGCTTCTACCGCCCCGGACCTTTAAATAGGCGAGGGAGCCCTGGGGAAGCGGTGGGGCTCCAGCGGCTATTTAAAGGGCCGGGGCGGTAGAAGCAAGGGAAGCCCCGGACTTTTTAAATAGCCCCTAGAGCCCTGCAGCCCTACCCCAGGGCTCCAGAAGTAGGGTTCTGGTGGCAATTTAAAGGGCCTGGGGCTCTAACCCCTGCTGGGAGCCCCAGGCCCTTTAAATTGCCCCCTGGGGAAGCCGGCCTCCCCGGTATGGCGGTGTACCAGCGGCGGTGGCAAGGGCACGGGGCCCTCTTAGGCGCGGGGCCCGATTCAGGGGAATCGGCTGAATCAGCCTAAAGCCGGCCCCGGTGATAACAAGAACAAAAAAGGGAGTCTAGAGTTTCCTAGGGCCCATCATCTGATCAAAAGTCTAGTGACGGGCTATGAATGAGTTTAGCTCTCAAATTATAAAATTCCTTCATCATTGGGCCTTGTGATCACTCTCAACAATGAAGGGATTCAAATGTACCGAGCTAATTTCTTTCACAGAACCCTTGTTTCAATCCAAATACTTTTTATGGGCTTGGTCCCTCCCTTAGTGAGACACTCCCAGTTAGCACTGAAGCTGCGAGTCCTTCATTATAAAACGGGGCTATTCAGGATAAGATGCTTTGTTTTGCAAAAGACAAAGGGTTGAAAAATGTTGAGGAGAGGCCAGTTCTGAATGGTGGAGCTCAGACATGTGCTGGATGATGCGGGGACTGCCAGTTTAATTTCATTCGAAGGAAATACGGGAATAGTTTCCCCAAGGTTGCAGGAAATGGAGACCTGAGTTACAAATCTTGAAGATACGGACCCAGCACATCCCTTCATGTGCTAACAGCTGCAGGAGTTGAGCTGTATGAGGTGAAATCTCAGTGAGCATCTCCTTGCAAAGATCTCCCCATATCATCATGTCAGGCGCCCCTCCACCGGTGGAAAAGGCTGCTATGCAGAGGGTCTGTGGGGGACTACAGCCACTGTACCTCCACACTGGCTCTGACCAGGGCTGCCCAGAGGGGGGGCGCAAGTGGGGCAATTTGCCCCGGGCCCCCCACGAGAATATAGTATTCTATAGTATTGCAACTTTTTTTTAATGGAAGGGGCCCCCAAAATTGCTTTGCCCCAGGCCCCCTGAATCCTCTGGGCAGCCCTGGCTCTGACCCCTGGCAGCAGACACCTGGCTCCCAGACATTGCTATTAGAGTGTCCCCCTGGCCTGGCAGACACTCTAATAGCAATGTCTGGGAGCCAGGTGTCTGCTGTGGAAGAGCTGATGGAGCATGGAGCTGTCTTACTTTCACTGAAGATTCGGTGGGGTTCGCATTCCTGCTCAGCTCAGACCCCAGGCCACTCACTGCTACAGAGGATAAACATTTTTAAAGGCGGCAGTGGACATGTTGGAGAACAGAATAAAGGTTCAGACATGTTTCCAGGGAGATCCCTGCTGTAGTCAGCATTATGGTTTTCAAGCTACCCGGGTAACAAGCGAGACCACACAAGGAGAAATGGGGTGACTAGTTGCCTCCCTCTCCCCTTCTGCGAATGGAAGCGGGTGGAAAGGTTCCCAGACACTGCTGAAGGAAAAGATCAGGCTGGCTTCTGAAAGCAGGGCCCTAAGGCTAAGCAGCTGCTTGCATTGCATGTGCTTAAGGCTGGCTCTGGTTCCAAAGAGCATAAAGAATGGAAGTCCTGATCATTTTTTTCCCTCCACTTCTAGTGGCAGAACAATCCTAACTACCGTGCAGATATTTTTGCAAGGAATAAAGTGTTCAGAACAGCTGAACTTCCAGGCAATCTTATGTTTCAAGTCTCACATTGGGATTTAACCACTTTATATTGCCGAACTGAAAAATGCTGAGCATTTATAGCATGTTTGTTGGACATCTTGAAAGTGCTTTACAAACATTAACTAATTAATCCTCACAACACCCCTGCGAGATAGGTAAATAATAATACTTTACATGTATAGATAGCACCTTCTATTGGAGGACATCAGAGTGCTCTGCAAAAATTACAAAATAAAGTCTCACAATAGCCCCACTGAGATAGGCAAACATTATCATCTCCATTTTACATACGGGAAAACCCTCACCTAAGTGGCTGGTCACTGGTAAGGTCACAGAACACCTGGCGAGATCATCCTTCTTCTGCATGCCATATCACAGGGACCCACCACCGAGGGTTATAACAACTTATGATTTGACTTCATCAGTAACCAAGTGGCTCAGGCTCAGTAACAAACTGGAAAGGATAAGTTCCTTTTCTTAAATGTGGCGAGTTGTGAGTCCACCATGCCCCTGTGGGATTGTTCAGGTCAGGGAGTAGACACCCTTCAAAGGTTATTTATCACATAGACACATATCACGTGCAGGTTGTGCTCAGGAGAAACGCTGCAAATAATGACAGCCCTGGAAACCACTGACCCCCATCCCCGCTCCTCCACAAAACTGGAACAGCCAGTTTAGCAGCACAACAAGCTGCTCCATTAACATGCTGAAAGGCTAATCTGAAGGGAGCACCCTAGGGGTAAGAGAGATCAGCCTCAAGCATCCATGTCTGGCCAATCACTGGTCTCTCTGATAAAGGTGCCCGTTGTGATGGTGATGCCTGTAAGGGGCAGAGCACTAATTAGCCACTGGAGCCATTCCTGGAGATCAAATACTGAATCCGCACACAAAGGAGCTGGATTGCTCTCTAAATGGAAACCATTCATTACCATTTGCTCCAGCTCAGCAGAGCGGGCTCACTGTCCCCAACTCTGATAGGATGAGGTTGTTCAGTCACTGCACTGCCTTTGACCTCTTTAGAACACCAAGGCAAATAACTGGTTGGGGGAGTAGAGCTGGAAGAACTCTAACAGGTACTGGTATTGTATAATAATCTTACACAGGACAAAAGACAGGCTTTATCATGTAAAACGAGGCGAAACCAGTGAGGCTTACCAGCGCCCACAGAGCACCTCTATAACAAAGCAAGTAGTAGAAGAAAAACACCTACAGAAATGTCTGATCCAGACAATATATCAAACTAATGCCAAAACACAGAACTGAACACATCCAAAAAGCCCTATTAAACCTATTATAGGTCAAATCTATCCCCCTCCCTGCCCCCGAACTGTGGTTTGACCTCACTTAACTACATCCTGATAAAAATTTTATTAAAGTGAATGTTTAAAATTAAATATACACAAGTTAAGAGGGAAGGTACTGTCCATCTGGGGTCAGGCTTGGGTTATGAGGGATTACAGGTGTCGGTTGCAAGGGTGAAGAGATACATACATATCACGTAACCAGCATAGACCCAAATTGGGGTGCAAGAGTTTTTCAAGTGTCAGTGGATAAGTGGGCTCGGGTACGCCACCCATGGAATGTATAAGGAGTCCAAGTCAGTATCGGTGTAGCGAATGAGTACATTGGTGGGGTGCGTCCCTTGGTTCGTCAGGGAAGGAAGTGGGTTATTTGCCTGGTCGGTGGTCTCAGTTACTCAGTGTGGTATTGGCGGTGTCCTGTGATGTGTCCCGTATTACACAGACTCATCACCACTAGGATTTTCCACTGAGATAACTAGCTCACGTTAATAATCTTGCTGTAAAAACACATCTTTTTTGGCTGTAACACAGCCTTAGTTTTGTACTTGTATTACACTAGTGTGCAGAGGACCCAGCCAAGATAAGGCACCATTGTGCTGGACCCTAATATCAGTCTACCTTCTGTGCTATCCCCAAACACTGGGTTCCTGCTAGAGAAAGACCAGAGTAAATGCCCATTGTATCTACACTGGCTAGAAACAGAGTATAGATTGTAGCCACTTCGGGGGCTTTCTGTTCTGTGTTTGTACAGTTCCTAGCATAAGGATGTTCTGGTCCATGACTGGTGCTCCTTCGTGGTACTATTGCGATACAAATAATAAATAACAACCCAATAGATAGAAGTCAATTGTGATGGGGTAGTCAGCCCTTAAGGGCAATAGTGCCTAGTGGTCATCCCACCCCATCATGTGGCATAGTCCCTTAAGGATTTGAAAGGTCCAATAGTTTTATATATATAAGGACCAAGGGGGATATGGATAGAGAGGAAGTGGTCCTGGACTCCTGGGAATGAGTGGTGCTTGGGAGGAAATCCTGTCACTGTGTCTTTAAGGGCCTGGGGCCAAGAGCCTTGTGGAGACACAGAGCATGACTCCTCTCTCCCACAACCAACTGGGGATGAACTGGAACAAGGGGAGCAGCAGCATAAAGGCTGCCTCCTCCCTCATAGCAGGGCAGACCCCGGGAGATACCAGCAGGGGAAGGTGACCTGCTGAGGACCCTGAAGCCGGATGGCTAATCGAGGAAAACAGCCACCTGAAAGAGGAGCTGGAAAACCCAGCGCTCAGTGCCAGAGAGAACGTAGGACTCCTGCTTAGGAAGGACCGGAGGAGCTAATAGAAGCCAGGTAAAGAGGGAAGAGTGGTTTAAGAAGAGAGTGAGGGACTTACACTACAGCCCACATCCAAAGAAGAGAGCTGGGAATGCTTAAGGAAGGACTGAAAGGAGAAACCCAGAGAAGGCACTAAAAAGGGTTCCAGAAAGAGAGACTGTTGCCCAGGCATGTGTGGAGGGGGAAACAGAAAACCCGGCAAAGGGATCAGGCACACGAAAACAGGGTATCCTCAAGGAAAGAGCCAGAGACAGCTAGTTGGACTGAGCCCAAGACAACAAATGCCTCCAGGTGTATCTCAGTTAGGTGCTACTTGAGCTTTTGACTTTTGTTAATAAATGAGACCCTTGGAAGGGGGTGCTCTTTGATAAAAAAGGTTTGTCTGGATTTGTTTATAACCCAGATGAAGGGAAACCGAGGCAGGGCCTCAACTGTGGCACCATACCTGACCAAAGGGAGGCATGCTGGGGTGACCTCCGCACCACGATGTCCATCAAGAACAAAAGCATGAATTTTTCAGAAAAAAATTCCAAGGCGATCAAAATTCTTATTTTACAGTTAAATCATACTGCGCTAGGCCTCACAACAGACACGCTGGGGAAATCCAGGGGGACAGACAAAAAAGTTACAAGAAAAATCTCTGTGGTTCCTCGGTTATTAAAACAAACAAACAAAACAAGAGACAAATATACCCCTCCCTAATAACACTACTGCTTACACTATCTGATCATGTAATTCAACCTCACCACACCCTATTATTTGGGAATGAAGTGCTGTGTGCACTCAAGAACTTTCCCAACAATGGCTGCAGAGCCCAACTAAGCCAATTCTTTCACAGGCCAAATGAAAAAAGACACTATTACCACCATCTCAAGCAACTCAACATACAGAATTCACTGGCTGACCAATACCAAAAAAGGGATTAAAAACGCACTTCACTCCTAAGCAGCATCTCTCTCAGCCGTGCCAAGACCCATGCTACAATCAATCGATCACATGCCAAAACAAATAATGCTGTGGACATTAACTCACAAATATACTTATCTATAGTTTTATATCTATAAGAAATATATTTTGAGTTAAATCACAAAATGAAATGCTGGGAATAACAGATCAGAATCCACAATGAGCTAGACCAGTGGTTCTCAAACTTTTGTACTGGTGACCCCTTTCACACAGCAAGCCTCTGAGTGCGACCCCCCCTTATACATTAAAAACACTTTTTTATATAATTTAACACCATTATAAATGCTGGAGGCAAAGCGGGGCTTGGGGTGGAGGCTGACAGCTCACGACCCCCCATGTAATAACCTCGCGACCGCCGTGGGGTCCCAACCCCCAGTTTGAGATCCCCCGAGCTAGACTGATGTACAGAAACTTCTTAAGAGAGAAGCTCCCTTACCACAATGAATGCGCAAGACACAATCGGGCTATTATGAAATACGGAATCAGCTATTAGAAACCAAAACACAGAGATGTGAGACACGTGAAATCCAGGGAGGAATGGTTTTGTAATCAACGAAACCGGAGAGAGCAAAACAAAAAGTGTCTTCTATGCCACTGCCATAAATACCGTGCATGAGAAACTCACTTCCTCAAACCCGCTGCTGTTGTGAGCCTCTGTTTGTTCTAGCCCTATAACATTGGAAACTTGTATATATTTTGTCAATAATTTTTATTTAACTGAATAATATACATTAATTGAACGCAGTGGGACAGATTCATCCCTGGTGTAACATCAGTGACTTCGGTGAAGTTGCACCGGGGATGAACACTGTTTTGCTCTCCTCTTGTGTCTCATGCTCACACTCTCTTTAGTTTGCACACGCAATCCAATGTACTTTGGAACTGATGAAACTGTGATCTGGCTGGAACTCATTGTCACATGGTGGATCCCACCTCTGAGGTGCTCAGCTTTTCCTTTGTGTTCCAAAACCCTCTAGCTGCCGTAAACGGAACCCTGTGCTCACGCACAGATCTTGTTGCATGATAATATTGTCATGGTGTGAAAACAACATGCATTTCCTCAGCAAGGGAGAGAAGGACAGAGGGAAAAAAACAAGCTCAATCCAGAATCTGTCCTCAAAGCCAGGGTCATTCTCTTTCTGGAGGAAAGACAACACATGCCACTAAAAGACTGGACAGGATTCTAAAGACTGTGGGAAGGATGAATTGGTTACGAAACACATCGGCACAAATGACTCGGCCTCAGAAAGACAAGGTGGGTGAGGTAATACACCATACACTGCCTCAGAAGACACTTTGCAGATCATCAAAAGCTTCAGGGATCTTGGAAGGGAGCTGAAGGAGAGGACATTTCATGTGATCTCAGAGATTCTTCCAGTCCCATAAGTGAAAACAGATAGACAGCTGAAGATATTGGCGGTAACCCTTTGGCGTAAGTGGAGGAGTTTGGCTCTGTTGAATACTGGTCCATCTTCTGTGGGAAGAGGAGGATGTCCAGTTTGGACCACCTCCATCTAAGTAGGAGGGGAACAAATCTTCTGGGTAGCAGACTAGTTAGAGTAACCAGAAGGACTCTAAACTAGCATGTAAAAGCTAAATTGCTAAGATGGTAAACCCAGTACACATACTCAAACATAAAACCCAGACTCAAAATAGCATGAATCTAAAGAAAAAAATGTATGTAAACAACGAATTCTTCAATTGTCTAGATACCAAAGCTAGAAGCCTGGAATTAGAAATATTCATTTATCATAGTTTCGTATTTGACATAGTTGGTATTACTGAAACTGGTGGGATGAGTCACATGAGCGGAATGTTGAAATTTCTGGGAGGGCTAGATTGGGCATAAGAAGGGTGTGTGTGTCACGCAAGAACAAACATACTGTTACCCACTTGAGAGTTACTGACAATTCAGAAGGACAGGGCCTGGATGCTTACTGTAAGGTGATGAGTCACTCCTGTGCTAGGCGCCAGCCAATCCACAAGCCAGGAATTGGTCTGGTGACTCTCAGGGAAAATATAAGCGTTGCAGGAGGAACAGCAGCTCAGTCTGCTCAAGGTCTCTCCAGGGCTTGGAACTGTCTCCTGCCTGATAGGGGTAACAGGCTCCCTAGGCATTAGCCTGCTCCAGCCTGGCTCTTGTTCCCAACCTGTACCTACTCCTTGTACTGCCACCGGGAACGCATGCTTGGAATTTCTAGAAGTTATAGATGGTAACTTTCTAACACACAAAGTACTGCAGCCAGCTCAGGGTAATTCTGTATTAAACCTCATTCGGATGGATAAAGGTAAATTGATCACTGAACTAAAAACTAATGGCGGGTTAGCTGCAAGTGATCATGTTTTAATTTCAGTTACTGTATGCAAACAGAATATAGTTCCAAGCTGAAAAGAACTATGAGCAAAAGTGAGTGAGAGGAAATATTTAAACAAATAAATGTGAATGATAATTGGGAAATGTTTAAGAATGCTTTATTAGATGCCCTAAAGCCCACAATTCTACAGTCACAAAAGGCAGCTTCTTTAATTAAAAAAAATCATGGTTAAGGAAGGAGGTGAAGCTAGCAATAAAACTTTTTTAAAAAATGGACAAATTGAAAAATGGGGTAGCTGATAGTAATGTGTATAAACTGGCAGTTAAGAAATGTAAACAATTGATAAGGGAAGCTAAAAGTATCAATGAAAAGGCAAATGTGATCCTGGGATGTAAAAGCAGGGAGGAACATCAGTAGGAGTAGGGAGTTGATATTACTTCTGCATGTGGCATTACTGGAGTGTTGTATCTAGTTCTGGTGTCCATACTTCAACAAAGATGTGGACAAAGGTGGAAAGAGTTCAGAAATGAGCTACAGTGGTTTTCAAACTTTTTTTCTGGTGACCCACAGTTGAAGAAAATTGTTGATGCCCCCCATGACCCAATGGAGCTGGGGATGAGGGGTTTGGGGTGTGGGAGGGGCTCAGGGCTGAGGCAGAGGGTTGGGGTGCAGGGGGTGAGGGCTGCTGGTTGGGTCCAGGAATGAGGGATTCAGGGTGTGGGAGGGGACTCTGGGCTGGGGGTTGGGTTGTGGGAGGGGGTCAGGGCTCTGGGGGGTGCAGGCTCTGGGGTGGGGCCAGGGATGAGGGGTTTGGGGTTCAGGAGGGAGCTTTGGGTTTGGGGGGGCTCAGGGGTGGGACAGGGGGCTGGGTGGGAAAGGGGGTCAGGGCTCTGGTCTGGGGGTGCAGGCTCTGGGATGGGGCCGGGTATGAGGGGTGTGGGGTCCAGGAAGGGGCTCTGGGCTTGGGGGGGCCCAGGGCTGGGGCAGGTGATTGGGGTGTGGGGTTGAGGCACAGGCTTACCTTGGGCTGCTCCCGGTCAGTGGTGCGGCGGGGGTGCTAAGGCAGGCTTCCTGCCTTTCCTGGCACCGCAGTCCGTGCTATGCCCCAGACGTGGCAAGCAGTAGGTCTGGCTCCTAGGTGGAGGTGCGCACGTGGCTCCGTGCAGCTCTTGCCCGCAGACATCACTCCCCCCAGCTCCCATTGGCCGGGAATCGGCCAATGGGAGTGTAGAGCTGGTCCTTGTGGGCGCGGCGGGGGCAGCGCGGTGTCAGAACAGGTAGGGGCTAGCCTGCCTTAGCCAGGCAGCACTGCCGACGGGACTTTTAATGGCCCGGTCGGTGGTGCTGACCAGTGCCTTACATTCCATGACCCAGTACTGGGTTGCGACCCACAGTTTGAAAACCACTGAGCTACAACGATTCAAAGCCTGGAAAACATTCCTTAAAATGAGAGACTAAATAAGCTCTATCTATTTATCCGAGAGAAGATGAAGAAGTGACTTGATCAGTTTGCATGTACCTACATGGGGAAGAGATATCTGAGAGCAGGTGCTTCTTTCATCTAGCAGAGAAAAAGAAGCATAATGAGAACCAGCGGTTGGAAACTGAAGCTAGATAAATTCATACTAGAAATACAGCACAATTTTTTAAACTCTACATTTATTTTGGAAGTTTCAAGAGGTTTACAAATCCTTGCCAGGTACGTATCAGAGCAAATTCAAGAATCATTCCAACAGTGAGCTTTTGTTTACAGAAACATCATATAGTAATATAATAATTGGATCTCTCTTTAGCAGCAAGTACGAGCTGCTTTTAGTGATTTTTATGAAATTGAATGAAATCTCAGATTACTCATACTTAAACTAGGCACATCTATCAAATGTTAGTATTCAAAAAGCTATCCAAGCGTGCTGTTTTGTTTGGCTTGGTTTGTTTGCAGGTGAATGTACTTGCCTGAGTATTGAATAAATTGTAACCAAATTTCTATGTATCTACTTGTCCTCTGTCTATTCTGGAATAAACTGCCTAGGGAGGTTGTGGAATCTCCATCTCTGGAGATATTTAAGAGTAGGTTAGATAAATGTCTATCAGGGATGGTCTAGACAGTATTTGGTCCTGCCATGCGGGCAGGGGACTGGACTCGATGACCTCTCGAGGTCCCTTCCAGTCCTAGAATCTATGAATCTATTTAGCTGGTTATGATTTTTCCACAACCTCCCATATTTTTGTGAACCATTCCTCTAGAGTTGGACTATTCATCTTTCTCTTCTCCAGTGAGAGGCTATCAATAGCCTAGCGGGTACTAGCAGACGTGAGATTAATTCTTCATTTCTCTTTGTGTGACCATTTCTGCCAGGAAGCTGCAGGTGATTTACTAAAGGATCATTTGGTAATAAATATCCAACAATTTGTGATATTTGGTTACAAGTTGCATCCAAGTGCTCATTAATGACTGGACATGTCTGCCATATATGCATAAAATCTCCCCTTTCGCCAGAATTTCTCCAACGCTTATTCCCATTCAATCTATCTGTATATACTTAACCTGACTGTGTGAGGTGGCATTAAAACAGTATCGTCAAGAAATGTTCATCTATTGTGCTACAGATGGAGGTTGCTGATCCTCTCTTCCAATCCAAACTCCATTCCTCTGGGTGGTAATTTCTCTATCCAGATCCTCTTTCCAGTGTGTCATATATGGCCTTGTTTTGTTTGTTTTGGTTAGGAAAGCTGTCTGCAAATATTAGTTATAAATTAGATAGATAGATAGATATTGTATTGTTTCCTAATTGACAAGATGCCATCACTTCTATTTAAGGCCTGGTTTACACTACATGGTTAAGTCAACACAAGGCAGCTTATCTCGATGTAGCTGTGTGTGTTTACCCTTAAATTTCACTCTCGCCAATGTAACTGCCCATTACGCTGACTTAACACCCCCTCCTCGAGCAGTGTAGAGTCCAGGTCAACAGAGTTAGGTCGATGCAGTGTCAGTGTAGACACTGCGTTACTTACATTGACTGTTAGTGGCCTCCAGGAGCTGTCCCACAATGCCCCACCCTGACCATTCTGGTCACCATTGTGAACTTTGATGCCCAGTGGCCAGCTGGCCAGGGAACTGACCTTCCCTGTTAAAGTGCCGCAAAGTTTTGAAATTCCATTTCCTGGTTGACGTGCATGGAGAGCTCACCTAGCAACTCTACAGCACGCCTAGCAACTGCCCAGCTGACCATGACAGCTACACGCTCCTGTCCAGCCATAGAAAGTTTGATATGCTTGGGGCATGGAGGAGAAGGGTTGCAAGAGAGACCAGCGGCAGTGCCACGTGAAAGCCAAGGAGCTGCAGCAGGTGTACCAGAAAGCAAGGGAGGCCAACAATCTCTCTGGTGTGGCACCACAGACCTGCCACTTTTCAAAGAGCTGCATGCCATCTTTGGATGACTCCCTCCTCCCCAAGAGTCCTGTGAATACTTTGGAGGAACCTCGCCATAAACAGCGAGGAGGAGGTGTTGGACGAGGAAGAGGAGGAGGAGTATGGGGGACAGGCGACCGGGGTATCCAGTGGCACAGTGAGCCAGGATATGTTTTTGACTCCAGCACTGCCCAGCCAGTCCTTACATCCCAGCATGGGTGAGCCTGATGCAGGGGAAGGAACCTGGTAAGGATGCAGTTTGCTTTGAAATTACAGGGATGGAACCCCCAAAGTAGCAGGCCACATCTGTTGATTTGCTCTCTTTTTTACTGATGCTAGAAGAGATAGCGAAACCACCAAGAGAGGTGGAGTTGCCATCTGCTTCTCATCCCCCTCTAGAGTTAGGCAGAGGGGGCCTCATGGAACCCTCTGTTTATGTGCACTGGGATGTCCCATGAATCCTCCATAGAGATCTTGAGGAAGCTTTCGTGCAGGTAGCTTGCAATCCTCTGCCAAAGGTTTCTGGGGACAGCTGCCTCCATCCCTCTCAAGACCCGCTGTGTAGACAGCGCTATGTTAGTAGAGGAGCTTCTCCCACCAACATAGCTACCACTTCTCAGGAAGGTGAAGTTACTAAGTCTACGGGAGACCTCTCCGCTGTCAGCTTAGAGCGTCTTGATCAGAAGTGCTACAGCGGCACCGATGCACGTTTGTAATGTCAACCTGCCCGAATACCTCCTTAAATACGTGGTAAATTCAGCTGGAAAACTCTCCACTCCTGCGGTTTTGCTACTTTTCATTTGCTATTGCCTCTAACATTTCTTCTTCGGTTACTTATCTAACGTTTCTTTATCAGTTCTGTTTATTGCTGGCAAGCTGCTACTTCAGGTATTTTTGAATAACTTCAAAGCTTGGAGTATCTGAAGTACAGACGTTTTTATAATAAGCAGCTAAAGTAGCACATCTTTCATTAGGGTGTGTAACTATCTTTGGTTGATTGTTTTTAATTGGTGGAATATTACATTGCTCTTGAATCCCTTTAAACATTTGAGCCAAGAGTTTATCACTTGGCCCCCCCCCACCCTTTTTTCATAAAACATCTGCTCTGAATACCTCGGGGCTTTTTCAGTGGCATCTGTCATCAACATATTCAGTTTCCCCCTACTATTAGTTAATTGTTGATATTCTTATTTTTGAACCTGTGGTTTTATCAATGTGCTGTATCCTTTTTATCTCGGGTCTAGTTTTATTTTTCCTGCACTTTTTCTTTTTTTCACCTGAGAGGCTCTGCTTATCAACTGATCCCTGAATGCTGCTTTACCTGCCTCCCAGAGAAGACCTCCTTTCGTACTGTCCCCATCATTTATCTGAAAGTATTGAACGCCGTCCTCTGTAATTGCTACAACTGATCGGTGTCCTGGAGAAGCAAACAGTTCCTTTTCCATAAGTGAACTTTGGGACCCATCCCAACTATCTATTATTACTTCCACGGGTGCATGATCTGACCCTGTAACGGTGCCAATTTCTGCAGATCTCATTGGTGTCATTGATTTAGAGATTAACTTTCTCCAACAATCTGAGAGATTCAATTGCTGGTACATAAAAGTCAATATTACACCTGCTTGCCTATCCACCTTGTTGATCTGCCAGTAAGAAATCTGTCTCTCCTCCAAGTAGAACTTCCCCTTCTTCAAAGTGTTGCAGGGTTTTAAAGAAAACCTTAAATATGTTTTTTGCTGTTGCTCAGCAGCCATACGCTGCGCCCACGGTTAGTAATACCCGAGCAATTGTGTCCTTCAGTAAGATGAACCGTCCCTCCTTATTCTTCAATTGATTGTTAAATCGGCAAAATTACATATTTACCAAATATTACGCCCACTCCTTTTTTCTTCTCTTTGGCTGATGCAAAAAAAAGTCTGCTGAGACCACTTACCGTTATGCCCATGATTTGCCCTTCCTGAAAGTGAGTTTCTTGAAGTAAATTAATCCGAGTGGTTATTTTTTTTTTTTTTAAGTTCTGCCAGGGCTTTTTTCCTTTTAATTACATTATTTAGCCCATTGATATTCAAATATATTTAAGAGGAAGAGCCACTGAGAATAACTACTTAGCTTATTCAAAATCTTGAAATTATTGTGATTATTTTGGCTGTTTGACGCCTTGTGTGGCCAGTATCTCTCATTACTAATCATGTTGCATTCACAATTGTGTGCCTGAACATGGCTTGGTTTCTATTTGTAAACTTCCCTATCTGTTTCTTGCATTAATTTACCATGCCTCTCCAGTCCTCAAATCCCTCCCCTCTCCTACAGTCCTCTCACTTTAAATCCCCAAATTAAAATACTAACATAGCATATAAATCATTCCCCAAACAACTGTGCTTTGCTGAAACTTAAACTGCTGTACTGCCCCCATGAACACAGGCGATGTCTACACTACAGTTTATGTTGGCATAACTTATGTGGTCAGGGATGTGAATAAACCACCCCTCTGAGTGACATAGGTTACACTAACATAAGCGCTGGGTGGGTCAGTGCTTCGTCCCGCCGGCATAGCTACTGTCGCTCGCGGAGGTGGTTTTATTATGCTGATGGGAGAGCTCTCTCCCGTTGGCATAGAGTGTTTTCACCAGACATGCTACAGCTATATTTTTAAATTGAGTTTGTAATCAATTATTGGCCTGTTTTGCTCTAAACAGAGTTTGTGCCCACACACAATATGGATGATAGTTAACTGCCTTAGCAACTAACTATATGCTATCTTTCAGTAGGGACCTAGGTTGGTACATGCTTGCCTTCCTGTAACCAAGACATAACCACTTGTTTTGCTGTGTAGATGGGACTCTCTAACACTGAGTGAATAGCCTGTTTGGCTGGTTCTCCTTCTTCCCAGTTCCGTGTGTGGTAGAAAATCTCAGAATCTCCACCTGTTGCTGGTAACTCTGGTTTTGGCTACACTGGGAAAATTAGGGCCTTGTCTGCACAAGGACAAAAGGTATATTTGTAACACATTAGCTAACGTGTTAACTAACATATGTTAAAACCCTCGCATAGACAAGGCAATTGTAGTTTTAACATGTGTTAGCTGGTTCAGGTAGTTTACCTCAACCAGCTAACACA
>NW_020664483.1:12862269-12909419 GCF_002925995.2 Terrapene triunguis | reverse complement strand
TCCCTTTATAACTCACTTATCCTCCGCCATTCCCAAGTCAAGGGTCGTATATACTGACCCAATAGCATATCTTGAAAACTAGAGCCAATCAACAATTTTAAGCATCATTTTCGTTCTCAGTGACCCAGAATTAGTAAAGTTTGACTACATTTATTTCAGAAGCATTTTGGCTGTAGAGCAGTGTAATCTAATATTTTGAAAGAAATGGATCTTAGCAGGAGCTTTCCCAATCAGAAGAGTTATTGCCTAAGTAAATACTTCTTCAAACAACACACAGTCAACCTGTGGAACACGTTGCCAGGGAATGTTGTGAAGGCCAAAAGTACATCTGGGTTCAAAAAAAAATTACATTCATTTATGCAGTACAGGTCCATCAATGGCTATTAGACAAGATGACCAGGCATGTAACTCCATGCTCTGGGTATCCCTAAGCCTCTGTCTGCCAGATGCTGGGACTGGAGAACGGGATGAATCACTCGGTAATTGCCCTTTCTGTTCATTCCCTCTCAAGCATGTGGCGTTGGCTACTGTCAGAAGACAGGATACTGGGCTAGATGAACCCAGTAGGGCCATTCTTATGATCTTATGACTAATTTTCTAATCGCAAACCACACGAAAAATAATCCGTTAAAAGAGTTCCCAGCTACTGCTAAAAAGGATCTGAGCCTTGTCATCACCACATGATATCGCTATCTTAAAAGGCTCTCTTTGTAAACTACTGTAACTCTTTTCAGCTAAACTGAGCTCCTCTTTGTAAATATTTGGAATAAAACGCATCAACTGTTGAAATGTCTGAAAGGAGCAAGAAGCAAGGAAAGAAACAAGCATAAAATTGAAAGATAACGTAATACTAAAAATCAGATGTAAAATACATACTAGCTACATTTCAAGTTATGAAAAAGGATTGTTTTTCATTCGAGAAAAAGTATCTCCAAATAATAAAATTGGAGTGAAAATTACACATTAAAGATAGAGCAGCATTATCCATCCTCTGTTCACTGCTTCAAAATTTTAAAGGGGCAAGATTCCGCTTTCCAGTAACAGAATGAGCTGAAGATGTTACTCCTCAGAAAATATAATAAAAAATGTGTTAAGCAAATGGCCAGAGAAAGGAATCTCCTCATGAACACATGGTAAACAAATACATCAAAAGACATCACGAGGATTGAGGAATTGGATTCTGGGGTGTGTGTAGGAGAATACTTTGTTAATACACCGCTACCTCGCTATAACGCGACCCGATATAACACGAATTCGGATATAACGTGGTAAAGCAGTGCTCCGAGGGGGCGGGGCTGCGCACTCCGGTGGATCAAAGCAAGTTCAATATAACGCGGTTTCACCTATAACGCGGTAAGATTTTTTGGCTCCCGAGGACAGCGTTATATTGAGGTAGAGGTGTATATGAACCTTTTTATCCAAAAGTAAAACATAACTAAGGGACTCCATCAGCCTCTGATTCCAGTAACCAACAGGGTAAGAACCCAAATGAAATTTCCAGTTCTACATTAGCAAAATAATCTACAACGAATAGACAGCAAAAATATGGAAAAGCAGATTATATGAAGCCAAATAACTTGAACAATGGGAACAGCTATGGAGTAAATCAAAATCAACCTAAAATAGTCGCTCTGTTATTTAACATGCTCCAAAGCTTTATAAAATATATGGTACATGCTTGGCTCGTTTTTTTCAGAAAATGTGGGACGGCTGGGTTTTTATAGACAAACGGTGGGGGAAATACTCCAAATATTGAGCAATTCCAGGGAGCAAATAGCCCAAGAAAAAGAAAATCTCACTGAAAGAACTATTATCACAGAGCCATGAGGTGAATCCCTTTTGTTTGCCAATTCATTGCTCTGAGGTTTGGCTACCATTTATAAACTTTATACGAAGGAAACAAACAACTGGGATTGGAAAGAATTAAGCGACTACTCTTAATATATTCAGCATCAAAACTACATAGTAAAGAGGCTATGGACTAGATTCCCCTCTCACTCACAGTGGTGTAAATGAGTAGTAACTCCACTGAGGTCAAAATGGATGTTACGTCTATACTTACCTCCGGGTTCGGCGGTAAGCAATCGATCTTCTGGGATCGATCCCGGAAGTGCTCGCCGTCGACGCCGGTACTCCTGCTTCGCGAGAGGAGAGCCTGCCTGCCGCGTGTGGACCTTTGGTAAGTACCTTTAAGTTCGAACTAAGGTACTTCGACTTCAGCTACGTTATTCACGTAGCTGAAGTTGCGTATCTTAGTTCGAACAGTGGGGGTTAGTGTGGACCAGCCCCAAGTTACGTACATCAGCATAAAACTGGTGTAAATGAAAGGAGATGTGGGCCCTAAGTAAATCGCTTGAAACCACTGAAACCTAAGAAAAGAAACAAGACAAAGGAACACACCAGTTAACTGTATTTTATTTTATAGTAATTCCTGGTACAATTGGGAAGAAAAATGTTCAAAAGAGGATTTGTAAGAATAGTGACAAATACAGCTCTACCACTCTGTCAAACCTGGGCTCTGCTCAAGAATCAAGGAGCTGTAACTCACTCCCTGATGGATCCACTTCTCTCTTATACAGTAATGACTGGATCTTGGGGCAAGAGAGAATCTGCCCCTAATTTTCTTATTTACACCGTCATATCTTTTAAATTTAATTGGCTAAAACAAAGGCACAGGAAAATTAATGCACTCAGATTAAATTCATAAAGGTTTTATCCTATATATTTCAGGTACGTTTATGGTCAATCTCTCTCTTATCTGTGTTAGGCCAAATTCATCCCTGGTGCAACTCTACTGACTTCACCAAGCAATAATTTGGCCCCTTACGTCAAACCATGACGTTTTCCCTCCACGGGAACACAACTGTATTAACAAGTCATTTTCGTTATGCTGAACTATATTTATAATGATTTCTGAGAATCTGAGCCAGATTTATGTGAAATTATAAACATTTCCTAAAATGTCAAAATCAATTCAATAATCTGACAAATTCACCAGATAGGTGGGAGTGATGCAAACCATCAGGTGTCATGTTTGTGAAAGTGTTCCACATGTTCCAATAGAGGCACAAAAACCATTGGATCAGCTGTCTGGTTTGTTTAATTCTTGGTCAAATTTTCAAACTATTTCATCGGAATGCATTTTTTACCCACAATGTGATCTTTGCTCCCTAGATACACTATTCACATTAGATAGAGTTTGCAAAAGTGCCTAAGAGACTTTCAAAGGCATTTAGGTGCCTAGAGATGCAGATAGGCACTTCTGAAAATCCCACAAGGCACCTATCTCCCACTGATTTCAGTTGAAGGTCAATGGCACTTCGGCTCTGTAGTCACTCAGTTACTCTTCAAAAATTTTCCCATTATCTATGTGTATTAAAATGTTATTTCAAATCCTGACACAAAGAGTTCAAACCAGACTTCCATTTAGTTCCACCTAAATCAGGTTAAACCTGAGCTCACTTTTACAGAGGAAACCACCTGGTCTGCGACCACGTTAACCTAGCATTAAAGCACTCAGGTGAAGTACAAAATTTACTGCCAATGACAAATCTTGCAGAATGGGACAATTTTTCCTTTCCAGTCACACCCCTGCAACCTCATTGAAGGCCAGACAGAATTTGGCTCAATATGCGCCTAGTATTTCTCACATCTGCTAGATAATTTACAACTCCCCAGAAGAGGAAAATAGAAGCATTAGATTAGAGAGAGACAATAAATGTTAGGGAGAAAGTTGCTGAAGTCCATGGAAACATGCTCCTTTTTAGCTTCCCAAGTTCGTCCTGGAAAGCACCCAATTATTTCAAAAATGACCCCAGTGTTTTGGGGGTTTTTTTTGCCTCAGTAACCTTGTCTAGTTCACATATTTATTATTCTTTTCATGAAATAGTACTTCCTGACATCTGTTCTAAGTTTGTTTCTCTTTAATTTCCATTTATATCACATTTTCCTATCCTCCGTGCATGTTAAAATAAAACAATTACTACGCTTGACATGATGGAAGTTATTTAAGATTGTGAGTGTTAACTGACCCTCTATTTTTAAAAAAATAAAACCTTGTTTAAAACGTATTAGGTCATTTTAATGAACTTTCATTAGTTCAGAGAATCGGCACTGAGTCCCTGGTTCAAATCCAGTACACGTTGATTATGACCAAAGCCATCGCTAGTGGCTGGCCGTCAGGAGGCCTGGTGGTTTGGTGGTCACAGGCTAGTTGCTCGCTGATAGGTGTCTATGCTGCCAACTTCAATCTCTGAAAACTGACATATCAGGCCCCAAACAAGAATGAGATTCTCTTAAAAATCATGAAAGAAAATATTAAAGTCTGGGTTCTTTTTATTTGCTGTCTGAGGCTTCATTGTGCACTCCAGACCTTTTCTCCACAATCATGAGGGCAAGAAATGTACCAGATTAAAAAAAAAAATTAAAAAATGAAAGCTGAGATTATCATGAAATCACTTGACTCCTGCAGCTGGGGCTTTAAGAACATCACCACATATTGTAAAACTTGTATTAAAACTATGAGTAGGCAACACTGGGAGTCCCTGTCACAGCTAAAATCGTCCACAAATAGCACTAACAGGCAACTTTGCTGGCCATTTCTGCAGATGCCAAAGGCTGAATTAGCCTGGAGACAAGATAGACTCTTAGTGATAGAAAAGATCCCTCCAGGATGGGTATAGGCACATTATCCAGGATCCGTAAGGAAGCATGTCCTGCTGCTGATGCCCAGACTAGCATAACCTCCAGATTTGCTCTGTCATCTCCACCTTTTCTAGTGAGTTGCCAGAGTATTCAAGAGTCTTCAGGTCCCACCCACAAGTGGAGTCCCTCTCCTAGCTGCTGGTGAGACGTGAGGAAGCATATTCCTCTATCAAAATTCCTCTATCTGGCTTCTCAGTGCATCCTGGGTGTCCTGCTTCCACTTCACTCTCCTTTTCCCCCGCAGGCTGAGGACCCTGAGGAAGCAGTAAATAACACACTGCATTGGCAAGACAGAGTCAGATCAAGTGGTGGTGGCAGAAGATGACTCCACCTTTGGGCAGTTATGATTTCTCAGGACGAGTCTTCTACCCAGGTCATGGAGGTTACAAAATTGGAAATGAGTGGCAAAGGGTAGCTTTTGCTCAGACTCTCATGGGGGGGGAGGCACTGAGTAGTGGCAAAGGCCCAGAAGTAGTAAGAAGAGACCTGAGAACTCAAGATGGAAAAATGGATACAGGAGGATGTAAAGTCCTTACACAGGAGGGTGAGAAATCAGGAAAAGGGGCAGCTCTTGAGAGGAGTAGTGCTGGAAGAGGAGGACAGAAGGGGGAGGTGGGCCCCAAAGAGGATGGTGTGGGTTAACCGGGGAGCTGCATTTATATTCTGATTGGGTGGGCAAGAAATCCTGTCCTTTCCCCATTCTGTGAAGGGAGAAGTTGAATTTCTAAGTGCAATCAATCTGGCATCTTCACAAGCACTAAATTCACTTGCAGAGACAATGAAATGCACTTCAATTATGGCACTACTGTATTGTATGTTGTCATCACTATTCTGTACTAGCACTTAATATAGTCTTAGCTCTATCTGTTGCTTACAAAGCGAAAATAAATGGAAAGAATCAATGGAACCTTAACCCTTAATATGTATACGTTTTTTGCCAGTGATAACAAGAAAAGCAAGAAAATAGTCTCTATTGAGCAGCACAATGGAATGCAGGTGACCAGGCAGAGCTGCAAGAGAGGGAGGGGCTTGATCCACAAAGGGACATTTTAGGGACCTGACCACCCAGCACAATTCCCCACTCTGAGTTTAGGCACCCAGGATTGATAGGGAAGAGAGAGGTGCCTAAGAAAGGGATTCACAAAAGCCAGCAGACGAGCAGGGAGCCCCTAAGCTAGCCAATAGAAAATGAGGAGGAGAGCGGTAGGTCCTAAGCCCCACCCCTCAAAGGCAGTTTGGCACTCAAGTCCAGGTCGGAGGGAGGTGCCTAGCTCCACTGGAGATTCACAGCCATGTACCTCTCCTAGAGTTAGGCGCCTAGGCCAGGTCAGTCCTTTTTCAACAAAAACTGCTGGTGGTGCAGATACCCCCTTGTAACTTTTAGCCCAGCATTTAAAGCACTTGAACAGGTTGTAGGAGACCTGTTGTGGAGCAGTGATTTGAAGTTGGATCTCCTACATCCCAGGAAAATATTCTAATTGCTGGGCTCTGGCATAGTGTGGGGCAGATGTCTCCTGTTTAAGCTATTCCACTTTTTATAAATAATGAAACAGTTATTGAAACAGGGACTTGAGTCTTCCTCCTCCCAAGGGGGTGCACTAACCACCATGCTACAGAGTCATTCTCACTCTCTCTCACTGGCCCAATGACTACTTAATTATTTAAACACACTGGGGGCTAATGAAATATATGTTTTAGAGAAATAACTACTGTATATTTAGATTATAGACACACACGTACACGTGTTTCGGAATTTCACAGCTTCACATTCCATGCTTTCATCCTGGCCCCAAAGCTACGTACAGAGACAGAGCTTTTATTAGAACGAGGAGTTAGTTTATCTGAGGTGAGGTTTATTTTTATTGCACTTAGTTTTGCCATCTTTTCTAACCCCATCCCTCCTGTTTCCACAGGTCACCATCATAGCCCCTCACCGATGTTCTTCAGAACAGTAGCAAAGAGTAAAGGCTGGGAAATCTCCATGCCAAATCTTTAGGAGCAATGGATCTTGTCCCCTGTCTGTGGAGTTTGGATCATGGCAGCCCCATATCAGAATAAAGGGCTCACATCCCATTTCTGGAAAGGAAAGGTTCCCAAACTTTAACGTGGTATGAATACTGCTGAATTAACTGAACAGCCTGCTGGTGGGCCAGCGAAAAGGGAAGAAAGGGGTTGGAACTATTAGGATTTGGTTAAACTAAGCACACTAAAAATAAACCTCTATTCAAATCATAGCAGTAGAAAAAAACTCTGTGCCTGTATAGAGCCTCAGGGTCATGTGGTGCCAAACACACCAAATTCAAAACAAATGGGTGAGTACACATACATTGTTACAGTCTGGATAAAAAGAAAGGGGCTTAACATAACGGCCAACTTCCATTGACTTCAGTGGGAACAGAACGGGCCCTACATTTACAGATCAATAAAAAATTAAATACAAGTGTTCCTTTGATCAATATGCTTGTGACTAGACAGGGCACTACAGGCGCTAACAGTAATGAGAAAATTATTCCTATATAGTGAATCTTGACAGCATTTGTTTGTTTAATTTCTGTATAAAGTGGAAGCCACTGAAATGAATCATGGTTAAGTGACTGTGGGCCACATACATCCCTGGTTTAAGCCTATGAAAGGATTCAGTACTCTGCAGGATCAGATTCTTTGTGGGCAAATACATGTTAGAAGCCATTTGGTGCGTGGTAAATCTGTTAAATTGCAACGAGATTTTTATCAGTGACTGGAGGATTATTTCCTGTCTGGGACCTAGGATTTTTGCTACGATATTTATAGCCTGCTTGAGAGAGAGAGGGGTCAATATGATGTGTACCAGGAGAGTTCTTCTCTGTGCTTTGGAATGGCTGATGGATTTGCTTCCCTAACTGTTTTGATAACTGTTTTCAGTAATGTACTATATGTATGTGCTAGTGAACTAGTTAAATCGATTCTTTTATAAGATTCAAGGTGTGACGGGAGCAGGTGTACTAATCGGAGTCTATCAGAGCTTCAGGTCTCTGCGTTTGACTGTCTACTAAACTTCATTAGCAGAGATTTCCTGATTCAGTTTCTCCTTTATGTTTTTCTCTACCTGTGGCAGTTAAACCTCTCGTCTCACCTATTCTTAGTTGGTTGACGTTGTATTCGTTTTTATACCTAGTGCACAACCACAACAGAGATCTATCACAGACTTTGACTGAGACCCCAGTTTGCCCCCTTAGGTTCCAATGAGAAAGGGAAAGAATGATCATAGAAGATCTTTACTTTATAAGGAAAAATCTGAGCAGCCATTAGATTGTCTGTCTTTTTCCCCTGCCACATGGCCGTTCAGTTTCCCTTGGATACTGACTGCAGCCCAATATTTATCTCAAGAGTCAGAGTAGTCAGAAGATGACTCGACAAATCATTAAGAGGCATGAAAAGGAAAGCCACACTACTCTAACATGTAGGGCTTGATTATGCACAGCCTTGCTCAGCTGTTATGCAGTTAGGCAAGTAGCCCCATTGAATCCAATGGGATTTCTTGTTTGAGTAAGTGCTCACAAGTGTCAGAGTGGCACAACCGAGCCCACAATATTTTATTTTATGATTAAATATCACTAGAATATTGATAACAATTTCATATATAAAAATAGAAATTATTAACAAGTACTAAGGCCAGCTATGTTCTGAGTCACAATCTCTTTATTTATCTTAACAGTCAGGTGGTCTGCGTCAGCGCCGTTATGCTCTCTTCAATCTCTGACAGTTTCTTCAGCATTTGAGTCACCTTGGCCTCATCAAATTCCAAACACAGAAATTCAGATTCCTAGAAAATAAAAGGAGAAGAATGACATTTAGTTAAGTAAAAACATTGTTCTTGGTGAAGAAAAACTGTATAGGTCAGCACGATTGCTGGAGGGGACACTGAATTTCATTGTGGGAGATCCCCACAATACTTGACATCACAGAACAGTTATGCCTACAGACAATTAAGCAGCAGCACTGATTCGCTCTGAAAGGCCGGGTCACACCATTCACAAATATAGTTATTCTCAAGTGGGGTATAAACCAGGATAAACCAAGTGGAAGGGATCTTGTCAGGGACAGAGAGAATAAACACACAAAAAAATAAAATGTTTCTAACCATGTGGAATTAGTTGTTAAAAATCAGCAGGAAAAAGACCTCAGGAGATTTCTCTCCCATCAGTTCTACTCATCAATATATCTGAGTTGGATAAAGTTCCTTGTATAATTTGGAAGATAACATTTAGATATAGCAAGTGTACCTGGCTGCATTGTACATGCAAGTCCAGGTGAAGCTGCACCAATGGTAGAGAAACACTGGGAAATAATTACAAAAATGCTAGTGCAGACACAGCTACTCTGCAGTGTGATTGGGACTGCACATCAGACGCTAAGGTCAGAAATAAAACAAGAGTGAAAAGAGAAATCATGGGGGTTGTACTTTTATATTACAAACCTCTGATGCCTTGAAATGCTCCATTTTAAAAAACAAAGCAAACCCTATATTCAAATACAGTAATAACTTCTTATACCATGAAGGGAGTGCTCTTTTTTGAGGAGAAAGATTAGGATATTCAGCCTTCCAGGCACTCTGACTCACTGAATAGCCAGGAGTTCTTTATATCAATATACCTACAGCACAGTTTACTAAGAATGGAAGGGCAGCCTCAACTCTGATTTTTTTTTTAAATCAGTTAGACTAAAACCTCTACCATTACTTCAAAATACCTTTGTTTTAACATTTAGTATTTTCCAAACTTAATTCTATGCACTTAACTGATTATTTAACAGAGAAGATCAAATCACCAGAAAAATGCAACTTGAAAGATGTCTGAAGTTGGTTATCTAAATTTCAGAAAGGCATTACATGAATTTAAAACAACGAACAGATTGTTTTTCATATGCACATGAAAGCAACTTCACTACTTGCTTTCTTTTTTTAATACAAGAATCTTTACTGGTTTTTCAAGGAGAAAAAAAGGTAGAGAGAAGTGCAAGCAAAAGAAAATATATACACAAAAGTTAGCTTGTTTATTAGCAGCACAGAACAATCGAAGAGAACACACAAAACTTAATCATAAAAGAGAAATAAGTGAAATGACAGAACCTGATTTTTAGTACGTCAGGCACACAACTGCGTGACTGCAATGGTGTACTGAAATTGCACCTGGAATAATGACAATTGCACATATAAATCAGGGATGTGGGCTCAATTGTACAATTTGCACACACATTTAGGTAACTGCAATTGTGCCACTGAATTTTTGAAAATCAGACCCTAAAATTTTAAAGTGTTACTTAACTCTACATTTATCATGTTGTTGCCTCTTCATCCCCCCAGCTCACTTAATGGTAACTTCTCTGTTACAGCTCTCTCTATTGGACAGTTCCTTCTGCATACATTGTTTTAGATTTGCACTTTCTAAAACTGATTAATTTATTTATTTAAATTGCTACTTAAACTCATTTTGCATCCTTATTTGTTAATTTAACCCAACAAACCAAGAATACACAACCCAGAATCAGGCTGTATATTAGCATGCTGCTCCTCTGATAATCCTCTACAACTTCTGTTTTTTAAAAATAAAACTTTTTACTGATTTTGATTCAAACAGTGCAGTGCCATGATAGTCAGAACTGAATTCATATTGGTTCAGGAGTCACAAGACAACTACAAATAAATACCCCAACCCAACAAATAATTAAGCACAACACTTTTCAACAAAACCTATTTTAGCGTTAATGTAATATTTTTATTTAACTATTCAGGTCTAGTATCTTCAACAAAGACTTCTCAATATGATTTTTATCAAGATGACAGCTCAGTAATTTGAAAAAAGAAATTGTATAAATAGGTTTGAAGGCTAGGACTGGGCATTGAAGACAACCTCCCACAATTTATTGCTATATTTTGCAATGCCTATTAATGACACATTTCACAGAAAATACTTCGGCACCCTGGAACCACATATAAAATACATACACCCTTATGGAGCAAAGTTAAATTTGATCAGTCTGTGGTATTAAAATGTTTGGTATGGAATTTGACAGCTTATCTCCACTTGGCATTGTGCTCTGTTGCAGCTTCTTTACTAGTTAGAGTGCACTGGAAAAAATCCAGGTCTCTCACACTTGAAAATGCAGTTAGAATTGTATGAGATTTCCTCATGCTCATGGTGGAAGAGTGAACAAGATAATTCATAACTTCGTAGGCATTTTGATTAGTAAACCATCTTGAGAAGATAGCGTTGCAAATGATCAGTTATGTAATCATCTGAGGCTTTATAGTTGCTCCTGATGGGGGTAAACTAACATTTACATGTGCAAGCATAGGCAATATGCAATTCAAATCCACAGCTTTTGGTATAACCACTACAAATTGGAACATATAAAGCCAATTTCTACTTAAAGAAAAATATACTTCCAAGCCTTAGACCGCAAAGCTTTACTACTTTTTGTCTTTCTCAAATACACCAAAGAAATAATTTTGTGCACATCTACAAAAAAGTCCACTATGTCACAGATCATGTTATAGTCTTGACTGTGTAAATAAGATCAAACCACCTTTTAAACATGTTACCAACCGGTTTCACAGCTTTGATCTCTAAAACCAAAACCAAAACACACACTAACAAAACCATTAACAAAGTTCTATTTTGACATTTTAGAGAATCTGACTAAGCCATGCTATAGTCCTGGGGTAGGGAGACCAGATAGCAGCTGTGAAAAAATGGGACAGGGGGTGGGGGTTAATAGGCACCTATATAAGAAAAAGTCCCAAAAAACAGGATTGTCCCTATAAAAACGGGACATCTGATTACCCTATTCTGGGGTGAAATCCTGGCCCCACTGAACTCAATGGCAAAACTTTCATTGACTTCAGTGGGCCTGGGATTTCACTTTTTAAAGAACAGAGCCACAATTATGCAATTAGAGCTTCACTGAACACTACTTATATCAATAGGTGTCCACACAGATGCAAAAGATCTGTCTGTGCAGATCCAACTGTGGATCAGGGCCTAGGCCTGTAACACAGCTCACCTACATGGTCAGTGTGAGGAACTGAGCCCATGGTTCCTGTATCAAGGAGCTTAGTCGAAAAGGCAAAGGAGGAGACCCACAGGATGCTGATAGCTTGGAATAATGGGGCAGTGATGGCTTTATCTTACCGTGGGCTAGCACGCCTATGCCTTCTGGAAGTGATGTGAAGGAGAAAGTATGCACAGTAAATGGTCCTAGATTTTTTACATACTTTTATTACTGTATTGTAAACTGTTGGAGCTACCAAATGAATGCCATCTCCCCCTTGGAGTATGATAAAGGACCATACAGTATAGGTCACAATAGTACTGCACTGAAAGGTGACATGCAAATAGGACAAAAGAAGTTGGGCTCTTTTGACTTCACTATGATATATAAAGGTGGGCCATCTCTCTTTTTAAATAACAGTTGCTTAGAAACAGATGTAGTTAAATTTCTAAGGTATTTAGGCCTTGTTTACATAGCAAAGGTTTTGCAGTAAAACCTAAGGTATGAATTTAAACTGATACAATTATGCCAATATAACCACCCTCCTCTCCCCTCCCTTTGTGATGACAAACTTATTCCAGTGTTAGAATGAGTTTTTTTTCCAGTTTAGGTTTTGTCACTTGGAAAAGAAGTTTAAGTTAACTGAAAAAAGTCATCTTTTATACCAGAATAAGTGTCTACATGGTGTAACTATGCCAGTGTTAATATAGCTAGCATATCTTTTAAAACTTTCGCATGTAGATAAGGCCTGAGTTAAATCAGAATAATTATTTTTATTTAGACAAGGCCTGAAACCTGAGCAACTGAGAGGAGCAGGGTTTTTGAATTAGTCTGGTGTTGGTTTTTGTTTTTAATAGAAAACCTATTTAACTCAAATTTTTGACAACCATTGGAGGAAAAATTGCTTTCTTTGTGAAAGACTCAATCCTCATCCCTTCATTTCAGAGCTAAAAAAATTTGTAGTTCAATTATTTAATGCCCTAAAAAGTCATTCAGTAAAGAATGGGAAAGCAAATTTGATATCTCTGATATTTCTTAGGTAAAACAAGGAGCAGAAAAAAAAAAGTGGTTTCATATGTATTTGACATATAAAGCCTGGTTAAGGATGTCTGAAGAAGCTCTGAGGCATGGCTAAAGTTGATTATTAGGCCTGTGAGACAGAGGCCTGGATTTCAACTGAGGTCTTAATCAAAGAAACAGAGGGTATGTCTACATTGCAATTAAAAACTCACGGCTGGCCTGTGCCAGCTGGCTCGGGCTAAGGGGAGTGTGCATGTACTTTGGCTACGTCTGAGGCAGCGCAGGACAGCTGTCCATGTTTTCCCAGAATACACTGATACAAACACAGTTAGGCACCATGGTAGATGCACAGATGCATAAACTTGTGTTGTGAAAATAGCTGCTGTGTGGGCACAACTCAACCTTGTTTGTTGCAACTTGAACAGAGGAGAATGTCATGGCCTGGTTTCCGAGGTCATGGCACTCCTTTTAGCACAAGTGATGTTTCATAGACTTTAATATGAATCACGGACTTTGCAAAAGATGGAACTGATTTAGCTTCTTTAACTTCACCATATATTTTCTTCTTTTTGCCAATTTTTTTTGCAGACATTAGTATCTCTTTTTGAAATGCTGGCTTGACTGGGATTTCTTTGAGACCTCACCCCTGGCTGCATAAGGTAAAAACTCAAATACGAAGTGCAACAGGAAAGCCCCCAAACATCTTGTTGCTCTACGTTAGAGATTAAGAACCAGCATTAACTTTTGACTTTCCTCTAGCTCTTGTTACCAAAAACTGTAAGTGGTTTTAAAAAGCACTAGCAGTTAAAAAGTGGTTTTACATTCACACTTAATGACAAGAAATACATTATTAATTTCTGTTATCTCTATTTATTAATTGTGTGTAATACTACAGTACACAGAATGCTTTTCTGACAGTAAAGTGGAATTGTGGAAATCAGGATTTCGTTAAAAGGCAATATAAAAAGTGCTTGAGTTCAGAAGTATTGTCCTTTGTTCCAGTCTCAAGTCAAAGTAGTCAGTAGTAAGTGATTAATAGGAGAAATAAGTTGATAATTTTTCATTGTAATGTGATGCAGGAAAGGCTGAACCAAGCAATCACTTCTGTACATTACTCTAGATGTATTCATTTATTGCATCTCCTTTGCTGAAGTCAGATTCCTTTATGGCTAAGCAACAAATAATCATCAGTAATTCTTTAAACTTTAAGCAATATCGTCAATTTATCCAGCTACACACTCAACCCAGCAGAAGAGTCTGTCCTATCTCGGGGACTCTCTTTTTGCCCCAGCACCCCCACGAACATGATACAGTTCTGCGGTGATCTGGAAGCCTACTTTCGCCGCCTCCGACTCAAAGAATACTTTCAAGATAACACTGAACAGCGCACTGATACACAGATACCCTCCCACAAACAACACAGGAAGAAGAACTCCACATGGACTCCTCCTGAGGGTCGAAATGACAGTCTGGACCTATACATAGAATGCTTCCGCCGACGTGCACAGGCAGAAATTCTGGAAAAACAACATCGCTTGCCTCATAACCTAAGTCGTGCAGAACGCAATGCCATCTACAGCCTCAGAAACCACCCTGACATTATCATCAAAGAGGCTGATAAAGGAGGTGCTGTTGTCATCATGAACAGGTCTGACTACCAGAAGGAGGCTGCCAGACAACTCTCCAATACCAAATTCTACAGGCCACTTTCCTCAGATCCCACTGAGGAATACACTAAGGCTTGGTCTACACTTACCCCCCAAGTCGAAGTAAGGTACGCAAATTCAGCTACGTGAATAACGTAGCTGAATTCGACATACCTTACTTCGAACTTACCGCGGTTCAGACGCGGTCCACACGCGGCAGGCAGGCTCCCCGTTGACTCCACGGTACTCCTCTCGTTGAGCTGGAGTACCGCAGTCGACGGCGAGCACTTCCTGGTTCGATTTATCGCGTCCAGACCAGACGCGATAAATCGAACCAGGAAGTTCGATTTCCAGCCGCCGAACTAGCGGCTAAGTATAGACCAGCCCTAAGAAACTGCACCATCTACTCAGGACACTCCCTACACTAACACAGGAACAAATCAACTTACCCTTAGAGCCCCGACCGGGGTTATTCTATCTACTACCTAAAATCCACAAACCTGGAAATCCTGGATGCCCCATCATCTCGGGCATTGGCACTCTCACTGAAGGACTGTCTGGATATGTGGACTCCCTACTCAGACCCTACGCTACCAGCACTCCCAGCTATCTCCGTGACACCACAGATTTCCTGAGAAAACTACAATGCATTGGTGACCTCCCAGAAAACACCATCCTAGCCACCATGGATGTAGAGGCTCTCTACACAAACATCCCACACACAGATGGAATACAAGCTGTCAGGAACAGTATCCCTGATGACACAGCACAACTTATTGCTGAGCTCTGTGACTTTATCCTCACGCACAATTATTTCAAATTTGGTGACAATATATACCTCCAGACCAGTGGCACCGCTATGGGCACCCGCATGGCCCCACAATATGCCAACATTTTTATGGCTGACCTGGAACAACGCTTCCTCAGCTCTCGTCCACTCATGCCCCTTCTCTACCTACGCTATATTGATGACATCTTCATCATCTGGACCCATGGGAAGGAGACCCTGGAAGAATTCCACCATGATTTCAACAGCTTCCACCCCACCATCAACCTCAGCCTGGACCAATCTACACGGGAGGTCCACTTCCTAGACACCACCGTACAAATAAGCGATGGCCACATTAACACCACCCTATACCGAAAACCCACCGACCGCTACGCCTACCTTCATGCCTCCAGCTTCCACCCCGGTCACACCACACGATCCATCGTCTACAGCCAAGCACTGAGGTACAATTGCATCTGCTCCAACCCCTCAGACAGAGACCAACACCTACAAGATCTTCACCAAGCATTCTCAAAACTACGATACCCACACAAGGAAATAAAGAAACAAATCAACAGAGCCAGACGTGTACCCAGAAGCCTCCTGCTACAAGACAGGCCCAAAAAAGAAACCAACAGAACTCCACAGGCCATCACCTACAGTCCTCAGCTTAAACCTCTCCAACGCATCATCAGTGATCTACAACCCATCCTGGACAATGATCCCTCACTTTCACAGACCTCGGGAGGCAGGCCAGTCCTCGCCCACAGACAACCCGCCAACCTTAAGCATATTCTCACCAGCAACCACGTACCGCACCATAACAACTCTAACTCAGGAACCAACCCATGCAACAAACCTCAATGTCAACTCTGCCCACATATCTACACCAGCAACACCATCACTGGACCTAACCAGATCAGCTACAACATCACCGGCTCATTCACCTGCATGTCCACCAATGTTACATATGCCATCATGTGCCAGCAATGCCCCTCTGCTATGTACATTGGCCAAACTGGACAGTCACTACGCAAGAGGATAAATGGACACAAATCAGATATCAGGAATGGCAATATACAAAAACCTGTAGGAGAACACTTCAACCTCCCTGGCCGCACAATAGCAGATGTAAAGGTAGCCATCTTACAGCAAAAAAACTTCAGGACCAGACTCCAAAGAGAAACTGCTGAGCTCCAGTTCATTTGCAAATTTGACACCATCAGATCAGGATTAAACAAAGACTGTGAATGGTTATCCAACTACAGAAGCAGTTTCTCCTCCCTTGGTGTTCACACCTTAACTGCTAGCAGAGCACCTCACCCTCCCTGATTGAACTAACCTCGTTATCTCCATACTAATTTATACCTGCCTCTGGAGATTTCCATTACTTGCATCTGAAGAAGTGAGGTTCTTACCCACGAAAGCTTATGCTCCCAATACTTCTGTTAGTCTTAAAGGTGCCACAGGACCCTCTGTTACTCTTTAAACTTGGATACCATTTTTCCTTCAATACCAAAGAGTGATTTACAATCAATCAAGCCTCACAAGACTTCTGTAAATTGGAAAGTATAACCATTTTACAGACTAATAAATAGAGGCACAGATATTAAAATGATTTGTTTAGCAGGGCGTGGTAACAAGAACGCGGGAGTATCAGCTTCAAGACCCTTGCACTGTATCATAGCTAGGACAGTAAAAATGAGAAGAATAATTCCAAAACAATATAATAAAATTCTGCCAAAACATGTGACCAAGGAAAACATTTTAGAGGAGTGTCCCAGAGCATGGATCACAGGGTCTTAAATTAAGGATGGCTATGATTCGTTTCCAGGAGTTTGTGTGCAGGTTAGTCTGTCCCCAATCCTGCCATCAAGCTTTTGCAAGTAGACAGCTGCCCACTGCATGGATCCTCCTGTGAGGATTATATTGAAAGATCAGGGCCTCTGTCCTTTTGGTCTACTTCCCAGCCCTATTCTAGTGAACAAATCTGTACTGAAATAAATAGTACAAGAACCTGCCCTTGGAATGTTTCAGATGTAAGCACTGCTTACATTTCTATTTCAAATTTAAGTGGAATTATATTTAGAAACAAGAAGATATACAAATAGAAACTCATGCTTAGTATGAGCTAACTGACCATTACCTATCTTTAAACAGAATTATCAGCATCATCGGGTTTAGCTAAATTTATGCCTGGCAAATGACTTTCTTCTAAATATTAAAATAAGGGACCAGGAATCTGGCTTGTGTACGGCCAGCAGGCCTGGACCCTGGTGGTAAACCAGTGAGCAATTAGTACTTGATGTGTATTTTAAACAAAGCTTACTTTCAGTACAAACACTTGAGTCAAGTTTGCATCAAAACAGCTAGTTGGGGGTAGATAAAACGATTATAGAATTCAAGCCACACAAATGTATAGTTGAAAATAGTACAGCAAGTCACTAATACATCATATGATTCTGTTCTTTGTGATCATCACGTACCAATATGTACTTCTAGCAAACACTTAAGTGACTGAAATGTCCAAAGAAATATTCATCTCCCATAGCAACGTCTAGAAGCAGAAGCAAATATCAGAATGTTAGTTTCCAGGGTATTAAGTTAAACAGAGAAAGAAGATGTTTAAACCATAAATCCAGTATACAAAATGACTATCAGCTGATGCATTCAATGGACTGTTCACATTGGCTTAACAGAAGATAGACCTATTAAAAATATCACGTAACTTGATTAAGTAAGAAGTTTATAGATGTAATTGGATGTATTCTAGCTTAGCAGCATGTGTTAGTTTAGCGGAAAGAATTTCAAACAACATTTGAAAGTTTCTGTGTGTCATATCTTCTAGAAATGTACTACTTAAATCTATTTTAATAATTTTACAGAGGCATGGGAGAGGTGATCGTATAAGCAAGACCTCATATCACATCTAGGTGATTAGCTGGGTGGGAAAATGGTTACATCAACTATATATTCTATAATGCACTATACAGTTAACACCTGATTCAAAAGAAAAGCTAGGCACACAATGTAAATACACACATTTAAATGAACTTGCACAATCATTTACATATATATCATAACCTTCTGAATGGCATATACCAACACTCGTATCTCAGAAGTAGGTAGTCATGGGTTCCATTTTCACTTGGGGATGAGGACTCTCATGTAATACCAAAACTACGGTGATTTTATCTTGCCACCAGATATGCATAATGGCTCCAATGTGCTGTTTACAGAATCACAGAAATGTAGGGCTGGACGGGATCTTGAGACGTCATCTAGTCCACCCTCTTGTACTGCAGCAGGACAGAGTACACCTAGACCGTCCCTGACAGGTGGTTGTCAAACCTGTTCTTAAAAACCTCCAGTGATGGCGATTCTACAACCTCTCTTAGAAACCTATTCCAGTAATTAACTATCCATATAGTAGGAAGTTTTCCTAATATCTAACCTGAAATCTTCCTTGCTGCGCATTAAGCCCATTACTTCTTATCCTAGCTTTAGTGGACATTGAGAACAACTTTATGACAGCCCTCTTTGCAACAACCTTTTACATATTTGGAGACGTATCAGGCCCCTCCTCCTTATTCTTGTTTTCTCAAGACTAAAACATGCCCAATTTTTTCAACTTTCCTCATAGGTCAGGTTTTCTAAACCTCTTATTATTGATGCACTCCTCTGGACTCTCTCCAATTTGTCCAAATCTTTCTTAAAATATAGTGTCCAGTCCTGGACACAGAACTCCAACTGAGGCCTCACCAGTGCTGAGTACAGCGGGACAATTACCTCCCATTTCCTATGTACGACACTCCTGTTAATACACCTCAGAATGACATTTGCCTTTTTTGCAACAGTATCACATTGTTGGCTCATATTCAATTTGTGATCCACTATAACTCCCAGATCCTTGTCAGCAGAACCACTGCCTAGCCATTTATTTCCCATTTTGTATTTGTGTATTTGATTTTTCCTTCCTAAGTGCAGTACTTTATCCTTGTCTTGACTGAATGTCATCTTGTTGATTTCCGACCAATTCTCCAATTTGTCAAGATGGTTTTGAGTTCTAATCCCCTCCCGACTTCTTGTCATCTGCAAATTTTATAATCATACTCTCTACTCCATTATCCAAGTCATTAATGAAAATGTTGAATACCACCAGACTCAGGACAGACCTCTGTGGGACCCCACTAGATATGTCCTCCCAGTTTGACAGTGAACCATTGATAACTATTGTTTGAATATGTTTTTTCACCCAGTTATGCACTCACCTTATAGTAATTTCATCTAGAGTCTAGACCACATTTCTCTAGTTTGCTTATGATAATGTTATGTGGTACTGTCTCAAAAACCTTACTAAAATCAAACTATATCACAACATATGAAATTTTCCCAGCATTTTCATGTGCTGGTGATGAAACGTGTCTTTATTTCAGAGCTGTGGAGTTAGGTACATGTCACTATTTCATGATGCAATATTACCAAGGTGTAGCTGGGTACATTAGTAAATCTGAGGGTATTCCATTAGAAGCTGGACTTTTCCATCTCTTTTAACCCCCTCTTCCCAAATAGGCTGTATCAGCATGTCTTCCTGTAATGGTGGCTGTCCTAATCGACTTAGAGCTTCATTCCTGATGGTCATTGGTTCTCCAGCTGTAGTTTACAGCCCTTGCTGGCAAGCTGGCTGGTCACATGATGCTGTTTCGTCTCATTTCCAGTTGCTAAATTGGATAAGACGACTGATTTACATACACAAATACTGTTCTAATATTACTTTCCATGTAAACAATTCCTGTAGCTACCACAGGAATGTTATGCAATCATAAGTGAGCTTTGCTCAGTCCTCTCACACACCCCGGGAGTGGAAGATTACCCAGTCTTGACTCTGCATAGCTACACAGAGACTGCTAACTACTGCTCTGCTGAGTTCATTTTGCCTGAGGATACCTGTCATCCTTAACGGATCACAACCACAACAAATGGATGTAAAAGAATAGATAAAAACATAAGTTGTCATGACAATGTACAGTAAAGTGTGGAAGGTACCCTGAAAAGGGAAAAAATATTAATTGTGCCCACTTTTGCTTTTTCCCAATTCAGGATGAGAGTAGCAAGCGCCTAGTTTCAAATGTGATAAGTGGGGATATTTATGTTCATGAGCATGCTGCATTTTTCCTGTTTAAATGTTCAGATAAAATGCACCCAATAAATGGTAAAAACTAAAAACCATGCTTTGCCTCGGGTTGCCTCTCATAAGGCTCACGCTGGTGCGGCATGATGTAATATGAGGACGTTGCATCACATCATGATCACATTGCAGGCCTCAAACGTTATTTTAGGATCCATTACTATCCTGCAAGATATAGCAGGATGTGGGATGACCACATCAAAATTTGGATAATCCCAGAAAACTGGGATGGCAATTCTATTTGCCCAGTTGGCTTGATATGAACACATTTCTGACACAACTTGACTCTTTGTTTATAATCAAATTTAGAGCTATTTTTATAATAAGCTTTGAATTGTGACATTCAAAACCCCTAAGGTAAAGTGCAATGCATTTCCATAATTCTTCATCCAACAGACACAATGAGTACAAACACTTGGTATTCAGAGGATCTCCCAGTTTCTCTTTATTTTGGAATTACATGAACTGAGACTCTCTTAAGCTAACAATTATTATGTCAGCACAGGAAAAAAGTTACCTCTATTTCAGATTTTTTTTAATTCTTTTAATGTAGAATCAATCATGTAATATCACAGATTAAATAGAAAAGATTGCAGAGGTTGGAGAAATTCCAGGAGCACAAGGCTATTGGGTATTGTGCAGTAAATGTAATTTAACTGCTTTTATGTTATTAATTTATTGAAAATGTTCCATCTATCATTTTGAGCCTTAAATGACAGATTTACGAGTATGTGCACACACATTAACCTTCTCATGCTTGTACCTCTCATAATGTCCCACTAACTTTATGTAGGGAAAATTTTGCTCCCATCAAAGTGTTACAGGAAAACGCCACTGTATCATAAAATAGATTTTAATCAGCATATCTAATTACAAAGAAAAAAATATAATTAAATGTTATATAAAATAAAGAATTAAACAGAACGCTGACATCTTAACAGTTTGATGCTGAAAAGTTAGTTTTTGTTTGTTATGCTCTTTTTGAATCTATGACTATTTCATATGTGAGTTTATTATTATTTTCACCCCTTGCCATCTTCCTATTTTGGAGATCATATTTAACCTGTTGCGATTTCCTTTTTTAAATAGTTGCTCACTCCTATATCGAATTTTTACCTTAGGTGAATCCTTATGCCCTGCTACCAGAATAGTGGCCTGTTTCATCTCCTCTCCCAATTCCTTTCACTGAGGATTTCTTATGCATTCTCCTAACTAAAGAAAAAAATGAAATCAAACCACGTGTATGTAAATGGGAAGCCTGATAACAAACAAGTCATGTATGCATAATGTCCAAACCAGTTTATTATCTTGCATTTGTGATTATCCATCTCATGTTTCTTTTCATTACTGAAAAGGGACCTGAGTCATAACTACTGTGAATACCTGCTTCCAGATGTTGCCAGGACACTGTTAATTCATTATTGATTGAGATTAGCTGAATCTTTGGATTAGCTGTTTTGGACAAAAATGTCCTTCTCAAGAGCATAAAGCAATAGTGTTAGTACGTCAGAAATAGCATGAATAATAAGCCAGTCTTCTAGATATAGGATAATTATTCTGGAAAATGGAAAAATTATAGTCAAAATTTATGATGGTGGCTCATACCAGAGGTTCAGATAATGGATATGTATAAACATCAACAGAATGCCAATTCAATCCTCATATTAAAGTACCATTTGAAACCAACTTATTTTTATTGTGAAAATTGTGTGTGGTCGCTATTGTTAGGTACAATATTACAGCATTTTAAAAAATGGTAAATAAAGCACTGTGAGATTCCAGCAATAATCTTTTATGTCGGCATAACTGATCGATCATGAGAACGGCCATACTAAGTCAGACCAAGGGTCCATCTAGCCCCGTATCCTGTCTTCCGACAGTGGCCAGTGCCAGGTGCCCCAGAGGGAATGAACAGAACAGGTAATCACCAAGTGATCAATCTGTTGCCCATTCCCAGCTTCTGGCAAACAGAGGCTAGGGACACCATCCCTGTCCATCCTGGCTAATAACCACTGATGGACCTATCCTCCATGAACTTATCTAGTTCCTTTTTGAAGGTCACTTAAATTCTTTTTTGTTAAGCTTGCTTTCTTGGATCTCCATGCCTACCTACTGATATGCTCAATCAGTTGGCAGAATTGCTGAGTAAAATCATTTCCCAATGCTGCTTGGATGACTTATTTAAGTAAGTGTGGAAATTACGTCAAGTATAGAATCAAGATGCAGTAAAACTAGAACTATTCCTTTTTATGAATAAACCATTCAGTGTCTATAAGAGAACTCCTTCTGGAGTATGACTTTTCTGTATAACAGATCATAAATACTGCTCTGTATTTTACATTCTACAACTTTTGCCTCAGATGGGAAATGAGGTTATCACTGTCAAAATCACAGGATCAAGGCTAGGTTCTTTAAAAAAAAAAATTATAGCACCTTCCATCTAAGCATCTCAAAATGCTTTAAAGCATTAGGGTGAAATTCACCCATGCAGAAAACCCACAAGAGCCTATGTGCCACTTAATTAGACCCCACTTTAGAACCGCAGTAAGGGCATAAGTTGCTTACGTTACTTAGGGTCTTATGCAGGACCTCTGGAATGGGCTGGGTTTCACCCAATAATGAATTAAGCCTTGCAACACCCTTAAGTATTTCCCCCATTTTACTGATGAGGAACTTGAGGCACAAAGAGATTAAGTGGAAGTTGTCATATCTGTTTTGAATGTGCTAGTAACATTAACTAGGCTTGTGAAACCATGAATGACAAGGAATAGTCTTCAACTGGAAAAAAAAAAAAAAAAAAGAACCAGATTCTGATAATCCTATTCATGTTGCGTAGTATCTTACTCCATGAGTAGTCCTAGTGACCACAATGATTTAATCTGAACCACTCATGGAGTAAGGTGGGAAGGGTATTAGAACATGGCCTTTAGTAGGAAACCACTTGAAGGTGTAGCAGAGCCCACCTGTTATCTGAACTGAAAGTAGTATACGTCTGTTACAGGAGCCCTCTATGCAGTATTCTTACAGCTTTCTCTAGCACAGCCTCTTCCAAGCAACAACCAACAATGAAAGCCTATCACTGGGCTTCAGGCTTTTCATTTTCTCTCTATGCCAGGGTGTGTTCCATTGATTTCAGTGGGAGATTCAGGTGCTTAGCAATTTTCAGGATCAGGCCCATAATTCTAACAAGTAGAAATTTGATAACCGAAAGACAGATTCATCACTAGTGTAGCTCAACGGAAGTTAATCAAGTTACACCAGGGATAAATTTGTCCCACACGATTGTTGCTTAAATGTAATATAAACCTTTCTACACTCAGGTTAAAATACTACTTTAACTATGGCTCCAAATGCTGCAGTAACCCTAGTATGATCTGTTGTGTTTTGGACTGTTAACTGTACTTTATTTTTCAAAGAGCAATACTAAGGACTGAACTGTTTTCTTTTTCCTCACAATAACAGTGACAGAGGGGCCCACTCTTCCTTTATGGTACTAGCACTGTGTGCTTCACTCAGGACATGTCAACATGGGGACATTCAGGAAAGTGAAGTGAATCAAATAAAGGTGTGAAGTCAATGTGCATAAGTTAAAGTGCACTAAAGCCTATGGATGTTCTCATTCAGGAGTAAAGTGGTCTTCATTCAGTGTAATTGCGGCAAGAAGCAGAGTGCCCCAGGGGCTGGTCCTGGGGCCGGTTTTGTTCAACATCTTCATTAATGATCTGGATGATGGGATGGATTGCACCCTCAGCAAGTTCGCAGATGACACTAAACTGGGGGGAGAGGTAGATACGCTGGAGGGTAGGGATAGGGTCTAGAGCGACCTAGACAAATTGGAGGATTGGGCCAAAAGAAATCTGATGAGGTTCAACAAGGACATGTGCACTTAGGAAGGAAGAATCCCATGCACCGCTACAGGCTAGGGACTGACTGGCTAAGCAGCAGTTCTGCAGAAAAGGACCTGGGGATTACAGTGGACAAGAAGCTGGATATGAGTCAGCAGTGTGCTCTTGTTGCCAAGAAGGCCAACGGCTTAGTAGGAGCATTGCCAGCAGATGGAGGGAAGTGATTATTCCCCTCTACTCGGCACTAGTGAGGCCACACCTGGAGTATTGCGTCCAGTTTTGGTCCCCCCACTACAGAAGGGATGTGGACAAATTGGAGAGAATCCAGCGGAGGGCAATGAAAATTATTAGGGGGCTGGGGCACATGACTTACAAAGAGAGGCTGCAGGAACTGGGGTTATTTAGTCTACAGAAGAGTGAGGGGAGATTTGATAGCAGCCTTCAACTACCTGAAGAGGATGGAGCTCCACTGTTCTCAGTGGTGGCAGATGACCGAACAAGGAGCAATGGTCTCAAGTTGTAGTGGGGGAGGTCTAGGTTGGATATTAGGAAACACTATTTCACTCAGAGGGTGGTGAAGCACTGGAATGGGGAGGTGGTGGAATCTCCATTCTTAGAGGTTTTTAAGGCCCGGCTTGACAAAGCCCTGGCTGGGATGATTTAGTGGGTGTTGGTCCTGCTTTGAACAGGGGATTGGACTAGATGACTTCCTGAGGTCTCTTCCAACCCTAATATTCTATTATTCTATGACACTCCTGAATGAGAGCATTCACATGGGGTGAGGTGGAGTGGAATGTTAATGTGCATGGACTTCACACCTTTAAGTTCCTGAGCGCTCCTGTGCAGACAAACCTTTATTATACTGGCCTAAAAGGGACATAAAGTCCAACAACATTAGCAGAAAATAAAATTCTGACTGAAAAATGTGTATGTTCCTATCAACATACACCTAGAGTGGGCACAAAAATGTCTTCCAGGTCAGTTACAATTGATGTGAATATGAATAATATATACAATGCAGGCTACTGTTATCTAGCAGAAACTTTAAGAAAATACAATCCTGTTCTGTGGTAGCTGGAAGATAATGCAGACATCATCACTATAGAATTAGCAGTTATACTCCATTATAACTCACTGCCTGAATCCCAGGGTTATACATTAATGTTTAGGACAGAAACAGGCAATTCAACATCTCTTATCACAGAAAAAGACTCAGTACTTTCTCCTCCACTGCAGAACACTAAAAAAGAGATCATGTAGATGAGAGGAAGGGGTGGACACAAGAAAGAGAGTCTAGAGAAAAGAGGAGAAAACAGAAGAGGAGAGTTGCAGAAAATTACATCTTGCTAAACAGTGCACTCTAAGTCATGGCGCCTGGCCTAGAAAAAAGACTAAGTTCCAGCAACCAGATGAGGCAAAAGCAACAGGCAAAGGCTAGAATCAGTTTACCTAATGTAGGAAAAATCAAATGGGAAGTAGGTGTCATTAAAATACTTCTAGACCTCACCTATTTTTCAATGATTTTTTGAGGGTAGAACTCTAGAGCTTGAGTCCCAGTGGGAGATCTTATCAATTCAGCTTCCTTCCTTGTCTTTCCTTACACTTTCTCTCCCACTTAAATAATTCTGAATTTGCTGCAGTGGTGGTCACAGGGCTTCACCTTAAGCAGCAAGTGAATCCTTTCCAAAACTAAGACAGACTCCCATTTTATTAGTAAAAGTAAGCCAGAGTTGAAGGTTGCGGCCTGCTTTGGAAAGATATTACCACCACTGGTCTTACTCCAATAGTATGCTTCAGATAACACTTTGGAATACAGCACCTTGAGCACGAAAAGCTCTGTGTGGAACCACATTTCTTCCATTCCATATGTTAGATTTCTCCTTTCTTCCTTGCCACACTTGCTAATTCCGAACATTAAACTGGGAGACTACAACAAATCATGATATTTTGATTTTTTCCCCAACTTTAGGAGGAAGTCACCTGCCCCCCCATTAGTGGGTGAACATCTTACAGTCAATATCCAACCTTGAATGCACACACAAAACTGCAACCTCCCTGTCCACTGAATGGAGGGGCACTTAATTTACGCTCTCCTATCCTCTAGGTGTGGGGACTTTCCATTCTATTCCCTCAGTCTAGCTGGACTGGATAGAAAACTACCTCATACATTCCCTCAGTCCTCTGTGCCCTGCCTACCACTATTCCCAAATCTTGCTATATTTGGTTTTTTTTTTAAAAAAGGGTTATCATGAATTTCTGATTTCTGCCAGAGTGGTGTGAAGAAACCTTACTGTGAATGAGAAATAGGCATTGTGTTTAGAGTCCTGAGAAAACTACACTGCATTGGTGACCTCCCAGAAAACACCATCCTAGCCACCATGGATGTAGAGGCTCTCTACACAAACATCCCACACACAGATGGAATACAAGCTGTCAGGAACAGTATCCCTGATGACACAGCACAACTTATTGCTGAGCTCTGTGACTTTATCCTCACGCACAATTATTTCAAATTTGGTGACAATATATACCTCCAGACCAGTGACACTGCCATGGGCACCCGCATGGCCCCACAATATGCCAACATTTTTATGGCTGACCTGGAACAACGCTTCCTCAGCTCTCGTCCACTCACGCCCCTTCTCTACCTACGCTACATTGATGACATCTTCATCATCTGGACCCATGAGAAGGAGACCCTGGAAGAATTCCACCATGATTTCAACAGCTTCCACCCCACCATCAACCTCAGCTTGGACCAATCTACACGGGAGGTCCACTTCCTAGACACCACAGTACAAATAAGCAATGGCAACGTTAACACCACCCTATACCGAAAACCCACCGACCGCTACGCCTACCTTCATGCCTCCAGCTTCCACCCCGGACACACCACACGATCCATCGTCTACAGCCAAGCGCTGAGGTACAACCGCATCTGCTCCAACCCCTCAGACAGAGACCAACACCTACAAGATCTTCACCAAGCATTCTCAAAACTACGATACCCACACAAGGAAATAAAGAAACAAATCAACAGAGCCAGACGTGTACCCAGAAGCCTCCTGCTACAAGACAGGCCCAGAAGAGAAACCAACAGAACTCCACTGGCCATCACCTACAGTCCTCAGCTTAAACCTCTCCAACGCATCATCAGTGATCTACAACCCATCCTGGACAATGATCCCTCACTTTCACAGACCTTGGGAGGCAGGCCAGTCCTGGCCCACAGACAACCTGCCAACCTTAAGCATATTCTCACCAGCAACCACGCACCGCACCATAACAACTCTAACTCAGGAACCAACCCATGCAACAAACCTCGATGCCAACTCTGCCCACATATCTACACCAGCAACACCATCACAGGACCTAACCATATCAGCTACAACATCACCGGCTCATTCACCTGCACGTCCACCAATGTTATATATGCCATCATATGCCAGCAATGCCCCTCTGCTATGTACATTGGCCAAACTGGACAGTCACTACGCAAGAGGATAAATGGACACAAGTCAGATATCAGGAATGGCAATATACAAAAACCTGTAGGAGAACACTTCAACCTCCCTGGCCACACAATAGCAAATGTAAAGGTAGCCATCTTACAGCAAAAAAACTTCAGGACCAGACTCCAAAGAGAAACTGCTGAGCTCCAGTTCATTTGCAAATTTGACACCATCAGATCAGGATTAAACAAAGACTGTGAATGGCTATCCAACTACAGAAGCAGTTTCTCCTCCCTTGGTGTTCACACCTCAACTGCTAGCAGAGCACCTCACCCTCCCTGATTGAACTAACCTTGTTATCTCCATACTGATTTATACCTGCCTCTGGAAATTTCCATTACTTGCGTCTGATGAAGTGGGCATTCACCCACGAAAGCTTATGTTCCAATACTTCTGTTAGTCTTAAAGGTGCCACAGGACCCTCTGTTGCTTTTGTTTAGAGTCTGTTTTCCAGACCCTTCCTCATCTTTGTGCCCTGACAGCATGAGCTACAAATAGCCAGCAGGGTTCAAGAAGTCTTAAAACAATTAAAAATACCGTATTAGATGCCAGGTACACCAAGTACTGTACAAAACAGGCACTGTTGGCATTATAGACAGGCAGGACTTTCACAACTAAATTAAATTACATTTATTTGGAATGCCACTCCCTTTGGATCAATACATACGTTTAAAAACTGAAGGGGGGAAGCTAGGTTTTTGGCAGAGCATCGGCTTCCTGTTTTATTTCTTAATTACACTTTCTCCAGATGATGTTGGCTCCCCTCCCTTTGCAAGACTTCCCATTGCAGGTTCTCACAAGAGTACTGAAAAATAGAAAGCAGCGCCATCATTTATTGTAGTTCTGCGGTGTGAACCATTAACTAACAAAGAGGCTGTCAGAGCAAGGGCTGCAAGGATATGAGAAGTCTCCTAAAAGTTTTCCATTGAGGATATCGGATCCTAGAAGCACATTTCCTCCCTTGTTTACAATAAAGATGCTTTACTGTGTTCTCTCCCGTGCTAATCTGTACGCTTCTTTCTATTCCTGTTTGACAACTCTGTGTTGCGTTGTTTAATTGGTTGCTGTTGGGCTTTTTTAAAAACACACCTGCAAAGCTGAAGTGCCACAGCCAGTAGCTTTACCAACGGGTGCTTAATTTCTAAATATCCAGGTCATTTCTATTTTCAGGTCTTGTAACATCTAGCATCTGCTATGACTATGGGGATTGTCTACAGTAGGCTTTGATTTTTTTCTGGCTATTTCCCACCATTGTTACTGCCAATTGAGCATGGATATGGCAGGGTGGGCACCAGCATTTTAACCACCATATAATCTAACCCACCCAGAGTAGATTTAAATAAAACAGTGGTTAAAATAAAATGTTAAAACTAGCACTGCTTTTGTTAAAGATGAAGGGCAAATCTAAAATGAAAACCGAGCTAATCCCAGATATATATGCTGTCTCCAGTGTAACCAGGCTGCGGGAGGCATTCAGCACAGAAATGTACATATCTTTTTAGAAATCAAATTTCAACTACTTTGAAATTCTCTGGCACTTTCATAGATCTCTACACATAAAAGTTACGCTGATTTAACTAAATCTGTTTCTTTCGTTAACCACATCATGTGTGGACACACAAACCACAATGGGGCAATCTGTATGTGTAGTCAAGGCTTTAGACACCTAAACCCATATTTAAAGCTTTTATACACACAAAAGTTGATTCACATCAATTATAGTGGCATAGCAGTACAACCAGTAACTGGAACAACTCCCCTAATATGGATGTACCAGTATATGCCTGTGTTTATGTATTTATAGCAGTATAACTTACTCCTGTGCGGGAAGGCAAATAAGCTATATCAGTGTAAGGCACCTTTGTATTGGTATACCTGCATCCAGACTAGGACAGCACCAGCATAACTATTCCAGGTGAGTTTGTGTGTGGAGGGGGAAGGGAAGGGAAATCACACTCCTAACTGAAATAGTTATACCAGCCCCAAAACCTATGTACAGACCAGCCCCAAGGTACCTAAGAAACAGGCCTCATTTTCAGAGGTGTTGAGCAATGTCATTGGGTTTGAAATCTTGGCTTAAGATTGCCAGTTAGCTTTAACAAAGACTCTATTAGTGGTTTGTTCCAAAAGCAAACAAAAGACTAAATTACTTTAATTTAACAAATGTTAGAGACATGTTGTTCTAAAACTTCTCTTTTGTTCCTTTCAGAACGACATGTGCTTTTGCTCTTGTATGGAAGGTGCAAGATTACATGGGTTGATTGGAAGCAGAAAAGCAGATGGATGAAGAACAGAGTTTTCTTTGTTTATGTTTTTTAATATTTTAAAGGGAAAAAATATGACCATGAAAAATGAACACTGTAGTAAGATTCACAAATCGTACCGTCACTAGGACCATGAACCTCTCTTGCTGGTTTAATTATTTGAGTATTGTGTGGCCAAACTTCCATAAACCCTGTCTATGGGTAGGTCTACACTGCAGCTGACTGGGGTAATTCCCAGTTCTGACTGAGCTACCATGTTAAAAATAGTGGTGCGGACTCAGTGGCACAGGTGGCTTGGGTTAGCTGCTTGACTACAATCCCACCTGAGATCCTAGGTACATGCTCAGGCATTTAGCCTGATCTGCCTTGGCCACACTGCTATTTTTAGTGCGCTAGCTCAATCAGGCCTAGCCTGTGTACTTCTTCCTGAGCTGGGAATTACACCTCCCAGCTGCAGTGCGGATGTAGCCTACAAGTTCAATCAGGTTTTGTTACTGGGCTCTGACAGTCATTTGTACTGGTTCTAACACACGTGGTTTTGGCCACATGGCAGTTTTTGCATAAGAAACATGGCAAGCATGTTTGTGCATCTGCCTCTGTGTAACACAGTGTTGCTGGAGCCGGGTTGGTCCCAGGGTATTGGAGAAATAAGGTGGGTGAGGCAATATCTTTTATTGGCGTTGTAGCCTGGAATTGTGTCTCTCTCACCAACAGAAGTTGATCCAATGAAAGATATCCCCTCACCCACCTGGCCTCTGTGTAACACTATCTCTCCAGCAGCAATGATGCAATGAGCCACTGCGCTCTAGGCTGTCCTACTGCGCAGTGTTGGGAGGAGGAAAGACTGCTGACTTAGATACACAGACATGACAATACAGCAAACCAGCTTCTCATCACCTGGGTACAAGAATACCAAGCCTACGCCACTGGTAAGGGCACCATAGGGTTAGCTGCCATACACAGTAACAAAGATTTAGCTGTGCTGCATATGAACACATGTCACTAGCTGCAAGCTTGGTTAAAAGATGATGTATATAGAGCAGAAGGGTTCATCTAGATTATAAAAATAACAGTTCAATAATCATTTTAAAACTTGCTCTCAGTTCAGCCATGCTATGAAAAAGTTCAGCCTGGCCATTGTGACCTGAATTAAAACGTATGCCAGTGTGTTGTGTTCTTGCCAGGCCTAGCCTGGGTATTAATGGGCTAAAAATTAAGTTTTTGCTTATGTCTTTACCTTGAGCTAAAAGATGGCTTTTTCACTTAGTTCTAATATCCACGTAGGCTGGACTGAACCGTATTATCTCTCTATTGTTCAGGAAGTGCTGTTACTCTGTATTGCCGTTCTCTTGGTTTTTTTGGCCTTGCCTATACTAGCAAATTTTTGCAAACCTTTCCCATTGTTGCACTCTGTCATTCAGCTCCAGAGTCAGAAATGCTAATGTGGAAGCATTGTAATCTGTACACCTTCTCCAAAGCAAAGCAGAGTTAGATGAAAGGGTTGTTAAAATGCCATCAGCTACTCCATACCAGGGCCCCTAACTATTGCTCCTGAGGGAATTCTGCACCAAAATAATACAAATTCTGCGCACAATATTTTAAATTCTGTGAATGTTATTTGTCAATAAATAAATGTGGAGGCTCCAGTATGGCGCCACTGGCTGCATGAAGGTGAGAGATCACCCTGCTGCCCACCTCTCCCCCAGGGACATGGACTCGGCAGTGAGACTGCATCTGACCCTGACATAGCGCAAGGGATGGGCCTGCCCCTCTGCACCAGGTGTGGGCAGGCAGGCTCAGCCCAGCAGGATCCAAGGAACGAGGGGCTTAGTGTGGAAGGATCCATGTGTGGGTTGACAGGGTTCTGTGTGGGGCAATCTGGATGCGGGTGGCTCAGTGGGGGATCTGGATTCACAGGGGCTCGGAGAGGGTGGTGGTGGCAGGTGAATGTGATTGGGGCTCAGCAGGGGAGGTCTGGGTGTGAGAGGTTTACCAGGGGGTCCCGGTGCTGGGGCAGCGAGGCTTGGTGGGGTGGGAGTCTGGGTGCAGTTGGTTGGGGCTCAGTGGGGTGGGGGTCTGGGTGCGGGAAGCTCATGGGGGGTAGTCAATGTACAGGGAAGGGTGGGGCTTGTCTGGGTGGGGGTTCAATGGGCCTGCTTAATGGGGGAGCCCCAACTGCAGCTACTGCTGGGAACACCGCACATTGGGCTCCCACTCCCTACCCCCGATTCCCATATCTCCTCTTCTCCATCTGCCCCCTGCCCCTCCCTTCACGCCACATCCCCTCCCCCACCCATCCCCTTCCTTCCCTGCTGCCTCTTTCCCCTTCCCCACAACCTCACCCCCTTTCCCCATCCCACCCCTCTTGCCCTACCCCACAACAGGCACTCACTGTTGTACAGAAAAAAGCACACAGAAGGGGAGCACGACCAGCAGTAGGACCCCGGAGGTGGCATCTAGTTGCAGGGTCATCAGAGCCGAGTGGCACCCTCCTTCAGCCGGGCAGCTCTGTGCTTGCAGAAATGGAGGGGGGCAGTGGCACGTGACCCTGTGTACCCCCCCATGCCTTGCCTCTGTTTGGGACGTGGTTTCTCTTTGCTTCCCTGTCACTTTCTGTAGGAAAGCAAAGAACTCCATGGGCGCACAGAATTCCCCCCAGAGTAAACACTGGAGGTGAACCATGGCTAGTAATGATTGGAAATGTATACAGTTTCCCTACAGGAGACACGTCCTTTTTATAAATGACAATTTCTTAGTCTGCAAGTTCTTCAGGACAGGGATCATTTCTGTTGTACAGCGCCAAGCACATTAAACAAATGCATAACCACCCACCATCTTCGAGAGATCTCATGGGACTCCCAATATCATGGAACTTGATTTTAAGCAACTTTAAAAATTGTAACTTAAAATTCATAAGAGTGCTCCCACCTATTCAATAGCGATTACAAAAGGTTTTCAAACACCTGAAGAACCTTATAAATCTCACCAGCAGGTCAGGGGCACTCAAACAATGACAACACATAACAGGCGTCATGAGGCACTGGCCAGCATTTTTACTATAAACAGAAAGTATGGTTACTATAAACAGAAAGACTCAACAGTTAAAAGTGCCACTGATTACACTTAAATAATATGAGCACTTCCTTTTACTACACTGAAGGCTTGAAAATACCATTGCAATGGAGAAAGGGACTGTTAGGCGTTATATCACTATTGCAAAGCACAAATCCTTATTAGGACCTACATAATGAGTTTAATTTTATAGAATAATTATGAAATAAAAGCAGACAAAATATAGAGGACAATTTTAGAAAGGACAAGACACTGAAATTTTTTTTTATCTGGTCTCAGACTAACCATGAGAAATTTCAGTGTAAAAGTTTTATGTATAGAAAGTCCAAAATCGGGTTTATATTGGAAGTTATTTTATAACCTAAAGTAGAGAGACATTGCTTTATTACAGCTTCAGGACTTTCTGCAGGGAAGTATCAGTAAAATTGTTGGGCCACTGGAGTCTGAGGCAGTCCTGCTACTGACTTCAATGAGCTTTTGACCATGCCCACTGACAGACACCAGCACCATTTGCAGTCATGGAGATAATGAAAGAGTGAAAGATATTTCTTTTAGGGGAAAAAAGAGAGTTAAAGAGTTGCAAATTTTTTACTGCTATTTTACTGAAACTCACGCTTGCCAATATCTATAATACGTAACTACCCTACTGTCCACCTCTCTTTCCTCATGCAGGGAGAAAAGCTAAGAAACAGGACAAAAGCTGAAGCTACGAAACTATGAGCATGCCAGTCCTACAAAGAGACTCTATCCATGCAGAGTCCCGTTGATGTCAAGGGGCCTTAGGCTTTGCTCTTTGCCTTAGTTAATACTATAACTTTATTTTATTAAACATGTAATTTCATAATTTGTTAGAGGAGTGAATGAAGCTGTGAGTGAAGTACCAAATCTGCATTGCTATCACTGCACCACATACATCAGATTTTTAAATAACTGAATCAATCAGGACCGAGCAGAAACCATTTTTCAGTGTGCCCTTAAAAAACACCCTTGCCACGAAGGGTTTTTATTTTAAACTCACAATATTTCACATTGCTTTTGACAGACTTCACACTTAATGACATCTTTTCAGAAGGAGAGTTGATTCAGAGGAACATGCTCTACATTTCTGTTGAAATTCAAGGACAAGTAGTAGTAAGCCAAAACCATTTCCATAAGAGAACTGCAGAACAGTCATTGAACAATTGTAATAGTGATCCACAGTTCATATAAAGTCACTCACATATGAAAACTGCAGCTATTTGTGCATGGGAAAGTACAAACTTCTGATACTACCCATCAGCTATTTTTAGCGGGTCATTCTCCTCCCCTATCCCACACTTTGGCAACCAGCCATGTTCTTAAAATATCAGGACAGGACCTTGAAAATATGTGAGGACTTAACCCCATCTGAAGTGTAGAGTTGCATGTGAATGACTGAGTTAAATTTTGTGTAATTTCTACTCCGAAAGCAGGATTATCTCCCTTGCCCCCGACCCCAGTAACCATAAATTCCAGTCTGTATCCTCACGGTGCAGTTAGCTTTTACAGGACTTGCTCTGTGGTACATATCTGTAAAGTGCCTTCCAGCTTTCTATAGGCTCCCTTATCATCCAGACTTCTTGGGATTTGGAACTTTTCCCGAGGCAGATTTAAGGTAATTGCTTCTGTTGAAGAGCTACAGTAACAGGACGTTTCCTTCGCTTTCATGCCTGTGACTGGACAATACACGTTCTCCCCAAACCTGGGATCTCCAGTGGATTACTCCAAGTTGCCTCTGTGACCATGACTTTCTATGACAGTTATGTTCCAGGAAAACAACTGAAATGTCCACCTCAAGAGTGAAATGTGTGTATGCAGGAGACAGAGCCTTCTGGCAACTGACCCTGGATCTCACTCCTAAAAGAAAAGACACCAGGCTGACTTCTAACTTCAGCGCTTTCAGAGCAAAACGTAAATCCCACCGAGCCTTCCCACAATAATACCATCACAAAAACAGTCCAGTTCCCACTGAACAGAAGTGAGAGAGAAAGAAAAATGCATTTTTGTGCACGTGCCTCATAATTCGTGGGGGCACCTGATAGTTCAGTTTTCAGTTTTATGGCAGCCTAACATTATGTTTGCTTTTAATTGGACAGCTGTTGCATACTACGCAGCAAGTTTCTTTGAACTATTTATTCACAGAGATGCTCAAAACTTTTTTCTTGAATTGTTAGTTAATGTAGAACCCAGTGAAGTATACAAAAGTTCACATTATTCCTACCGATGCACATTACTTTGCCTTCATCTCTGGAGATTTGAAAACATACTTAGCTTCATTAATTAATGAAGCTGGGTTCAACTGCCTCATGCTGGTGCTTATTTGTGACCAAAACCACCACCACCACTTTCAGATACTGCCTATTTGTTTTCAGTGTTGTTCTAGCCCTGTTTATCCAGGATATTAGAGAGACAAGGTGGATGAGGTAATATTGTTTATTGGACCAACTTCTGTTGGTGAGAGAGACAAGCTTTCAAGCTTACACAGAGCCTGAAGACCTGAAGAACTCAAAAGCTTGTCTCTCTCACCAACAGAAGCTTGTCCAAAATCCAGTGTTGCCTCACCCACTTTGTCTATCTATTTTCAGGAAGAACTTGGGGCTATAGTATTAGCAGTGTGTGTGAGAGAGAGATGCATGAAGTTTGGGGTGCGCTAGTTGCATTATGCTTGACTCAGAGCCAGCAACAGTGTCTCACTTTCAAGAGCTCTCAATTCACTCACAAATTTAAAAGAGAATTCAATAAATAACTAAAAGGAGTTTTGAGAAAGACGTGCATGGCGGTATGCTTGACTTGTATTAATTCTTGTCTACTGCAGACTTTGTAGAATGCCACTGAACATCATAAAATGGGTCTTAATTCCCTTGGGTAAAAGGATTATCCTGAGATAATGTGGACAGGGAATTAGCTTTGCATTTAGAACTGCCCCTCTCCCCTATAGTCCCCAATTAATGGCTCTTGAAACAAGTTATGAAAACAATTCTAAATATAATAATATAGGAGTGGGATTGTGTGTCTGCCTGGGGCTATGGCATATGTTTTTGGGATTTCCCCCTCATCCCTTTTCCCCTTAAACTGCTAAATTAAACTAAGTCAGAATGGTGCTAGGTTTCTCCCTTCTCTCTTTTTGAGTCTCAAAAAACGTGACTGCTTTACTAGTACTCAAAATGAATATTTAATCTATGTACCTTTCTTCGATGAATCTGTTTATCATCATTCAATTATTAAAATCATCCCTCTTGATGCTATAAAGTTCAGATTCCTACCTCTTCAAATTGTGGTAATGGTAGTTTGGTTTTTTGTTTTTTTTTTTAAAAATTGTACCAGTGCTTAGGATCCCCAAATAGAAATTAGAGCCCCACTGTAATAGGCATCATTCATATAAATAGTCCTTGCCCCAGAGAGTTCACAACCTAAAATTTAGATAATATGCCAAAGGTAATAAACGGGGTAATAGAATGGGACAAGTTAACAAAAGAAACGTTTTGGCTTGGGCCCATCTTTAGTACTGAGGAAGCTGTTTTGCTGATGATGGGCTTTGCTAATATCCATAATGGTTTGATCTTTTCAGTATGTTCAAATAAAAACTAATCATTCTGCCAAAAGTTTATAACAAAAGCACGTAGCACATTATATAAAAACACACACACACACACACACACTTTACCTGCAGTATTATGAAGAATATGATAGAAAATCCCAAGTGAAACAACCCAGGAAAACTTTATAAAAGTCTCTCTCTTAAGGTGCCCTTGAAATCAGTGCTATTTTTAATGGGTTGATGCAGGTTTTAAAACATTAATTACACAGTCTCCAAGGATGATAAAATAGTAACAGCCAACTTTTAACTTGTCAAATTTGGTATTTTTTATTAATGTCACTGGATTTACCTTCCGACACTGTTCTTTTTATATTCTATTTTGTAAAGTACAATAAATTACAAGAAAAGCATTAGACAACTGTTCAGGGATTCTATCTTTGAAACCCTCCCTCCAAGGGCTGGTATACTGATTTGGCTGTCATGCAAGTAGAAAGTGTATTAACGCACCAGCTCAGACGAAGCAATTCGTGATACAGTAGTTATATATATTTTTTAAAAGTAAAACTGAATCTCACGGAGAGAGAGATTAACTCCCTTTGAAGATTAACAGCAATGCTTTTGCAACAGCTGGCAAATGTCTGCTTAGTGTTTCTCCCTTACCACTACACCAGCTCTGACCTTCATTAAAATGAGGGCACCGTGTCCTTCACTGATGCACAGGGGCCTTTTAAAACGTTTCTTTTGGCTGTTACATCATTTAATTCTACAGTTTGTTAATAGTACAGAGACCTGAACCCCTTTATGCTAACATAGTCAAACTCAAAACATGGTTGGTCGTTTACATCTGATATTAGCCACCCAGGTGGTACATTTGGTTTCACATATGGGAGCAACTTAGTCACAGAATCCCTTATAAATTCCACTTCTATTACCATGAAATTCTGTATTTCACCTTAAGTCTGGAGTTATACAATGGTTAGGTGTGACGCTCTACACCCCAGGGGAGTGCCCTGTAACCCATATTCATCGTGTGTATAGAATTGTGATTTTGCATATAAAGCATGCCTTGTAAGGTACCATGTGAAAGGTTATGATCTGCTGAACCCCACTGTTCCATCTAAATATGTACATCATTAATGCACATGAAGTTATAAGATTGCGTTGTATAATTGCCACTAAAATATGCTGTGGTTTGGGAAGCGCCCAGATACTAGCTCCCCAAAGACAATAACCAGGGGGATAATCGACGCCTGGGCAGGTGTGGAAAAAATCATCAACAGCCATTGTCCAGCAAGGGAGCTACAATGCAATGACTCACCTGCATAAGGCCACAGCAGGGGAATTGGTCAACCTTGCCTGGGGACTCAGCAATGCCCCCCAGACATACCTGGACTTGTGTTCTCCAAGCACATGGACTAAGGGTATAAAACAGAACACAGTGGCCACATGCTTGGCCTTTTCTCCTCCCGCCACCTATGCTGCAAGCAACAAGGACACTCAGAAGGCTGAAGACTACAACAGAGGAGACTGGGGTTTCAAGGGTGAAACCTGTGTACTATGAACTGCAATTCCCAGTGGGGTGAGAAAAACTGCTTAATCTAGCTGTTGCCCAGTCTAATAGGGTTGAAAGTTTAGTCTACGTGCTTATATTTTCTTTTCTTTTCGTAACCACTCTGACTTTTTGCCTATCACTTATAATCACTTAACATCTCTCTTTTGTAGTCAATAAACTTCTTTTACTGTTTATCTTTAACAGTGAGTTTGTCTGAAGTGTTTGGTAAATCTGTTCAGGTGTACAAGGTCTGGTGTACATCCACTTTCCATTGATGAAATGGTGAACCAATTATTAAACTAGCACCGCTCATCTGGAGCAGTGCAAGACGGTATATTCCTGAGGTACAGTGCTGGGAGCTGGGGGAATTCATCATCTAGCTGGCTGTGGGGCTCCACATGCGGTTGTGCTGAGTGGTAACAGCGCCTGGAGGGGTTTGCTGCTTGTCACTAGCAAAGCATTGTGAGAGACAGCCCAAGCTGGAGAGTTAAGGAGGTACAGCAGTCCCACCGGCCCAGGCTGCACCCTGGGGATCCCGTCACTTTAGGCATGGCAGAATTTGCTTTTTTTATATAATTCTGACAGATATTATTGATTTTTTTTTTAGATTTTTGTTTATATTATTTAAATTTTCACAGTTGTGGGAAATTATGGGGGAATCAGACAATGGTGGTTTCAGATTTATTTAATAACAGTAAACACAGATTAAAAAACTTAAAACTTTGTTTTAACAGTTATAAATTGTCAACACCACATGTCAAAATATACAAAGTAAATATCCTCAAATCAAAATCTGATAAGTTCTAAAGCAGCATTTTCTTATGTTGCCTATCTGTAAATTTCAACTACCATTTATTTTTTCATTAGGGTTTGTACCTGTATGGTGAAATTGACAATTACGCTCACTTACTGAAAAAAACTAATCCTTTCAAGCCTAACAATGGGATATACTGGTACCCCTGGTAGTTAGCCAATATCAGGGGCTTATAGGTTGTATCCATTAGGAGGAGAAACTGATAGTGAAGTCAGGTATTTCTTTGATGGCATCGTGTTTGTTTATCACCACAAACCCCAACTCAAATGATCCCAAATTTGGGTCACTAACCCCACTCTGTACCCTCCAGGGGCCCACCAAACTGCAAAGAAATGTCAATTTTAGAAGACTTAGAAAGGTTGAACTTTAAACAAAAATTGTGACACTTTAACTATACTGGTAGTGCCATACTGTAATAGTAAATAGCTAGTTTGCTTTTTTGGGGCAGATCACTAGCCAGTTAACAGCAAGATTCACCAGTGACTACGGCAGCAACTTAGCAAAACAGCCAGGTAACATCTTTATATACTAGGGTTGCCAACTTTCTAATCACACAAAACCAAACACCCTTGCCCTGCCCCCTGCCCCTTCTCTGAGGCTCTGCCCCTGCTCACTCCATCCCCCCTCCCTCAGTCACTCGCTTTCTCCCACCCTCACTCACTTTCACCAGGCTGGGGCAGGGGGATGGGAGGGGGTGAGTGCTCCAGGAAGGGGCTCCAGATTGGGGCGGGGGGGTCGGGGGTCGGGTACGGGGTGCAGGCTTTGGGAGGGAGTTTGGGTGTGGGAGGGGGCTCAGGGCTGGGGGGTTGGAGGGGGTCTCAGGGCTCCGGCCGGGTGGCACTTACCTCAGGTAGCTCCCAGAGGCAACCGGTATGTCCAGCTCCTAGGTGGATGGGCCAGGGGGCTCTGTGCACTGCCCGCAGGTGTTGCCCCCCGTAGCTCGGGTTGGGGGCAGCATGCAGGGCCCCTGTAGCTGCGCCTGCACCTAGGAGACAGACATGCCGTCCGCTTCCAGGAGCCACACAGAGCCAGAGCAGGCAGGGTCCCAAAAACGGACGCCTGGCAACCCTATTATATACAGATCCACACAGGAAAACATTTTAAAGATGTTTTTGCCGATTACTTTCATAACCTTAGAAAAGAAGCTGAGAATATCTAAATCAATCATCCTGTGAAATGAATGTGGAAATTATTCTTGTGGGGGGGGGGGGGGGAACAACTCCTGCTGTATCCTTAATGATGCCACGCATTGCAAATCCATTAATCGAGAACTTGTACATAAATCATGTTAAAAATTTCAAGCTACAGGAACCCAGATTAAGCGCTTGTCTTTTTGCCTTTTGTCTAGTGACCACATGGAGACTTCTGGACAGCTAAATGAGACCTTTGAGACTTATTTTTCATGGTGCACGATACAGTAAGTAGATGGAAAACCAAGTTTTGAAGCAACTTCTAAGTTTCCTGCCTTGCAAACAGTCTCCTCAACTTTATCAAGGCTAGCTATGAAGGTTTGCCTCTCAAGTTTTCAGATATTTGTTCTCAGTAGTATGCATTAGAAAATGTAACATTCATTAAAACTCCATTAGTGTGTAATGTGTTCCAACATTTCAAAAGTTTTATCATACAAGATGAACAAAACAACACTGTTCTTTCCCCCATGGTTTATAATTGATTGCTTCCAAGAAATGACTTGTCTGGATGTTGCAGATTCCCATTATACTGAGATCCTCTAATACTATGACAGGAAATAATTTTACTACAGTGTTTTCATTATCTGCTTTTCGGGAGCTTCCTTTTTCCTTAAAATGGTATCGTTATGTGTGCAGAATTCTGAACAGACAAGCACAGACAAAAAGGCACATAATGGTATTATGGTGACAGCAAGTGAATGTAGTTGACGGGTTTTAAATATCCACTGTACCATAAATTATAAATAACGAAAGACAGCAGTTGCAGGAAGAGTTGTTTAATTTTAACTATATCAAGGAATAATTTTCTTACCAAGAATTTGATCTTTTGTATCACTGGTATGAAGTATTGTAATTAGTGCAGTAGAAAGCAAATACTCTTCATAATGGGAACAGGTATACTCATAGGCAGGTATCATCTTAGCACGGAGATCTGCACAACAGCTTTGCTTTAATGATCCACATCATTCCAGCTATTCAAACATTGGGTTGATAATTCCTGGAAGGCCTCTTCATAGTACCAATGAGTGTCTTCCTCTGCCATGCTTTTCACAGGTGAAAATTCTTCATGCATGTAAGTAGTTTACACCTGGTATGCACGTAATCACCCGTATTATTTTAACTATATTATTTGTAGTCATGAAATAATCCAGCCCTTATTTCTTAAAATTCTAGTCATAGTATTTGACTCACCAACCACCAGCTACAAAGAATTCTACATCGTTATTGCATAAAGTGAGAATAATTTGTAGGGGTATGCAGACCTTATACGAAATTTTAAATTTCAAATGGGTTTCATCTTGATGAGCGTTAAGTAACTTTTCTTTATCAAGATTTAGATTTCTTTCCTCCCTTAGGGGCTAGTAAACTACACATTTTCTCAAATAACCAATCCAAGGCTTGCCTAGCACGACTACCCATCATGAATTGGGCAGGACAGTCCTGAAATCCAGAGTTCAAGTCCAGTTCCCGGGCTGAATGACTCTGGGACAACATTTGTCCCAGATTCCCTGCAGTGCTGCTCCGCACCTGCCCAAGGCTCAGGGGCGGCGCCAGCCTCTTCCCGGAGAGGGAGGAGGGGAAGCTGAGGTGGACCTTAGTCCGCTCCTCACCATGAAGCCTCACCCCCTGCTTCTCCTCTAGGTCCCACCCCCTGGCTCGGCCAGAAACCGGAGCTCAGCAGTAGTAAGAGACGCCCAGGGAGCCCAGGCCACTCCTCCACCTGTCCCCTGGGCAGTTTTCCCCTGGGGGAGGGGGCGTGGACACATGCCGGGGGATGCCAGGGCAGGTGGAGGGTCAAGGGCTCCCCACAGCGGCCCAGGCTCCCTGGGTGGCTCTTACCATGGCCCAGCTCTGGCTTCCGGCCTGGCCAGGGGGCCGGGCCTCAGGGGGAAGAGAAGGGGCAGGGCCACGGAGGGGGCGGGGCTCCTGCAGGTGTCCAGTTTTTGCCTTTTGAAAAGGTGGTCACCCTACCTAGTACCCTTCCTCATTGCCTGACCCCTCTTACAGCAACAACTCCTCTCTGCTCCCCAGTCCTCACTCCCCACACAAAGTCCTTTGTCTCTGGCTCCTCCCCACCCGGTATAAGAAAACTGTTACAGATAACTCCAAGCACAACAGCTTTTCTAGACAATAGTGTCTGTGCTGCATTCTCTACAGCAGTGGTTCTCAAAAAAAAAATATTTTGTGGACCACTTGAAAATTGCTGAGGGTCTCGGTGGACCACTGAATGATCTTTACAAATGTTGTTTGTACCGTTAGCTAACTATTGTAAAGCCCTTTGGATAAAAGCGCTATATAAAAAAGAACGTTAATAATAAACATTTTTTTGTTCTATAAATAAAAGCACACAACTCATATTTTAATATCAGTAGTCTTACCTTTCTAATGCGATGGATGTGCCCTCTCTCCCCCGCCACGGCAGCCCCTAAGCTGGGGCTGGGAAGGAGGGGGGCTCTCTCCCCCGCCACAGCAGCCACAGAGCTGAGGCTGGGAAGGAGGGAAGTCTCTCCCAGGCAGCCGCAGCCCTGGAGCTGGGGAAAATCGCCTCTTTCTCTGGCCGTCGCAGCCCTGCACATCCCAAATTCAATTCCACCCCTTCTTCTCACCCCACTGCCTCCTCCCACCTACCCCCTATTCCCCCCAAGGCCACCACCTCACCTTACATGTGCATCTTCTCCAGGGTCCAGGCACCTAATTAGTGGAGCCACTAATTAGGTGGGTGGCCCTTCATTCTCTCGTGTGTGGCTTCCCAGGCACACACCTCAGAGGGAACTATCTGCGGACCACCTGAATGGAGCTTGCGGACCACTGGTGGTTCGCTGACCACTGTTTGAGAACCTCTACTCTACAGTCTGTCTTGAGGCCATTCTGCTCCCTGGATCACCGCGAAGGCCCAGTGGGGCAATCCTGTCCTTCGGTACATGGGAAACTAACTTCATATGAACAAGAACATGGAGCATTCCTTTGGTATGATTCTGTTTACATAGCAGGTCTAGATATTTGTTCTTGAAATCTTACTTACATGCGTGTCTATGGAATCTCCTACTGTATGGTTTAAATAAGTTTCATTAAGGCTGACCTTCCTCTGATTTTCTGCCAGTCTATTTATTAATTAGGTGATACTAAAAATATCTACATGTAGTATAAAAAAGTGTAGTTATTTCAGTCAATGATTGGGAAAAGAAAGGGCTGATCTTTTATTGCACTGTTCAGAATCTCTTACAACTTTACTTTTTTTGATGCTAAATAAATTTTGTTTTGCAATCTCTCATGTGTAAACCCTGAATCCTGTGACAGCTTTGTTGACCCATGAACACATTAATAAACAACTTGAATTTGTATTTAATCATTTTATGGAGCAAAGTGGTGTGTAATTTTTAGTAAAGTGATCCATCCCTATCTAAGTGAGGTTCAGAACACCTAAGTTCATTTATGGTACAGATAGGCTCTAAAAATAGTTTGCCCTTAGAGAGTTTTGACCAAAACAAATTAGCTATTATAATAAGCATCATTCCCTCATTATCTGCAAGATATTATGCTGCCAAAGAAATCAGATATGAAAATAGCAATTTCATCTCCTGTGAAACTGTAAGACATACAGGCTTGTACAACAAACATTTCTGTCTTTCAGGGATGTAGTAGTCTGTGTCATGTAGTCTCAGAAATTAGAGACAGAAAGTGTTTATTAGATCTTCAAGTCCATCTCAATGCATGTGCAAGATACTTTACAACCTACAGAGCTGAGAAAAAAATTTGAGAAGTTCAGCCTCATTTCATGTTTGTGAATTGTCTGTGAGCTGTTTGTATGTTTCTCAAATGTATACATTATTACAAGTTTACCACATAAATTTTGTAAATAATTGTTGTTCTGCAGGTTATTCACAAGCAATGAACTGCAAGTTATCGATTTGCATAATCAAATCATAGCTGTTATCATTAGATTTGGGTTGACATGTCAAGTAGTATTGGCTTTGTTGCTGACTGAAAAGAATGTAATTTTCAATGAGAATATCTAGGTTTGAGTTAAAAACCTGTTTTTTCCCCCAAAAAATACTCCATAATGGTCACTTAAAATTGCATGATTCCAAAACCTTTCCTTCTTGTAAATTCATTTGCTAGAATATTGGTGAAAGTCAACATAAAAGGGGGGTCTGAGCCATTTCAATTTATCTGAGCAAAAATTTACTGAAACATTTAAGGTATTTACCCAGCTTAATATTTGTATATGTTTTTCTATGGCATGCACCATTGCTTTATCAGTGCACGTCACCTGTGTACCTACATTCATTCTTTAAATACCTTGTGAGATATACAATATATAAATTTTTACAGACAAGCAAAGGAGACAAAGGGAGATTCAGTAACTTGCCAAACTTCACAACAGAAGTCTGAGGCAGTGCTGGGACACAACCCAGATTTCCAAACTTTCATTCCACTACATCCTGCCTCTCTGCTATAATACTTAAGAATCTCATATCTGCTACAAAAATCTCAAAGAGCAGGTACCTTGTCCTTGCTTCCAAAGGTTAAACATTATTAAAACAGTATTTAAAATACAGATATTACCTAAAGCTGTAGTTTGTTTTTCCAACTTCTTCATTCTTTGCACTGTACCATCGTACCATGTGCGGTTTTCAAAATGCCTTCTTCTGTGGACCACAACAAAGAATGCCATGGACCAATGCTGGTCCATAGTTTGAGAAACACTGTCCATAGCATATGGCAATATTTAATGTTATATTTTACATTATAGCCTCAGACTCACTCCCAGAGCTACTTCAGGGTTTTTTTGCCCTTTCTGCGCACCAAAACTGTAATAATTCAAATCACCTATTCCTGGCTAAATACACTGTCTCCATTCTATTCTAATTTTCCTCGATCTTCTTGTGGCCTTTACCACAGCTGATTACTACCCCCATCTTCCTTGGTGTACTATATTTGCCTGGGTTTTGTGACCTTGTCCTTATTGGGTCCCCCGCTCTCTCTCTCTCCAAATGTTCTTTCAGTGCCTCCTTTGGCAGCTCTTCTCCAAGCATCTCTCAGAGTCCCTCAGGACTTCACTTCCTTGGCTACTGCTCTGCCCTTCGCTCCCTCTACATCCTACTCCAGGGTAACTTCATTTGCTCAGTGCTTTGATATTCATCTTTATACTAATCAACTATCTCTCTACACTGGCCTGGTCCCACTCTTGTCCTGTCTGGCATATTTCACCATATCTCTGAACTATAGGACTGTGCTTTGATATATGTATCACAAGAGTCGATTGCATTAATTAGAATATACATTAGAACAGTGCATTCTCAGAAATAGAGTGCCTAAACAGAGGGTGCCCAAAGCCTTAAACCACAACTATGAGAGGAGGTGAGAAGAGGAGGTGATCTCCAATTCATGCCAGCCCAATAAGGGAAGGACAAGCCAACAGTAAAAATAATGGTCTCAAAAAAGGCTTTTAAAGGGTCAAGCTGAGTGATAAATGCCTGGAAACATAAATTACAACAGAAACTGACAGATGTTTAACTACAGCAGCACAAACAAGTAAAGTGTCCATTTGTGCAGGAGCTGTGTAAATTCTAAAAGGAAAAGGATTCAGAGAGGTGGGTAAATGATATTAGTTGTCAATTTCTCCCTCTTCCAAAGAAACAGAATGCCCATGGTTGTTTACAAATGTTAAATATCACTTGAGGATAATACAACTCTGTGTGTGTGTGTGTGTTGGCGGCTCTAGCAAGGAATTCAGTGTGCAATTATTCAGAAAGAAATATTAACTAATTTGCAATATGATCAAATATTTGAAAATCTGTAATGAATTTCAACTTCTCTAAACGACAATTAGCATCTGAAGTTTTTCTGCTTTTAATTTCTACTAGAGTAATAACTTAAGTGGTAAACACTGAGAAAATACTTAGATATTTATCAAAATTAATAAAATAAAATAAAATCCTTCTACATCCAACTATAGGTTTCACTTGATTACATGACTGAAGATTTCACAAAGCAGAAATGCTTGTTGGCTGCAGACAACGCTTAGATACCTCTGGGATAGCCACTCAATTTATTACAAAAACTCTATTCACTACGTTTTCCTCTCCTCTGTACTATGCTTATGCAATTCAGCAGTTTGTATTTCCATTTGCACTCTTCTGAGCACTCATACATCTACCCTCCGGGAGGTGAACATGTTTCAGGAACAGAGAGTGCTTGCTCAAGTGCACGTATCCAGTGTATGCAGTGCAGGGAGCAATACTGTACCCTAGCTGGTATTTCAGTGAGTCAGGTGCCTTTGCTTTGATCCTGAACATTTTGGAACTCTTCAAGACTAAAGTGACCATATGTGAATTCTGTTCTCAAATTCCTCAATGAATCTTTATTTCAAGTAAAGAAAAATGTGGGCCTAGTCACTTGACAGTGTCCTTTTAAATATGATTCAGATAGGAAGCCAGAAAATATATGATCAATTAATTTAAAGGGAAACAGCATGTTAGCTTTCATTTTCAAGACATATACGATTTATTCTGTAAACCAGTAGTTCCAAGATTATAGTCTACAGCAGAGGTGGGCAAACTACGGCCCACGGGCCACATCCGGCCCGTGGGACTGTCCTGCCTGGCCCTTGAGCTCCCGGCCGGGGAGGCTAGCCCCCAACCCCTCCCCTGCTGTCCCTCCTCCCCCGCAGCTACGCTGCTGCACAGGCAGTACTCTGGGCAGCGTGGCTGGCTCCAGCCTGGCAGAGCGGCTTCCAGTCCTGCCGCTCTGAGTGGCATGGTAAGGGGGTTGGGAGTGGGGGGGTTGGATAAGGGGCATGGGGTCCCAGGGGGCAGTCAGGGGGCAGGGAACAGTTGGATGGGGCAGAGGTTCTGGGGGGCGGTCAAGGGACGGGGAATGGGGGGTGTGGATAGACATGGGAGTCCAGGGGGGCCTGTCAGGGGTGTGGACAGGGGTCGTGGCAGTCAGGGGATAGGGACCCGGGGGGGGGGGGGGGGGGGGGGGGG
>NW_020664483.1:12794134-12861869 GCF_002925995.2 Terrapene triunguis | reverse complement strand
GGGGGGGGGGGGGGGGGGTTTGGAGAGGTGTGGGAGTCCCGAGGGGCCTGTTGGGAGGTGGGGGTGGATGGGGTTGGGGCAGTCAGGGGACAGGGAGCAGTGGGGGTTGGATGGGGTGGGGTCCTGGGAGGGCGGTTAGGGGCAGGGGGTCCTGGGAGGGGGTGGTCAGGGGATAAGGAGCTGGGGGGCTGGATGGTTCGGGAGTTCTGAGGGGGGCAGTCAGGGGGCGGGAAGTGGGAGGGGGCGGATAGGGGGCGGGGGACCAGGCTGTTTGGCACTCCATAGAGTTTCGCAACCCCGATGTGGCCCTCGGGCCAAAAAGTTTGCCCACCCCTGGTCTATAGGCATCCTAGGTTCAGGAATTCTTTCTGGTGATAAACAGAATAAAGTATTTTTGAGAAATTATCAATGGGAGTTGAAGGAAATGAATTAGGAGGTGATCTGTGAATGGATCTTCTTATAAAATGGAATGTAACAACTGAGGAAACACTGTTCTAGAGTCTAGACTGATACCCTGTGCAGTCAGTTACAAATTACCAGATCTTTAAAGCAATTAGCCAGAGCTAAAAATAATTCATAACCTTTATTCTTATTGCTTAGAGAAAAGATCATACCAGCTCTACCATACAGAACTCCCCAGATATTTCTTTTCAGACTAATGTTTCAAGTCAAGGAATCAAAAAGTAAAATTTCAGCTACTGCACCTTTCCCCTTTTCTCAACATCGGTTTAAAATCCTCAGACATTTATAGCAAATCCAGTCTGCTGTGTTTAAGAACAGATACCGGATCTGCAGCTGCTTTTTTATTAAATGAAAAAATAACAGAAATAGAATCTCTCTTAGCATATACATCATTTAATAGCCATTGCGTATTGTTAAACTGAAGTGCAGGAAAACGTACAAAATGGAGTCAGCCCAGAAGAACAAGGGGAGGAAATGTCATTCTCTCTCGCTTTCTATTGCTAGCCCCTTCAATCTGACAGAGATAGCTCTGAGCGAGAGCGTTGTTAGTTTCAAAACCAAGAGTTAAGTCCCTGTTCCTGACTATGAAAACTCTTACACCATAATTTACAAGAACGGTTGATAGTTAGTATTCATAACAAATTTACAAATCTAATATTCAGGCTTGTGATACAGGCCAAAAGTCTACACAGCACACTTAATGCAAAGGAGAATGAGCCAAGTTTTATTTCTCAAACAAGGAGAGTTCTTTAATTTCAATATATTTTGTTTATTGTTTTGGAATTAGGCGTTCAAATACTAACGTGACGGACCAGTGTTAAAATGTAGATAAAATTGATAAATATTATGGTAATAGTGGACTGGATTAATCTCTGGGGTACCTCCATTTATTGCAATGGTTTTACACTAGGGATTAATATGGTCTGCAGTGTTTTAAGAAACTTCCACATAACAAAGAAGTTATATTCATTCTACCATATTCCTTTACAATTAACCTAGACATTGATGTCTTTTCTTTCCTTTAAAAAAAAGCATGAATTTAGTGTTCTTTAAATGATGGAATTATAGCCCTAGTATAGAGACAATTACAGTGTATCACAACACTAGCTTGAGCAAGGTATGGTGTGGCCAGGTACTGGGCAAACTTTCATGCGCACTGTAGTAATTCTGCGGCCTACTGAGGGATCTTAAACTCCATCCCTTTAGCTAACCTTCTAGAAATCAGTTGCTGGAAGGAGAGAGATGCGTCTTATAAGAACATTGGAAAATATACCTTGTCCTGAAATGTTTTTCTAAAAGCTAATCTTGAAAACCATTTCAGGTATCACTATTTTGTTGGTCAAAATGCTTTAAAACAGTCTGAGAGCTGCCCACTAGGTTTTGACCTAGTTCTGAATGGTTTTCAACAACCATAGTTTTGCTGTCTACACAGGTTGCCTAACTGACAAAACAGTGTTATCTCAAATGGTTTTATCACTGAAAAATGTTTCAGGACCAAGCAAGATTCTCTTGGAAGTCAGGCACTGCATTAAAGATTCAATGCTACAGAAAACAATATAATGCCCCCTCAAATATGAACAAATTTAAAACTTTACTCATTGAAGTCACTGGGACTACTCATGTCAGTAAAATTAAGTGTTTGCAGTATCAGAGCTACATTTGTAATGTACCAATGCCTAAGATACTCTAACAGTGTTGTGCTGAATAAAATGAAAGAAATAATGTTCAATCTCCATGAAATAATATTCCCAGCTAGACCATTCTCACAATATACCAAGCATACTGACATTCTAAGAAGCCTGTTATAAGATCCCAAAGAGGAAAGAGACTGTGCAGATTAATCTGATAAAAATCTCCTCAACCCTAATCTACAACACCCCATTCATTGCAGTTTTTGTGAAAAGTGATTGAATAAAATCTACATAAAACAGAAATTAGGTCAGTTTCATTTAAGCCAAATAATTGTAGAAATTAAATACTATCACTTTAGATACTTCACAAATGCTCTTCTAAGAAATATTTTAAATAGGGATATTAAACTAATCTTATTCAACTGTAAAGGCACACGTGACAATATGAGATTTCAGTCTGTAAAGTGACACAAAATATGGCACCGTCAGCTTCCATGTTTATTGTTTCTCATTAATTTTCATATCAAATATGCTCAATTCAAAGGTAAAATGAGAGATTTTCTTCCCATCAGACTCAGAACCTAGCTTCAAACTCATCCTAGGATTGAACAAGTTCTTTCTTTCACAGGAATTATTACCAATACAAAAATTCTGTAAGCCAAAAAACTGCATACAGTTACATCTTTGTAAGCAAAAGTGAACTTTAATGCCCAATTATCTTAATATCTTGGTTCCAAATACAAAAAATAAAAACTTGCGTTAAGGTTATCTGTAAAGCACGCTGTTCTTTTTCCACTCTGTCTGGCTTTTATTTATTTCTTTTTTTTTTAAACTCCCAGCCAATGGGAGCTGCAGTGCTGGTGCTTGGGGCAGAGGCAGCGCGCAGAGCTGCCTGGCTGTGCCTCCACCTAGAAGCTGAGGGAAGGGGGATGTCGCCGCTTCCGGGATGGCGTGAAGCCAGCCAGGTGGGGACCCTGCCAGACCCGCCAACCCCCCCCACCAGCACCAATGAGGTCCTGGACCGTTTCCCCCTTAGCCCCCTCCAGTACTCACGGGCTGCCTCCCCCAGCACCCGCGGCTCCCCCGGGCTGCCCCCCCCGAGCACCTGAGGCGCCCTCCCCCCAAGATTTAGTCAGGGGTATATAGCACAAGTCATGGACAAGTCACGGGCCGTTAATTTTTGTTTACTGCCCGTGATCTGTCCACGACTTTACTAAAAATACCCGTGCCTAAAACATAGCCTTACTTATGGCTAAGTTAGAAACTCTGATAATTAGGATTTATAGTGCAAATTGCACCACTAATTAAACACTATCTACTTGTGACAATAGTGCAATCTTGTCAAATTCTCACGACAGGGGCTGTATGAGTTTGGTATATAAAGTCAGTGCTATTTAACAATTATTGCAAGTCTTACTATATTGTCATCTCCAGCAACATAAGATTCAATTGAGCACTCCCTACTCAAAGCAAAACTCCCATTGAACTCAATGGGAGTTTTACCGAAGTAAAGAATGACTAAAGCGTACTGAACAGGGCTCTTAATTAGTAATGGTCAATGATCTGCACTTTCAAAGGTAAAATGGGTTTGTCTCTTTCTTCCCCCTGCCTTTCTGATGTATAAAGAATAGTTAGAAAGGTTGGGATTTTTAAAACTACATAATAGGAACAGCACACAGTATATTTCTGTATTGTAGAGTCGTTCAATTTTCACAAAACTCAGACTGAATTTGGCCCATACATGTAAGACCTATTTCTGTTGTTTGACTATTTGTACTCTAGTAATGCCTGGAGGTTCCAGCTATAAGCAGGGTCCCATTGCACCACGCCCTGAACACCCTCATAGTAAGAGAGACATTATCCCTCCTCCAAATAGTTTACAATCTAATAGACAAAGGAAAGATTATTGTGCCTATTTTACAGATGGGGACTGAGGCACAGAGAAATGTCCTGACGTCTGAAATTTTGAGCTCTGACGCTAACCAGCTGAGCTGGACTCAGATTCAACCTGGGAAACTGGAAAATCACCAGTCAGCCTTTCCTCCTGATTTGCCGTAAGTGGAGGAATACACTACAGATGGGTGGCCCTGTTGGCTTCAGGGGTCGGCACCACCATGTTGCGCGACGGACACTGGACAAAATTACCTTACTTAATGACGGACATTGGGTGGTGGTGGTGGTGTTTACGTCATTCAGTCATTCAATTTTTTGAAAAATTACCACAGACCTCAAAATGTTTACCACGGACACTTGTGTCCGTGTACAGACACGGTGCTGACCCGTTTGGCTTCCTATTCAGATAGGAAGTAGAGGGGTTAATTCCTCTTACTGCAGATGGGTGTTTGGAAGTTTAATTAATGGAGCGCCAGAGCTTCGAGATCCTCAGATGAAAGGTGAAAATATAGGGCCAAATTCAGCTTTCCTTTACAGCCATGCAACCCCACTGAATCTCTGTGAGGGGGTTTTTTTTTTGGAGGGGGGGAGGAAGGGGTAGATTGTTTTTACATTTACAATGGCATTTATCAAGTAATGTGATATTAAATTACCCTAACATTTTTATGTAAAATGAAATCAATAAAATTAAACCCGCTCTATAATCAAATTGTCATGTTACCTATTAGAAATGTTATGGATAGTTAGAAATAATGAAGGTAAATTAATTTAAAATTCAAGCATTCAGTTATTGTTCCAGAATTCTGAAGACACACAAAAGTTACATTTAGCAAAGATTAATACAGGCAGTAAGATCACATCCCAGGCAAAACAACAAAAAAGATAGAATAGCATGAGAAAGATAGAGGGCACAATAGATTTAATATAGAGTTTGAAAAGACAAGTATCATTTAAGTGTTTGGATGCAGGTTTTGGGAATCATGCAGAATTGCACAGTAAGAGTTCTTTGGTGATACTTGATCCATTTGCACTTGGATTTGTTTCACTTAGTACATATCAAATTAAGAATATTTTCTCTTGTCCATCCCTAATTTGAAAAACTATTATTTATTCTCGCTGTGTTTCTATGATAGACCTATTTCAAAAGTGTAATTTTACTCACAAAACTGTATTATCTTGCATTATCTCCTATTTAAAAATTGTTTAAAAAACACGAAGTCTAAAGGACAAACTGATGCAACTTCCAATAGGAAGAAACAGAACACCACACCTAAAACTGTAGGAAGAGGAAAAAATCAGGATCAGTTGAGAGCTAGGATAATATTTCAGATGGTGTTATTTGTAGCTTTAGTAAAATTAAATATTTGAGCAAAGATATTACTCACTGGAGATTGCTCTGGTGCTACATCCTTCCTTCTTCTATCTACCACTAGGGACAATCAAGGTTATACACCACAATCTCTCCACCTACCAGCAAGGAAGCTGACAAATCTGTCCATAAGCCTTGCATATAAGGCTCCTCCAAAAAGAGAGATGTGCAGAGTGAGAAGTTAAAGAGAAACAAGAGAAAGGTACAAGAATATAAATGGCACTTCCCCTTGGGGGAGGATGTAGATGGGAGAAGAAAGGGCAGCAACAGGAATTCCTAATGCATTCCTAATCTTGTCATACATGTGCCTCCCATCCTATCAATATGGAAAGTGAAGGACATACAGTGGATGTAATGAGCAGTAACATATGGAAAGTTTTCCTTATTGTGCCACTTGAACACTGAGGAAGAGATCCTCAGATGCAGACAGATCTAGCTGACAGTGTTTTATGGACAACTGTGGAGTGAGCCACATTGTCATCTTACCTTTCTTGAAAGTAGCGGCTTCAATCTCATAGCCCAGGAAGTCATGAACCCTCTAGCATCCTTCTAGCAGAGTTCGATACTAGTGTTTGGTTGGCTTGTAAGCAGGTAAGAGGAAGTCCATTGCCCATCTGCTAATAGTGGTTTTGTAGCAGATTTGCTGCTGTTGCAGCTTTCAGAACAAACAAGCATTAAATCTTTCTCAACTTCTGAACAAGAGACGTAGGACTTCACACATATTTAACCTTAACGGATCTAAGACATCCATCCTGAGGAGACTGGTCAGGTAGGAAGAAGAAATTTGTTGAACTTCTGTGAAAGCCAGAAAAGCCAGTATTGCAAGACTACTTAGCTAAAGTGCATGTAGACATGCCCACAGAAAAGAAATGGAAAGATACTGGGCTATAGCAAGGATAGAGCTCAGTTCTTCCCACCTGTTTGACCAAGGAAGGAATGCTATGAAAGCAAGTTTAACAAAAAAAGAGAAAGAGGAGGAGGAAACTAATATTGAAGGAAGTGAAAGGGAATTTTCTGATCCTGTTTGGAAGGGGGGAGGGGACAAGATTCTGGAGTGCTGGGGAAGCAGGTCCTTATGGGACTGTGACTTTTGGTGGTTCTAAAAGAGCTTGGACACCCTTTTTGGGTAGGGGAGCAAGTTTGGATTTTGCATCCACTTCAGTATACCAGTTCTTCACTCAAATGTGGTCCCACCCTACTGTGGCTACTCCATTACGCCATTATACTTGAATCAAAGAGGGAGTCACAAAGAAAGGAAGGCCTGAGTGGAATCAAAGATCATGTATTATGAAGCAACTGGCCATCCTAGTTAGGGTTTCTTCCCTAAGCAGCAAAAAACCCGTTTGGTCAGATGGGCTGATAGACCATATGCAATTCTTCTAGTCTGGATCTAACAAGACAATTTGCAAAAAAAGATACCTTTTCAGGGTCCATCTTCAGCACCCTGAACAGAAAGGCCAAGTGGGTGGCAATGCAGAGGGAGACAGCCACCATCTCTTAGACTCTACAGAGTGATAGGTCAGCTTTCTGGCTGCAGAACTTAGCAGGACAGCCAGAAAGTCTGTAAAGCGTGGACTTGGATGAAAACTTTTGCATCCGTCCTAGGGACAAGGAACAGCCTCTTATTTGGAGTCACAAGGTGCCACTGGACAGTAATGAAAGCGTTTCTGTGCACATGCTGCTCTATGTCCAAAATAGAAATACATTAAAGTCAGTAAGTTAAAACTAAAAAAATCCTCATGTCATCTTGAAAATATAGACGGTCTCCTCATTTAGCTGTCAAAAGAAAAAAGTGTTGCCCCGCATTTTGCTTGGTGCAAGTACTGTATAGCATTAGTAAACTCCCATTAGCTTTTGCATTCATGATAGTTTTTTGTAACATTGTCAATGGTTCTTTGCAGCTAATATTGAAACTCTTACATTTCTCTCTAGGAAAGCACTTTTAAACTGACTCTTTCCATAATTATTTCTCTTACACAAGATGCATTTAAAACATTATTATTTTCTGCTTCCTGGATGGGAATGAAGCAAAACTGCAACCTTTACTCACTTCAGTCATTTCAGAACAGTATTACAGCTTCAGGCAGTACTGCAAGCTCTATTGCAGGGAAACAGGTCCCCACTGTATGGGACTATACAAGGAAAGATGATATGGAAAATCAAAGCTGATGTCCGCATGAACCAACTCAAATCAATCTAACATTTCCAGAGTTACAGTGGCATCTCTTAGCATTTACCCTTTGAAGGAAATAAAACCTAGCCTTGGATATAATGCCAGCTGAAAAATCCAAAGCTATTGACAAGACAATTATGCCCTTAAATTCAACAATCTGTTTGGGCCTCAAATCCCAGTTTCTGTTATTACTTTTTGAGAAGCTACACAAGCTTTAGGTAAATGTGTGAAAAGACAAGATCTCTGGCCACAGAGAGCTTACTGTTCAATTCCCTGTTTTACACTTTCACAGACCGAGGGATGGTTCAGCAGGATTGTGTCCTCTAAGTACATCTACGTGTGAGTGGGAAATTTCTTCTCTGTGGAAATTTTCCCTTGCCCAGTCTGAGGTTCTCTCTTATCTACAAATCAAACTCCACTAACTAGACACATGGAATTTGAACTATACTTTATATTCTTAAGGAAGCTATTAGAGGCCTGATCCTGCAAACCCTTCCTCATGAGTAATCTTTCCTCATGCTAGCCATCTGCTCCAATGAGCCTATTGACAATGCATAATGACTGCTCACTTGAAAAAGAGGTTGCAGGATCCATATTTTTTATTTTATTTAGCAACTTTTCATTACAAAAGGGTTATGATTATTTTCTAGTGTAGATCTGGTACTGGCCACTGTCGGAGACAGGATACTGGGCTAGACTGACCATTGGTCTGACCCCTTATGGCAGTACTTATATTTCACGCACTTTTGTACTCAGTTAATGTACTATATTTTTAGTAGCTTGGCCTCCTTTGTTACTTCCTTTTATCACTAAGTGAAGTCCAATTCTAATTATTGCTAAAGTGTATTACCCCTTTTCAAAACTAAGCTCCTCAATACCTCCACCTGGAAAAGGGACATATTCAGTTGACCGTCGCAAGATAATCATAATCTTGAAGTAAAATCCATCCTGATGTGCTACTGTCTCTCTCTTCTCTTAAGAGAAGAAAGAAACTATTAGTCAATCTTGGATCCTGAGATTCAAAAATCTTTGTTTTCTAATACTGGACAATGAACCTGTGTGAATCCAACAGCATGAACTTTCATGGGAACTGTTTGGTTATAGCAAAATCTGGTTCTCTTTGTTTCAGTATTTTTATTTTTGTGTTTCTCCCAGAAGAGAGCTGACCCAGATGATAAATTTCTGTTTTGTTTGTTTTTTAACCTTCTGGCATGTAGTAAGTTACTTTTTAATGTTCCTTATCACCGGATCTTCATATGACCCATAAAATACATTGTAAAACTAAAATTAGTGTAGGTTTACAGATGTGAAGTGCTCATTAATTTGTTTGTCATGCTTAACAAACATAACTGCCAAAAAAACCCTCCAAATTTATTTTGATTATTAAAACCAAAGTATGCTCCTGGTCTGGAAGATCTAGCAATTACAAAACATTAATTATGTTTTGTACAGATGGCAAACAATTTAGAACCAGAACCATACCCATGCTGGATCAGAACCAAGGTAGCTACAGCTATATTTTTAAACAAGATTGTTTCTAGCACAGTTTTCTTGATCAGTGTGGCAATTTTTTAGAATAACATTAGCCAAATTACGCTACAGACTGCTTTCTCATACTCCACAAGCAGTCTATAATAGTACTGTATATAAACATAATTCTAACACTTTTCTTGAATCTAAAGATCCCTTTCCACACTGGTAAGAGGAAACCATACTAGACCCTGCTAGTAACAACCATGTTTAAATGTGGCTATGTAGCCTGATTCTTTAGGGGTTATTGATTATATTTCCACTTCATTCTAATTCAAAGAGCTGGGGGACTGTAGGGTTGTAGTATGAGAACCAGGCACAACAGAATCAAGGTTATTAAGTTCACTATCTGGTCAGGAACCCTGGTGAGCACAATGGAGACACTCACACTGAGGGCAGAGCAAATCTTTAACCACTTTTATAGCACAATTAGTAAAGACAGAAAAGCTCCACCCAACTTAAAATGCCAAAAATACAGAGTTAAGGTGATATTTTGTACCATTCTTCTCACACATGCTCATATATTCAAAGGTCCAGCCCCATTCCTGGCATGCCAAATGAGTCCAATGATCCAGATCGACTGAGAATGACCAACCATCCACTCAAAACACCCACTTACATGGTGATCTGGCCTATTATAGGGCCTGTCATGAACATTCATTTGAAAGCCCAGCCTCTCTTGTTGATATCTAACTTCCTCACCTTAATAATGTTGGGGTACTCTTTATCCCATAGGTTAGTATGTTAACAAATTTAACTTATTACCATATGCATCAATTAGTTGCCAAGGCAAGTTCAACATTCCTGTGGTTACCTGGTAGCATTTTAAACACCGCCCCCCTTAAGTTTGAAGTTCCCCAAAACTCAGGGTAATTGTTGTGCCATTTATCTATGCTAAAGGTCATAGGCCTCAAAGCCTCATGCTAACTTACTTATGCCATATGATAACTGCTTAAGCCAATATCTGAAAGGATACAGGCCTGTAGTTTCCTTGTGTTCTAGCAAAATAAAATGCTAAATCTGGCTCTATAGGCTACAGCTATAAATACGTATTTGATACTGATTCACATGAAAATCAGGGAGATATTTCCATCTCACTGTGCAGCACATTATAGGACAAATCCTTATGCCTGTACTTAAGACCATTTTCCTAAAGCTATTGCAGCACAATGGAATGAGCTGTAGATAAGCAGACAGCTGTAAGCAAATCATTACAAATGAGTTTATTCTAAATTAAATACAAGAACTTTGTGGTTGGAATTAAATATTTCTGAGGTTTAATGATCCCAGAATCAAAGCAATGAAATGTTTATAAGAATTATTTGACAAGTCCACATTGGTTCTGTGACAGTATCTAAGCACACCGTGGTATCTGACTGGAATGCTGTAGTGTTTGACCACAATCCAGAAACCGCGGGTGTTGCAAGTAAGACAAGCTCTGTTTTGGATTCCAGTTTCCTTAGGAGAAAAAAAGGGCAATTAATTCCTGGTGCTGTTCCTTGTAGGAGACGAGTCCTACCTACTCTAAAAACAGCAGGATAAAATTTTTGCTCTTTTCTTTTGTGCCCACAAATCTTAATTATGATGGTTGCTTTGGGCGCTTGTGTATAAAACATGCAATCACACTTTAATTTAGCCTACAATAATGTCTAATAAGCCAGTCTTTTGTGTGTAATGCGTGTACACACACACACACAAAACCGCCTAGGTTACTCGTAGCCCAGAAAAAATCTATTCCTGAGGAGATGATGTAAAAGAGATGTCAGAAGAGAATTAAAACCTCTGAAACAAGAACATTAACATGCTGTATTGTAGGGGTAGAATATATTGCTTTAGTAAGCTTATAACCACAACCATTAAGTCCCAGACATAATATCCAGGACTAAACCCATAATGAATGTTCTTTTATCACAAAATCACGGGTTTTGCCCTTGCCTTGCAAGCCGATTGGCTACACTACAAGGATATGCTTCAGGCTCCCCGCCTTGAAGCAGCAGGGGTGCTGGAACAATTTTTATAGTGGGGGTGCTGAGAGCCATTGAATCAAACTGTAAACACTCTATATGATCGAAACTACTTCAAGCCAGGGGGTGGGGCAGCATCCCTAGAACCCCTAGTTTCAAGCATCTATGTGAAAAAGTCCTGCCAGGAAAAAGTAAGGGGCTTGGGACAGGGAGGAAGAATTGTGGCACATTTTTATGCAAACACTGATTTTGATAACAATTAGCAACACAACTGATCTATATTTTACTAAAGATATAAGGTGACAAAAAAACACTGTTCAAGTTGTAGCCCTAACATATGGGATTACTTCACACATAAAACAGGTAAGTTATTACTGACACACGACTGTCATAATACAGCAAGGCTAATTAGGGGATATAAGGAACACAGGTAACATTTTTATCAATGTGAGTGAAATTATAATGTTCCATTGACTTCTATAGAGATCATCAGGTGTCCTGTGAAACTTCTGGATTTCTAATCTCATAAGAATCTAAAACCAAGTAACACCTTTGATATCTATGACCATGTCTATACTGGAAATTTGCCTCAATTCCAGTAATTGAGGGCCAGCCACTGGAGTAGCTGCTTACAATCAGTTGAGCTTATCCTGATTGTCTATTCTTGGAGTGAGCACCAGTACAGCTAAATCAGTGACTGACCACTCAGGGCTGGCCTTACCATGAGGCGAACTGAGGCGGCCGCCTCAGGTGCCAGACTGTGCGGGGGCGCCATTAGGACCCAGAGTGTAGAAAATTGTGTCTGTTGCTGGTGCATATGAATTCTCTCTGCTCTAGATGCACAGAGATGGTGGAGCGCTGTGCTGGAGGAAGGCAGAATTGAGACCTTTCAAAGTTTTGGCCCAAGCGAGGGGATCTGGGGGTGTCATTTGAGCTCCCCGCCTCATGTGCCAAAATGTTGTGGGCTGGCCCTGTGGCCACTGAATGGCAGATCATCCGGGGCAAATTCCCAAAGAAGATCAGGCCTGTGTGTGAATGGGTGTGTACAAACTCAGTGAAGGAGAGTTACAAGAGTATCTGAGAAATTATAATTAGCTATTTTCTAACCAGAAAAGTGAAAATGCCACAGATGGAAAGGAAAACAATACAGTCCCAAGACCTGGAAAACCCAGAAGGGCTTGTTATAGTCAGATTTTTATGCAAATAATGAGACCCTGTTTACAAAACTCAAGATATATCTTATACCTCAGGTAAATATCAAACACAACTTGTTTAACAAAGCCTTCGCTTCTTTTTTTGTGAGATGACTTAGCTGTCAACAATACAATATGGTACTTTCACGGTGTGGTTGAAGGCAACTCTACTGAAAAATGTTAAGTCTCTGCCATGCTTCTAATCAGGGTAACTTAGCCAGAGTTATAGAAGCCATTCCTTTTCTGTTTAGATTTTTATACCATACCCATAAATTGTAATATCCAAGTACACATCAGCCACAAAAACAGATGCAAAAAAGCTGATAAAAAGTCTCCTGCTTATAATGATCATATGACTAAAATGCTCATCTTGGACTCACAAAAGCCTCTTTTTTCTCCACTGTTGACCTTTCCCTTCTCAAATTCTCAATGTATGTATCTTTGCTCAGCACTAAACCCTAGATGAGTCTAAAAGGCAAGTTCTGAATACAGTGATGGGTAAGTGACACAAAGGCTGTAAATTACGTATACATTCAAAGTCTCAAGCAAAAGAAATATTTAAAAGCATTTGATACTGTGAGGAAACAGTTGAGGGGAGTTTCTTGTGGGTCATTTAAAGAAAAGCCATAAATAAAGAGGCTAATCCAACTCCTGTTTCAGTCAATGGCAAAACGCCTAAATGTCAATTGCATCCGAAGAAGTGAGGTTTTTACTCACGAAAGCTTATGCCCAAATAAATCTGTTAGTCTTTAAGGTGCCACCAGACTCCTTGTTGTTTTTGTAGATACAGACTAACACGGCTACCCCCTGATAATTGGAGCTTTAGCATGCCTTAAAGTTTTGAATGCTACAGTGTTGGCATAGTTTAATAGCATTTGCCACTGGAAAAGCAAACTGATTTCAGCACAAAACACAGATGTCTTCCAACATATTAAACCATTCTTTTTAAAATAAATGTATCTGGGTTTTCATATATTCCTATACCTTGTTCTTCAGTCTCAAGAATTTATGTTAAAGCGAGTCCAACTAAAACCACAGCCTGATAGAAATATTAGGGAGGAGGCAAGAAGATTTTTGTATGAAGTATGAACAGCATCCTACGAATGAAGCACAGAAAATGAAACCTTGGCACCTTCGTCAAATGATATTTAAAGAAATGCTCTACAGATACCTCAAGCCCATGCACGCTTGGTTTCCTTGGTAAACTTATTAAATTCCTAAACAACATTTAGTTAAGTTTAAAGTTGAGGTTGCTAAGTGATTCTCTGTTTAAAAGAACAGCTGTGAAAAATGTGATAGTTACAAAACAAACATGCAAATACATGGCAGAGAAGGTGGCAATGAAGCACATACTAGAAATTTGTACAGTTAAATGCATAGCATTAATACAATACACTTCACTTCTCTGCATAGTGATCACAGTCTATTTACTTATACACATGTAAATATCTTTACTGTAATCTGCCGCTCATCCAACCTCAACCCTATTTATCCATTAGGTATGCTGGTCATAGTCCTGCACTCTGAGCACTCTGGGGCAGGAACTGTCTTTGTTTTACTCATCCACACAGCATCTGGCAAAAAAGGACGTCTAGGCACTAACACAATATAAACAATAATAAATGCATCTAACCAAATTATGCCCTTCAGGAATATGAATTTACAAGTGAAGAGATTACATATAGAACATTAAAAAGTCAGGTAAAACAGACTATTAAAATGAATATTAATTCACCCAAAAACAGATAGTAAATAATGTTTTCACCCCTCAGCTCACAGAGAGCCGAGAAGCGATACTATACGTGAACTTGTTTCACCTACAGGTTCACAAGAAGATTTCTCCATTATTTAAAAAAAAAAAAAAAAGCATTTATTTTTAACTTTAACATATTTACAACTTTTTTGGGAAACAGTTTTTAACTTTGAAGAATAAGAATTTACTGTTTCCAGAACACGGCTCTGCTCCCAGTGCAACAGTGAAAACACACACACACACACATCCTGCTCCATCAGCGTGCGCGCACACACCCCTGCATCTGTCCTGCCCCATCAGCTTCTCTTTTCTCACAGGATGCACAGAAAAAGGCATCAATAGTGGTCTCTGACTCCAACAGCTCTTGGGACAACTCAAAGCCCTCTGAATTAGTAGAGACCCAGGCAGAAGAAGAAACCAGGCAGACACTGGTGAAAGGAAAGAACAGAAGAGGTGAAGGAACCAGGGTAGATGACAGAGGAAAAGCAAGCGAGGAAAGAACATGGAAGGCAGACAGGATGGCAGGAGCAGTACACTAGGAAGAAACCAGGGGAGTGGGAGAAGGAACTGGTCAGTGAAGGCAGAAGGAGGAAATGGAAGGAATAAGAAACAAGAATTAATAGATCAAGGTGTCACAGTTACTGGATGAAGTACACCTCTGATCTCTCTAGGTCTCTCTGAGAGCACCTCTTCTAGGTCTCAGGATTCTTGTCGTCAAGACAAGACATCTCTCAGGGTTGAATCACACAACTTTCCCACTCTCAGACTGGGCCCTGGGGCGCATTTCCTTCTGTATCAACTATGATTTACCTCAGCAGGACTGACTTATGTCCAGACCTGCAATGCTGTTCCCGCCAGGGCAATGCCAGTGGTAATCAGTGACCAAGCAGTTCCTTAAAGCAAAGTACACTGAGGGAAAAATCTCCGGCAATGGTGCACACAGCGCACACGCATCTAACATGGAATGGACATGAGTAAGCACTTGAAGAACAAAAGCATTTCAGAGAAAATATATCCTAAAAATAATCAAAGTGACTATCCATTTGCCTAATTTATCAAGTCTTTAAGCATCTTCGATATGGGGACCCTGGTATACTCCTGGGGGAATTCTGCACCACTGCACATGCACAGAATTTATTTCCCCGCAGATTTCTTTGCTTCCCCACAGAAAAATGACTTTCAGTGGGGAAGCAAAGGGAAGCCACAACAGCGTTATGCGACCCTCTCCAGCAGGATGTTTCAGGTGCCCAGGGCAGCCGGCAGAGAGGTAAATCACTGCGGGGCAGGGGGAGGGACTGGGGAAGACCCCGCTGGTGGCTCCTATCCTGCGCCAGGCTCAGCTGCTAGTCCCAGCTGGGCTGGGGAGGATGGGACTTCCTCTTCCCATGCATGGCATCCAGGACTGTGTCAGATGCATCCCCAGATTTCTTCCCCGACTATAGGAAGCTCTGCAAACTCCCCCTCACTCCCCATGCTTCCTGCACCCATCATTCCTCAGTTGCTGGGGGAGGGATCTCTGTACAGAGACCTGCTCCCCCATCCGCCCAACCCCTGTGCATCCAGACCCCCTCATACCCAGACCCTCCCACTGAGCCTTACCCCCCCTGCACCCAGAACCCCTCCGACGAGCCCCACTCCCCCTGCACCTGGACCAGCCCGACAAGCCACCTGCAACTGGATCCCCACCCTACTGAGGCCGAACCAGCTGCACATGGATCCCCACCCAACCAAGCTTCACTCCCCCAGCATCTGGACCCCCCCACTGAGTTCCCCACACCCAGACCCCCCTGCTGAGCTCTATCCTTCCACACCCAGACAGCCCCCTGCTGAGCTCTAACCACCTTCACCTGGACCCCACTGCAGAGTACCATTACCGTTGCACCCAGAACCCCCCAACAAGCCCCTGTGCATCCAGATCCCCCTGCACCCAGATCCCCCCACTGAGCTGCCCGCACCCAGATTGCCCCACACAGAACCCTCTCAACCCACACCTGGACCCCCCACACTAAGCCCCTCCACACTTGGATCTTGCCTTGCTGAGCCTGCCTGCGCACACCTGGTGCACCTGGCCCAGAGGGGCAGGCTCGGTCCTTGCACTGTGTCAGGGTTGGGTGCAGCCTCACCGCTGAGTCCATGTCCCGAGGGGAGCTGCACAGTGAACTCTCACCTCTGTGCAGCCAGTGGCCTGTGTTCCCCAATGCTATGCTGGAGTCTCCACATTTATTTGACAAATAAAATTTGCAAATTTTTAATTTTTTGGTGCAGAATGCCCTCAGGAGTACTGGTCGGACTAAGGTTATATCTATACTACGGACCTTACAGTAGCACAGCTGTACTGCTGTAAGATCTCCCGTGTAGCGGCTCTTGGATTGGATTAACAGAGATTTGGTGGGATAACTCACATGACTGGAGTACTCTCATGGATGGATATAAACTGTTCAGGAAGGACAGGCAGGGCAGAAAAGGTGGGGGAGTTGCATTGTATGTAAGAGAGCAGTATGATTGCTCAGAGCTCCGGTATGAAACTGCAGAAAAACCTGAGAGTCTCTGGATTAAGTTTAGAAGTGTGAGCAACAAGGGTGATGTCATGGTGGGAGTCTGCTATAGACCACCAGACCAGGGGGATGAGGTGGACGAGGCTTTCTTCCGGCAACTAGCAGAAGTTACTAGATCACAGGCCCTGGTTCTCATGGGAGACTTCAATCACCCTGATATCTGCTGGGAGAGCAATACAGAGGTGCACAGATAATCCAGGAAGTTTTTGGAAAGTGTAGGGAACAATTTCCTGTTGCAAGTGCTGGAGGAACCAACGAGGGGCAGAGCTCTTCTTGACCTGCTGCTCACAAACCGGGAAGCATTAGTAGGGGAAGCAAAAGTGGATGGGAACCTGGGAGGCAGTGACCATGAGATGGTCGAGTTCAGGATCCTGACACAAGGAAGAAAGGAGAGCAGCAGAATACGGACCTGGACTTCAGAAAAGCAGACTTTGACTCCTTCAGGGAACTGATGGACAGGATCCCCTGGGAGAATATCATGAAGGGGAAAGGAGTCCAGGAGAGCTGGCTGTATTTTAAAGAATCCTTATTGAGGTTGCAGGAACAAACCATCTCGATGTGTAGAAAGAATAGTAAATATGGCAGGCGACCAGCTTGGCTTAATAGTGAAATCCTTCCTGATTTTAAACACAAAAAAGAAGCTTGGAGAAATGACCAGGGAGGAGTATAAAAATATTGCTCAGGCATGCAGGAGTGAAATCAGGAAGGCCAAATCACACTTGGAGTTGCAGCGAGCAAGAGATGTTAAGAGTAACAAGAAGGTTTTCTTCAGGTACTTTAGCAACAAGAAGAAAGTCAAGGAACGTGTGGGCCCCTTACTGAATAGAGGGAGGCAACCTAGTGACAGAGGATGTGGAAAAAACTAATGTACTCAATGCTTTTTTTGCCTCTGTCTTCACAAACAAGGTCAGCTCCCAGACTACTGCACTGGGCAGCACAGCATGGGGAGGAGATGACCAGCCCTCTGTGGAGAAAGAAGTGGTTCTGGACTATTTAGAAAAGCTGGACAAGCACAAGTCCATGGAGCCGGATGCGCTGCATCCGAGGGTGCTAAAGGAGTTGGCGGATGTGATTGCAGAGCCATATCTTTGAAAACTCATGGCGATCAGTGGAGGTCCTGGATGACTGGAAAAAGGCTAATGTAGTACCCATCTTTAAAAAAGTGAAGAAGGCGGATCCGGGGAACTACAGGCCAGTCAGCCTCAACTCAGTCCCTGGAAAAATCATGGAGCAGGTCCTCAAGGAATCAATTCTGAAGCACTTAGAGGAGAGGAAAGTGATCAGGAACAGTCAGCATGGATACACCAAGGGCACGTCATGCCTGACTAACATAATTGCCTTCTATGATAAGATAACTGACTGTGTGGATGAGGGGAAAGCAGTAGATGTGTTATTCCTTGACTTTTGCAAAGTTTTGATATGGTCTCCCACAGTATTCTTGCCAGCAAGTTAAAGAAGTATGGGCTGGATGAATGGACTAGAAGGTGGACAGAAAGCTGGCTAGATAGTCGGGCTCAACGGGTAATGATCAATGGCTCCATGTCTAATTGGCAGCCAGTATCAAGCAGAGTGTCCCAAGGGTCGGTCCTGGGGCCGGTTTTGTTCATTATCTTCATTAATATCTGGAGGATGGAGTGGAGTGCACCCTCAGCAAGTTTGCAGATGACACTAAACTGGGAGGAGTGGTAGATACGCTGGAAGGTAGGGATAGGCTACAGAGGGACCTAGACAAATTAGAGGATTGGGCCAAAAGAAATCTGATGAGGTTCAACAAGAACAAGTGCAGAGTCCTGCACTTAGGATGAAAGAATCCTATGCACTGCTACAGACTAGGGCCCGAATGGCTAGGCAGCAGTTCTGCAGAAAAGGACCTAGGGGTGACAGTGGACAAGAAGGAGGATATGAGTCAAGAGTGTGCCCTTGTTGCCAAGAAGGCTAACGGCATTTTGGGCTGTATAAGTAGGGGCATTGCCAGCAGATCGAGGGATGTGATCATTCCCGTTGATCATTTAACATTGGTGAGGCCTCATCTGGAGTACTGTGTCCAGTTTGGCCCCCAGGCTAAAAAGAAGGATATGGAAAAACTGGAAAGAGTCCAGCAGAGGGCAACAAAAATGATTAGGGAGCTGGAGCACATGACTTATGAGGAGAGGCTGAGGGAACTGGGATTGTTTAGTCTTCAGAAGAGAAGAATGAGGGGGGATTTGATAGCTGCTTTCAACTACCTGAAAGGGGGTTCCAAAGAGGATGGATCTAGACTGTTCTCAGTGGTACCAGATGACAGAACAAGGAGTAATGGTCTCAAGTTGCAATGGGGGAGGTTTAGGTTGAATATTAGGAAAAACTTTTTCACTAGGAGGGTGGTGAAGCACTGGAATGGGTTACCTAGGGAGGTGGTGGAATCTCCTTCCTTAGAGGTTTTTAAGGTCAGGCTTGACAAAGCCCTGGCTGGGATGATTTAGTTGGGGATTGGTCCTGCTTTGAGCAAGGGGTTGGACTAGATGACCTCCTGAGGTCCCTTCCAACCCTGATATTCTATGACTCTATGATTCTTTGCCGGCATAATTAAACCACCCCCAACAAGCAGGGTTAGCTATGTCGGCAGGAGACTCTCCTGCAGATATAGCACTGTCTACACCAGCACTTTTGCCAGTGAAACTTAAGTTGGTCAAGGGTGTGTTTTTTCAAATCCCTGAGGGACAAAAGTGGTAGTGTAGACAAGCCTAACTCCTCAGAGATTCCTCTGCAAAGCCTCTCTCTGCATCAGCTTCTCTCTCTGTCAGAGCTCACTGACAACACCCTGGGCAGCCCCTGACAACTCATCACCCTTCGCAGGGATCAAGACTCTTAACTGCTGTTAGCTCTTTTGATTTCTAGACTGGCACAAAAAGGTCATTTCGGCTTAGAGCCCGGAAGATTGCCATTGTCTTTCAAATGAGTCTTGGGTATTGTTACCTGGGAAACCATTGGTCATCTTCCTGTACAAACACTACTGAATTTGAAACCTATTTATACAGTAACTTTACATCACTGACCAGGTCACATACAATGTTTATAAAACGGTGATATTTTTACATATTAGTTCCATGTTTGTCACACAGGGAAAATGGAAGCTGCAAGGAAAAGATGAGGCTGGATATTTTACATATGTATTTATTTTTACATAGGAGCACGTTTCTTGGTATACTACAACAGTTATTAAACTAAGAGGCAGTGGGTGGACTAGGAAGATGGTAACAGGGAAAGAAAGGAGGGCTTCTAAACTATTTCCCACCCTATGCACAGGGAGGGGTTAATATTTCCATTCAAAACACCCTCGTATTGATTTTTCTTTGGCTGCAGTTGTCCCAGCTATGTTTTTTTCTGAGTCTTATAAATGTCAACAGTGTTCCTCATTTATTTGCATATAATTCTTAAATACATTTATTTAACTATAGGTAAATGTTCATCTGTACACATAGGAGGTCCAAGTCAAATAAATACCTTTCCGCAATCTGAAGCTTCTTTCCCAACCCACATTGTTAATTTTTAAAGAAAACTCAGTTAAAAACAAGGAAGACTTTTTTAAAAAGTTTGCTACGAACCAGACAATAGAAATAGCTCTGTTCCATGAATACCTTCTCTGTGTGCCAAATCAAATATATTTCCCATCACACCAGAGAACTCAAATGAATATCAGTTAACACAACTGACCTTTTTAAACATCTTGATGCAACAAGATTTTCCAATAGTAAGGGTATGTCTACACTACGAGAGTAGTTCGATTTTACTTAAAGCGAATTTGTGGAACCTATATTACAAAGTTGAACATGTGTATCCACACTAAGGACAGTAATTCGACTTTGAGAGTCCACACTAACGGGGCAAGCGTCGACATTGGAAGCGGTACACTGTGGCTGGGCTCGGGAAAGATCCCTGCATGCTGCCGGCGATCCGGCCGGCATGAACTCTGCCCCTGTCCCTCCCCCGTCGCGGCTGTCCCCGGGAAAGATCCCTGCATGCTGCCGGCGAACCGCTCAGCAGGAACGGTTCGCCTCCCCGCCCCCACCGCGTGGCTGTAAATCGCCGGTTACAGTTATTTAAAGGAACAGGCAATCAGTACCCATACTAAAATTCCCCTAATTCAAAGCAGGTCACCATGAGTGATATCACTCTGATGAGGATTACGGAGGCAGAGAAAGACCGCATGCTGCATGAATGCCAGCAAACACCAGGGCCGTATGCCGCCATGCTTTGCGAGGCAATGATCCCGGAGTACTTGCTGCTAGCCTGGCGCGGAAAAGTTTCCTACCATGGAGGAGGCAATAAGGCCTCTCTCCCCAGGAACCTGATGCAAAGGCTTTCACATTACCTCCAGGAGAGCTTCGTGGAGATGTCCCAGGAGGATTTCTACTCTATCCCCAGATATGTGAACAGACTTTTCCAGTAGCTGCACTGGCAAGGACTAAAAAGTTAAGCACCTAGGGCAAACTAATCATTAAAAACCCATTGCTAACATACCATGCCTATTCTATTCAAAATAAATGTTTAAAACACTTACCTACTGATGTTTCCCCTGATTCACGGTCCGGGTTACCGCCTTGGGAGGGTTGGTAGGGGATCTCCATGAAGGTGATGAAGAGATCCTGGCTGTCAGGGAAATCAGCGTTGAAAGCGCTGTCGACTGCCTCGTCCTCCTCATCTCCTTCCTCATCTTCCCCGTCCGCGAACAGCTCCGAGGAAGCGGCTGTCGACAATACCCCATCGTCAGAGTCCACGGACAGTAGTGGGGTAGTGGTGGCGGCCGCACCTAGAATGGAATGCAGTGCCTCGTAGAAACGGCATGTCTGGGGCTGGGACCCGGAGCATCCGCTTGACTCTTTGTTCTTCTGGTACGCTTGTCTCAGCACCTTGATTTTCATGCGGCACTGCGTTGCATCCCGGCTGTATCCTCTCTCCATCATGGCTTTGGAGATCTTCTCGTAGATCTTCACATTCCGTCTTTTCGATCGCAGCTCCGAAAGCACGGACTCATCGCCCCACACAGCGATCAGATCCAAGACTTCCCGATCAGTCCATGCTGGGGCCCTCTTTCTATTCAGCGATTGCATGGTCACCTCTGCTGGAGAGCTCTGCATCGTTGCCAGTGCTGCTGAGCTCGCCACGATGTCCAAACAGGAAATGAGATTCAAACTGGCCAGACAGGAAAAGGAATTCAAATTTTCCCGGGGCTTTTCCTGTGTGGCTGGTCAGAGCATCCGAGCTCGGACTGCTGTCCAGAGCGTCAACAGAGTGATGCACTGTAGGATAGCTCCCGGAGCTATTAGCGTCAAATTCCGTCCACACTAACCCTAATTCGACATGGCCATGTCGAATTTAGCGCTACTCCCCTCGTTGGGGAGGAGTACAGAAATCGATTTAAAGAGACCTCTATGTCGAACTGAATAGCTTTGTTGTGTGGACGGGTGCAGGGTTAATTCGAAATAACACTGCTAAATTCGACATAACCTCCTAGTGTAGACCAGGCCTAAGATTATTGTACCAAAGAGAAAACATTTTAGTACTTTTAGCAAAGATTAGTTTTAAGAAAACACCAGGATTAGCAAATATTACAACTGAATTTTTCAGAATCTAGACAATTGCATATATATATTACATTAAATAAAACCTATTTGAAAAGAACATTAAAGTTCCAAAGTCAAGCACTCAAAAATTAGGAAACGCCCAGAATTAAAGTTCCCTGTGCAACCCTAATTCAGCCCCCTTGTACATATGTATTATATTATTATTGGTGTGACGTTGCACTCCATATGCTTTATGAAAATATGCTTGGAATGTGAATATAATGTAACTGGAATATGCTTTATGCAAAAGGTCTCTTGTAAGGTATCATTATAAAGCTGATAATCTACTGAGTGTGTGCATCCTATTTGTATGTATGTATCATTCTTGTGTCAAACTAGAAATATGAAGTTAATTCTGAGGTCCTATTGTAATTATGCAAAGTGTGGGCCATTAATGGTGGTTTAGAATCTTGATGGCACTCATTGACTAGGACAATTGGCTGTAGATGGTTTATTTAATCGGAAAGCCTTCTTGTGGATGTGAAGGCCAGCCTATGGGTAATGAAGAATGAGGTCTTACAGTGATATGTGACCATGTCACCTGATGCTGGAATTCATCTTAAACCTGGTGCTTTTCCATTTAGAAGGAGTGGTGGGAACCCAGAGAGACAAAGGATTCCCGCCTTGGGCCAAAGATATAAAAGGGGGTGGAACAGAACAAAGGGGGCTACCAGTCATGAGAAATCCCCTAGTTACTACCTGAGCTGGAACTAACAAGAACTGTATCAGGGGAGAGAATTGGGCCCAGACTAGGAAGGAGTCTAGTCTGTGAAAGAAGCTTATTGGAACATCTCTGAGGGTGAGATTTACATATATTCAGTTTCTTAAATGCATTGGGCTTAGACTTGCGTATTTTGTTTTATTTTGCTTGGTAACTTACTTTGTTGTGTCTTTTATTTCTTGAAACCACTTAAATCCTACTTTTTATTCTTAATAAAATCACTTTTGTTTATAATTGAACCCAGAGTAAGTGATTAATACCTGAGGGAGCAAACAGCTGTGCATCCCTCTCTATCAGCGTTAGAGAGGGCGGCCAATTTATGAGTTTACCCTGTATAAGCTTTATACAGAGTAAAACTGATTTATTTGGGGTTTGGACCCCATTGGGAGCTGGGTGTCTGGGTGCTGGAGATAGGTGACCTGCTGAGTGGTTTTCAGTTAAAGCCTGCAGCTTTGGGGACGTGGTTCAAACCCTGGGTCTGTGTTGCAGCAGACTTGTGTGTCTGGCTCAACAAGGCAGGGTTCTGGAGTCCCAAGCTGACCGGGAAAATGGGCTCAGAGGTAGTTTCAGCAAGTCAGGTGACAGTCCCAAGGGGGTATCTGTAACCAAATCCGTCACAATTGTCACAAACTACATTTCCATGGGACCCCTGCCTCATTTAGGGTATAGGATGGACCGTGCTTAGAGAATTAATCAGGGTTGTGTAATGAGTAGGGCTGTTGTCTGCAGGACACCTGCTTTATTTGTTACAAAAGTTGAAAGGTATGTAGTGAATGAGACAGGGAGCTGTAGAAAGAGAATGGATGATCTCATGGTTAAGGCAGTTGAATGCTGCCCTGGAAGACTGGATTCTCTCCTCTCTCCCTTTGCCACAGAGTTCTCAATTGTATGTTCTTCATTTTCTGAGTGCCCAATCTGAAACATATGCATCCTGGTTTGCAGAACAACTGAACACTTGTGACCGCAACTGAGTCCGGGGAAGTTGTGCTCTGAACATGAAAAGTAGTATTGTGCCTCATTTCCTCATCTTTAAAATGGAGATTATAATACCACCTCACCTCATAGGGTTCCTGTTGAAGATAAACTTTATCGTTTGTGAAGCACTCAGACATTACAGTGATAAGTATTATAAAAAAGCCCATGAGGAAATGAACAGTTCTGAATTTGGAGCAGAGTATGAAGGGTGCTAAGCCACACAAATAATGAAAACAAAATATTTAACAGCTACCCAATTCAGTGAATCCTCTCCATCCTGTGCAGTGACTGAGGCAGTAATTCTGTGGAACAAACAGCATATAATCATGTAATTAAAGACTATGTGCATCCATTATTATACAAAGGAGCTGAATTAAGGTTATGTCGCAGTTACCAAGGCTAACTGCACCTCTAACCACTCCTCGTCTCTTTGAGTGTATGACAGATATGGCAACTTTCGGTCACATCCTTAGGAATTCTTAATTAAGTTTCATTATCTTTGGGGTCCACTGCATTAAATGAATGGCTTATGTATTACTGTGGGCCAGGATTGTATATAATCTTTCCAGGGAGGAGATGTGACAGATGTGAGATATGGGTGTTCCAAAAAATATACTGAAAATGTACCAGACAAAAATAGACTTTTGGGACATGAAATGTTAAGTGGATTTCCTAGGGAACACCTAGGGCACAGGTCCCCAAATAGTGGGGCGAACCCCCCTAAGGGGGGCGCAGCAGGCCTGGGCCAGAACCCAGAGTAGGCAGGGAGTGCCACCCAATCCCGCTCCACCCCCGGCTCGACTCTGGCCCCACCCCCAGCCACGGCCCTGGCTCCTGACCCTGTCCCGCAGCTCCACATCTGGCCGCGGGCCCAACTGCCACTGTGGCCTGGCTGTGGCTCTGCTCCCGGCCCCACATCCAGCCTCAGCCCATGTCTGCGGCTCCGTTCCCGGCCCTGACCCCATCCCCAGTTGGGGCCCCAACCTCGGCCTCCTTACCCAGGTCCGCGTTCCTGCCCCCACCCCGCTCCAGGAGCCCAGCCCCATTCCCGGCTGTGGAAGGGCGCAGACAGGGGTAAGGCAGGGTATGTCCCTGAAAAGTTTGGGGTCCACTGACATAGGGAGTGGTTAATGCAAATTCCTCACCTCTGGTTATGCAAAAACACAGCCTCTTGAAGCTATGCCTTGAGGAGTGGGTGATTATCAACTGATTACCTGTTCCAGAGACCAGAGATCAAAGGCCTGAGCTGTATAAAGAATGGCTGTACTGACCAGCCGAAGTTCTGGTTCCGGACCTGTGACAATTATGAACTTGTAACCACAGGGAAAACTCAGTTGTGTGTTTTGAATGACTTACACACCTGCTAGAGCCTGAGGTTGGAGCCAGGGGTGCTGGAACAATTTGTATAGTGGGGGTGATGAGAGCCATTGAACCAATCTGTAAACCCTGTATATGATGGAAATCACTTCAAGCCAGGGGATGCGGCAGCACTCCCAGTTCTAGCACCTATGTTTGGAGCTGAAGGTGACTTCTGCTAAGCTTTTTAGCATGCGTGCAGACTCTTTTATTGGTTTTAATATGTTTTCTCTGTAATGCTTTCACTTTAAGAATAAATGTGCTTTCTTAGAAAGAGCTATGTGGTAACATATAACTTCAGGCAATGCACTGGTCATAGTCTCTGGAGAGAAAGCAAAGCACAGACACTGGCCTTCTCAGCAATCTAGCTTGCTAGGGATATATCAGTGTAGCCAGGGAAATGCAGCCTTAAAAAGATTCCCTGGGAGGGAGGCATGGGTCTCTGCCCAAGAGAGATGATGACTGGGAGCTAGAAACCTAGAGTGGGTGCCCTGGAGGGACCACAAGGGGAGAATACAGGTGCAGTTGCCCTAAAATTGTGATGGACCACATGCCCCTTCAGGTCTCAGGCCATCACTTCTCTTGTGATTCTCTCACTCTCAGACTAGCCTTGGGTTGCAGTCCCCCATGTATCAACAGGGATTACCTCAGCAGGTCTGACTTGTATCCAGCACCTGCAAGTTTGTACTTTCTCGGAACGATGACAGTAGGAAGCAGGGACTAAAAAACTTCCGTAAAACAAACTATTATTTGTTTAAAACAAAAGCACTTAAGAGAAAACAGGTCTTAAAACATACTTTCCTAGATATCTTCCATATGGGGATCCTTGAAGATCTAAGCTTCCTTTAGACTGGTCTAAGGTCTAAGCTTCTTATAGGCTGCCTGAGACCCCTAGGGTCTCCCTTAAATCACAAGCCATTTCTTCCCCTCCTCCTGTTTTGTTCAGTCTTTCTGATCTCCAAGTTCCCAGCCTGGCAAAACAAGCTTTCTTCCTTGGAGACAGGATTTAAGATCCTTAAACTGACAGCTTTGCCCATTGTCTTTCAAGTGTATGCTCGGGTGTCCTTATCTGGAGCTTTTGTTTTCATCCAGGCTGGTCTTCCCAGAACCCACTATTAAAGTAGATCAATGCATTCATATAGGTAAGTCTTATAACCCAATATACAGTAACTCACCCTCACCTACCAAGTCACATAGTGTTCATAAAATCATTACATCTCAGAATTAGATTACTATGTACCAATTCCACAACCATCCCAGGTTGTATTTGGAATTTTCAAACTCTAAATGGCTTTTCTTAATGTTCTTTTACTGTGTTTTTTTGTACATAACGTATTTACAGAGGTTTTCTATATCCACTCATCCACTTATATGAGCTATATTTTATCCCTATCACACATGTAGATTTTCATTCAGAAACAGGTCTCTAATGCAGCAGACAGCAGTACCTTGTCTTTCAGGGTGTACTGACATCAACTCAACACTCCCATAACTATTTCCCCCACCAAAACAGTGAAGCTGTAATCACCAGTCTGTCCTCCTATTCTGCATAAATCTCCTATAAAATGTAGTTTGGGGAAGAAAATCTCTGCAATCTCCCACCTTCCTGAGCAGGAAACAGCAACATAATCTGTTCAAGTGAGGAAGATGGCCACTGACTGCTATGTAAGTTACGATTTGAATAGTGTATGATACAGCCAAAATGACCTAAGCCCTTTCTAGTAAATTTCTTCACAATCATTAATATTTTATCAGAACACAGAAGTTGCCAAATCAATGGGCCATCCAGTCTCCAATAGTGGCCAGTACCCGACGCTTCAGAGGAAGAAGGTGCATGAAACGTCCTTATCTAACAGTGATGTAATGACCTGCCTATTGTGGAAAGGCAAAGTACAAGGGCACATCAAGTATTTTTATGTAAATTCAACAGTTTTTCAAGCATTCTCCATTTCTTCCCAACATATAAACAAGATATTTGTAAGCAGAAGCAGATTCCAATCTAATTCAATTTGATCAAACTCTAGCTTTTTTGTAAACAGTCCTACTTCATAGCCGTCTTTCTAAGCACCCTGATATTGGGATATTTAAGTGCTCCATTTTCATAAAAGCAGCAAAAGCAGGCAATTTAAAATGAACCACGGATTATTTAAAATGACTGCTTCGAGCAGAAGTGTAATTTTCTAAAAGGGGTTTTTGCTTCTGACCATGATACACTGCACTGATGATCTGTCATGTCTCATACATTACTTAAGACCAAATATATTACGCTACTGTAACTTCCTACATAATGTTACACTGTGGCTCTATTCAAGCTTGGATTCTTTTAAGATGCTTCCTTCCAGGCTGCATTCTTGAAAATGACATCATCATGCTAATTCTTCCAAATCCTTTGTCATATTTACAGCTTAAGTGGAATGCAAATTTTACAGTACCTTAAAGTGAGGTTCTGCTTTTGAAAGTGATTCTATAAAAATGGCATCCTTGGATTTAACATTTTTTGCCTCTCAGTGATCAAACATGATCAGTTTACATGTCAAAACAATTTTTCTGACTACCAGGAATCTTGCAAATTCAAATGAGGCTCAAAAGCCTAGTCTACATTTGGGGATTTGTCCCAATTCCAGCAATCGGTGGCCAGCAACTAATGTGGCTACACCAATGAAAACCCGAAGTGCAGACAAGGAAAGTTGTGATTTGCACCAGTGGAGTTTAACCTTGCTTAATCATAGGCAAGCTGTATTCTTTCCTTATCACACCTCACCAACGTAACAGAGTGTTGACAGTCCAAAATATGCTTTCAGACGTGCCTATGCAACCTTGTTGCCTTTAACAGATTTGCATGGGTGCAGCTTATTAGATAATTCTGATACACTAGAAGGAATAGAATTCAGCTACTCTTAGGGCTTGTCTAAGCAGGTTTTAAATTGGATCAATTGAGTTAATATGGTTTCAAAAGACTTGCATGCACATGACACAACCCATCAATGTACACTACACATTTATTGTGAACTCTGGAGTCCTCTTGCAAAGTGGACTAGGTTTGCTTTGAACTGTATTAGTTTGGTCTCTTGTTTATGTGCATGCGATTGCTGTGCACCATTTTTTGCTTGCTTCGGACGGCTATACCACAGTGCTTTGCAGGTTGACTGTCACTGACCTGTCCATTTACTTGTGTGCCCTCCCTGCCCTGGTGTCAAGTTTCCAGGACTGCCCTTCCCCCTTTTACAACTGCAGAGCCAGATTTTGTCCCCTTTGCTTCTGGTTCCCAGTATATCATCATTCTGGTGATATAACCTCGATAGCACTCCAGAAGCCCCACAACACGCCTTGCACAGCTGTCTGGAGCCGTGCTGAGACCACCATCTGGGAGAAGGGTTGATTCAGGAAGTGCTTGTGGCCAGCCACAGGAACAAGGACCTTTTTGTGGGCGTAGCAAAGCAGATATCCACTAGGAGTCATGACTGGGACGCCAATCAGTGTCAGATAAAGAGCAAGCAGCTCAAGACAAAGTACACTGAAATGAGGGATAACATTAGGCAATCCAGCAGGGGACATGTGACCAGTCAATTTTTTGGTGAACTGGACAAGATTCTACACTACGGTATGACCCATCCCAGGCACTGCCCGGGACCTGCTACCCACACTCTCCCCCACCACTAAAGATAACCATCATGAGATGAGCACGAAAATGCCTGAGAGCCAGGATTTTTTGGGGACTCAGGAACCTGATGACGGCCGGCTGGAAAGCCAACCCCAGTCCTGCCCTGCATCGCCTAAGCCCAAGTCCCAGCCAGAAATCTAGGCCAGGCCCGAAGAGTCAGATCCTCTGGAGGAAACTTTAATATGTAAGTACCTATTATTACAATTTATTACTTATTCATTATAATTAGTGATGTAATTCGGAGCAACCTCTCTCCTGTCTGCTGTTTGAAAATGGCACCAAGCATAGAACTGAAGTATTTTAAAAACCGATTTAATATTAAAAACAAGATATTTTTTCCCCAAAAGAAGAGGACTTGGCATCTTGGCATCCTGTTCAGAAAAGTTCTCTTTCAAACGTTCAATCCCCTATGCGCAACTGCTTCTAAAAAAACAAAAATGTGTGTTCATCCCCACACAGAGGACAGAGGACCTTAATCTTCAACTAGACTGTACTTGTATATTTTAACATAAAAAGAAGAAGAAAAAAAGAATAGGGGGATGGATGTACTATAGGCTTTTTTGAAGGAGTTAACAGAAGTAATGATATTAATAATCAATTTGCAGTACCCAGTTACATTTTGAGTAGAAAAGGACAGGCTAGCAGTTAAAACCATGTCTAAAAGTCAGGACTCCTGGATTCTATTCGATTCCCTGCTCTCTCAGACTTCTAGTATGACCTTGAGCAAAGCTGTTAACTAATCTATTCTTCAGTTTTCCTCACCTGTAACTGGGGAAAATAATAGTTCCCTCCCTCAGAAAGGGCAGTGATGCTTAATTTATTAACGTTTCTCAATGAGTTTCACTGAGATCCGTGGCTAGAAGACGCTATCTACGTGAAAATTATATTAAACTCTTGTATGATCTAAGACAGTAAGGGAAACAGGCAGGGCTGGCTAGTTCAAATCAGAAAATACAGTTATAAAATTGTTTTCTTATTCACTATGTTTTTGTGCCCATATAGAATCACACAGTATTCCTAAGCTTCCTCAGAGTCAAGAGTCCAACATTAAGCTCTTCCTGTGCGAGTTTGTCTCCATTTCTGCTAGGTAGCAGCATTCTTTGAAGAAATATCAAGCATCCAAGATAGAATTTAAAAAAATCATTAGGATAAATCTGGGGCCTAATAAATTGACTGTCATTTTTATAAAAGATATCACTAATGGGGGGGGGGGGTGGAGGGGGAGAGAATACATTTAGTTGAAATGCTCTGCAACTGAACTAGACAATTTTTATTTTAAAAACAAGCTTAAATAGAGAAGACCAAGTGAGATAATATTATGGATGAGTAGAAAATTTAAAATATTCCATTCAATGTTTATCCAAATGTACTTTAGAGCTGAAAACATATACTTTAGTGGCCAACCTGAGCCGAAGAAGGAGCCAGAATTTACCAATTTACATTGCCAAAGAGCCACAGTAATAGGTCAGCAGCTCCCCACCCCCCAAGTGCCTCCTGCCCACCAACAGCCCCGCCAATCAGCACCTCCCGCTTTCTCCCCACACCTCCCGATCAGCTGTTTTGTGGCGTGCAGGAGGCTCTGGGGGGGAGGGGAAGGAGCGATGGCATAGCAGGCTTAGGGGAGGGGGCGGGAAGGGGTGGAGTGGGAGCAGGGCCTGTGGCAGAGCCAGGGGTTGAGCAGTGAGCACCTCCCAGCACACTGGAAAGTTGGCGCCTGTAGCTCCAGCCCCAGAGTCGGTGCCTATACAAGGAGCCGCATATTAACTTCTGAAGAGCCGCAGGTTGGCCACCCCTGCTTTAGTAGGACTGACTCTTAGACCAACAACGTACTTTTAATATTGCAGTGATGCACTGAAATACTTAAATGGTGCAATGTCAGAACCTGTCCAAGGCAAATCAGATGTCACAGGAGGAATGGGAGAAGCGCCCATGAGGTCATCCTCCCACAAATAGCGAATTGTTGAGGAACTCGCTCCTTCCTCAGGTTTTCTTTACATTTTAAAGAGTAGAAGCAGTCTTACAAACAAGATTGTATCCCATACAAGATCACATGCCCTTCCATCTAGTTCTCTCTCCACTGAAAAAAAAACCCCTCAGCTTTTTATACTGTACATCTGAATTGGAGCCAATGAGATACACCTCATCTGGCTGAGGCACTATAATATCTCTGCAAAAGCCTTACTCTAAATATCATATTTAAAGCCAGACAGGTTCCATGGCCTTAAAGTTACTCCAGGACACAATATTTTACAAAGCGTACAGAAGGTGTAATCACCCTGTCAAAATTAGACATGCCCTAAACAGAGATGGCAATGAGCATCCCTCGAAATTTAAAAAGATGCAGATAATCAGATTTACAACCAAAGAACAGAGGTGTTAGCATCTTTAATCAACTGCTTCTTAGGCTATGTCTACACTAGAACTTTTCTCGGCAAAACTTTTGTCGGTCAGGGGTGTGAAAAAACAACAACATAAATTTCACCGACAAAAGCACCGGCGTGGACAGCACTATGTCAGTGGGAGACGTTTTCCCGATAACATAGCTACTGCCGCTCATTGGGGGTGGTTTAATTATGCAGGCAGGAGAGTGCTCTCCCGTCGACATAGAGCGACTACACGGGAGACCTTGCCGTGGTACAGCTGTGTCCATGTAAGGTCTGCAGTGTAGACATAGCCTTATTCAACCGCACTACTTGGTCACAGTACAGCAACACGTCTTCCTCCAACAGCTAGTGGAAATGCAGGTAGAAAGAGATGAGTTCCCATCACCAGGGATTTCAATCATAGAAGTCAGCTGAGCAAACTCTCAAGTGTTCAGTTTATAGTGCTTTCAGTATTTAGCTTACCACAAATTGCTTTGAAAAGCCATTCACTTGGAGTCTCATCCAAAGCCCATTAAAATCAATGGGAGTCTATATTAACTTCAGTGGCCCTTGGTTCCTTCTGTATCATGTAGAAGAGGTAAATGTTAAGATACAGCTAACTTTAAAGGCCTTCCTTTTTGCTACTTGGTATCACATTCTGTTTTCTCTTTCAGCGGCAGTTACATTTCTTGACCTAGTTATTGGTCCACATTTTCAGCAAGAGGAGGCAAAGGCCAGCCTGCAAAGGTATAATTGTAAAGTTACTGCATTTGTACATACAAATGAGACAACTGCACCTGCAGATGCACGATACTAAAAATAAGCATAAAAATTTCCTGTGCAAATTCCAGCAGTCACCTGCTGAAAACTTGACCTATAAAACAGAAGAGAAGTAGACATTTAAAGATACTAACTTCACTGTTACAGTATCTATATGAAAATGATATTTTCTACAACATAGAATCATAGAATATCAGGGTTGGAAGGGACCTCAGGAGGTCATCTAGTCCAACCCCCTGCTCAAAGCAAGACCAATTCCCAACTAAATCAGGATTTTACTCCCCCTAAAAGGAGCCTTGCTTCTCCCAAAATATTATCTATCGTTTCTAGATTTTATAAAGAAAAAGTACACCTTCCTTAATATTTACACAGGAGGAGACTCACACCCACATACAGGCCCAGTTGCTTTTGTATTGGACTCCAGCATGGTGTCATTTAGGAATCTAGTGTACCAGGGCCCAGCTGGGCCTCCAAACTCTTCTTGGCAGTGGTGTAGCATATTACCAGGGTGGGGGAAGGTTAGTCAGCTGGTAAAATGCTGTTTTGATACATTTGGCCAGGCCATCCTTGTAATACCAGAATGCCTGAACAGCCATGTGAAAGGCATTCACATTTGCAAGAATGCTTCTTTGTTGAGTTGTCTAAGGCCTGGCCTACACTAACCCCCCAAGTTGAAGTAAGGTACGCAACTTCAGCTACGTAAATAACGTAGCTGAAGTCGACATACCTTAGTTCGAACTTACCGCGGTTCAGACGCGGTCCACACGCGGCAGGCTCCCCGTCGACTCCGCGGTACTCCTCTCGCCGAGCTGAAGTACCGCAGTCGACGGCAAGCACTTCCTGGTTCGACTTATCGCGTCCAGACCAGACGCGATAAGTCGAACCCAGAACTTCGATCCCCAGCCGCCGAACTAGCGGCTGGGTGTAGACCAGCCCTAAGAGACAGTTTCTTGATTTAGATACCTTGACTGCTCCCAAGAATGGAGAATGCTGACAGAACATGACAGAGCACCAACTAACGAAATCACAAAGAAAAACCAACATATTGGATTTGCTGTACACAGGCTAGCCAGTAGAGAAAATTTCTAATATTTTGTGTTGCAGAATCAGGCAGAACTTTTTTTGGGGTAAGTTAAGCTTTAGATTTCCCCCAACCCTTTAATATTTGTGCATTCCAGAGAGAAGTGATTTTACAAACTAAAAAAAACCAACCACCATTCACAGTTTTATGAACGAAACTTTTGATGTATAAAGTTTATTCATCTCCAAACATGAATAATGAATGACATATCCCTGTAGTGGAGGATGCCGAACATCAGAAAGAGGCTGTCTGGCCTCTCAAGAGCTGGAACTGCAGCACTCAACATACACAATCTGCGTGTAAGTACTATATCCTCAATGAGCAAGCAGGTAGTTACTCAGCAGGAAGTGCAATCTGCTGTAGCTGTTGCTGCACATTTGCTATTAGCCACAGGAACAGTGATAAAGATTTGATTGTTTAATCCATCCGGTCTATTTTGCTTTGACCCTGCCTACACTGATCACCTAGGGGCAGGTCTACACTAACCCCCCAATTTGAACTAAGGTACGCAACTTCAGCTACGTGAATAACGTAGCTGAAGTTCGAAGTACCTTAGTTCGAACTTACCTCCGTCCAGACGCGGCAGGCAGGCTCCCCCGTTGACTTCGCGTACTCCTCTCGTCGAGCTGGAGTACCGCAGTCGACGGCGAGCACTTCCGGGTTCGACTTATCGCGTCCAGACAAGACGCAATAAGTCAAACCCAGAAGTTCGATTTGCTTGCCGCCGAACTACCGGGTAAGTGTAGACCTACCCCTAAAGACTGTGTCTACAAATGTGGTTCTACTTCAGACACTTAAGATTTACCTTCCCAGGCTTCATAACTATATGACAGTTAAAACCTAGTTTAACCACAGCAAGGTTAAATCTCCATTCAGTAAGCACAGATGGGGCCAAACTGTGATAGAATAACCCTGCTCTAAGCCTATGTAGTGACCTACACTAGAACAGTGTTTCTCAAGGACCAGTCCACGGATGGGTGCCGGTCCCTGAGAATTCCCTGACACAGTTTAGGAAGGCAGCAAGCCAGTCCCTGGTATCAAAAAGGTTGAGAAACACTGGTTTAGAACACATTTTGTTAATAAGGTTGCAGCACAGTTTGGCCTCAGTCAGACTGGCCAGCCAGATCATGTTTCGTAGCTGCTGAGTTTCATGCAGCTCCACAATACATTTTGTGCAAATTTGCAATACATTTGCATATAAGCACAAGCTCAGTCTTTAAAAACTGTCTGGATTTCATGCTGAATGAAGTTCTGTATCTACAGCAGGGTAAACTTTGCACATGAACTGCCCTGCCAGCATGTCTCAACCCTAATCTGAGGGAAACTTCCTCTATGGCAGAGGTGGGCAAATTATAGCCCGCAGGCCACATCTGCCCCGCGGGACCCTCCTGCCCGGCCCCTGAGCTCCTGGCCTGGGAGGCTAGCCCCAGCACCTCCCCTGCTGTTCCCCCTCTCCCGCAGCCTCAGCTCGCTCCGCCGCCGGCATAATGCTCTGGGCAGCGAGCTTCTGGGGCAGCGCAGCTGCAGAGCCCGGCCTGACCCGGTGCTCTGTGCTGCGCGGCGGCGACGCTGTGGCTGGCTCCAGCCGGGCGGCACGGCTGTAGCGCCGCCAGCCACTGGTGCTCCAGGCAGCAGGGTAAGGGGGCAGGGAGCAGGGGGGTTGGGGATAGAAGGCAGAGGAGTTCTGGGGGGGTGCGCAGGGGTTGGGGTTTGGATAGGGGTCGGGGGTCAGAGGGCGGGGAACAGGGGGGTTGAATGGGGGCAGGGGTCCGGGGGGCAGTCAGGAATGAGAGGGGGTGTTGGATGGGGCGGCAGGGGGCAGTCGGGGCAGGTGTCCCGGAGGGGGCGGTCAGGGACAGGGAGCAGGGGGGTGCATGGGGCAGGTGTCCCGGAGGGGGCCGTCAGGGAACGGGGGGGGGGGGTTGGATGGGGCAGGAGTCCTGGGGGACCCCCTCCCCTAACCAGACCTCCATACAATTTCCAAAACCCGATGCGGCCCTCAGGCCAAAAAGTTTGCCCGCCCCTGCTCTATTGGCATGTGACAGTGGGGTATGTCCCCTAGAGGGTAGTAGGACTGAAGGGTCATCTCATCTATCTCACCGTGTGGCCCTCCTTTAAGGTTTGGTATCCAAGGGTCAAGGAAAATGACAAAGGCAGATATCATAGAATCATAGACTATCAGGGTTGGAAGGGACCTCAGGAGGTCATCTAGTCCAACCCCCTGCTCAAAGCAGGACCAATCCCCAGACAGATTTTTGCCCCACATCCCTAAATGGCCCCCTCAAGGATTGAACTCACAACCCTGGGTTTAGCAGGCCAATACTCAAACCACTGAGCTATCCCTCCCCCCATGGACAGAGAGAGAGAGACGGGGCGGCTCTATGTTTTTTGCCACCCCAAGCACGGCAGTCAGGCGGCCTTCGACGGCATGCCTGCAGGCGGTCCGCTGGTCACACGCATTCGGCAGCGTTTCTGCGGGTGATCTGCTGGTCCCGTGCCTTCGGCGTACCCACTGCCCAATTGCCGCTGAAGCCACGGGACCGGCGGATCTCCAGCAGGCATGCCGCCGAAGGCTGCCTGACTGCCGCTGTCACGGCGACCGGCAGGCCACCCCCTGCAGCTTGCCACCCCAGACACGCGCTTGCTGCGCTGGTGCCTGGAGCCGCCCCTGGAGAGAGAGAGGAAGCGGACCCAGGGGAATAGGCTGTGTTTGAGGAAAACCGGTGTTTCTATTACTTTAAGGGCCTGGGACTATGAGCCTTGTATAGAATGGGGCAAGGCTGTCCTCCAGCCCATCCAATCAGCTCTAGAAAAGATGGCTGTATATATGTTGCCTCTTCCCTCAGATCAGAGAGACACCAAACAGAAGGCAGCCTGCTGAACCCTTTGAGCCTGGGGGCTAATTGGAGACAGACACCAGCTGAAGGGCAGAAGCTGGTTGAAAGCCACAGCTGGCCTGAGGTAACAAGCACAGCCGACAAGGGGACCTGTGCCAAGTAGGGAACAGCATGAGAGAAAACCTCAGTCCCTAGAACGAGAACCCCTGAACCTGAGAGGAGAACGTGTGTGTCAGGACCAGAACCTCCAGTCCCAGGAGGAGAGTGGGATGATCCCTGGGTCTGAGGGGAGACTACAGACCATGGAGGCCAAGACAGAAAGAAAGAACAAAACACACAAACACAAGAAGGAGGGCTGAGAAGACCCCTAGTCCTAAAAGGGAGCTGAGTGCTTTGGGGGAAGTTAAACCCCAGGAGAAGGAGAAAATCATTTAAAGACTCCAGAGGCAGAGCGTATTATTTCTGAACCCCAGTAGAGGCAGCGAAGGGAAGTGTGCCTGCTTGGCCAACAGGGTAGGCACTCATGTTCTATGACAAGGTAATGGGGCAGTTCAATCTCTATGGTTCATGAGGTTCTTGGCTTCTCTGCTGAGTCTGCAAACTAATGCAAAGCATGTGATGAGTTTATGATGTGGGAACTGGAACAGAGACTCACTAAACATCCTGTACAGGAGCCACCAGTCATCAATCAGATGGGAATAATTGTTAATACCTATCAAATTCGACTGAATTCAGAGAGGTGACCTATAGGCAAAAGGCTCTGAAGCTCATTAGCATCTCATAAGGCATCCAATCCCCCATATGTGCTAGGGGCACATCTTCAAGAGTGAAGGCTGTTTTCTGGAAAGGTAAGTTTATTAAAACAAGTTCTGAGCTTTTTTGAGTTTGCATGCACAGACAGGATTTACCACTCGGTGAACACGGGCAAAATCTCCCAAACATTGCTCTCAGGCTCAGATACATTCAGTCTGGCACACCATGTTCTTAAAAGGACAGCTCCCCTTAACCAAAGCACAGACCTCTTATTTCACCTGAGTAATGGGGGAGGAAAGGGGTGGAGGGAAGAAGCATGCAATTATCCTCTGACAAACAACCCATACTGAGAGACATTTTTTTTTTTTGTAAACTAGCATCAGAACGTTGGGTATCAGGGTTCATAGATTCATAGATTCTAGGACTGGAAGGGACCTCGAGAGGTCATCGAGTCCAGTCCCCTGCCCGCATGGGAGGACCAAATACTGTCTAGACCATCCCTGATAGACATTTATCTAACCTACTCTTAAATATCTCCAGAGATGGAGATTCCACAACCTCCCTAGGCAATTTATTCCAGCCACTCTGACAGTTAGGAACTTTTTCCTAATGTCCAACCTAGACCTCCCTTGCTGCAGTTTAAGCCCATTGCTTCTTGTTCTATCCATAGAGGCTAAGGTGAACAAGTTTTCTCCCTCCTCCTTATGACACCCTTTTAGATACCTGAGTTCTGTTCCTGGCTCTGGGAACGAACTATGATGTAGAGCTTAGAGACAGCACAGATACATGTAACAATGCCAGTTTGGGTCATCTGCAGGGAACTGAACCCAGGACCTCTTGACCTAAAAGCATGAGCCCTGACAAAATGAAAATTAGAATTAAACTTACATTTTTGTTAACTGATGCCTCAATCCTGTACTTTTAGAACCACAACATACTTCATAAAGAAATTAAAGTTCTGCTCTCAGTGATATACTACATATTTCTTTTTTGCTGAGCTTTCAGGAAAGGATACGAATCAGCAAAGTGAAGAACCACCACCAGTACAATGTGTTGTGTTTAGCAAAATTCAGTTTAATAAATCAGTTTTGTTCTAGTTCTCTCTGAGCTATGTGACCCGTTGCCCTTTTATGTTTTTACATTCACTTTTCACTGTACTCGGTTATGTAACTGTTCCCTCTAACTTGGAAATTTCCAAGGCGAACAAAAGCTCAGTGATTATGTTCTTGGTCACTAAGGTGATTTTTCACTAACTTCTACTCAATGTTTTTTACAGTTTTAATCGCAATGTCTATTAGGCTTGCTGTGGTTAGGCTGATCGATTTGTTTGGACTCTTAACTGAATGCGCTTTCCAATATTTGACTGAAGCAATAGCTCCAGTAATGTAAGTTTAGACTAGTTTAAGGATGTAGGGAGAATAGGTACAGTATTTTTTTTCACTGCATACCATGTTCTCTTTATTCTGCAGTTATGGAATCTGGAACTGTTTTACCATGGCAAGCATCTCTTTGCACTCTACAAAAACAGATCTGTCTTTTCAGAACATACAGTCTAGTAAAAATAGGAAATTTGTTCTCTAAAATTACCTTCAGAAATAGCTAGGTTGCAACCTGAACTGTAGTGTTTATCCATCTTTGGCAGCAGCAATGGCAGATTTAATTTTTTCCTACCCATACCACGACTTACTTATGACATATCCTCAGCCTGTTCTTCAGCAGTGAAAGCTATCACTGGAACTAAACACAAACCACAGAATCCAAATTTCTTACAGAGGCCTAGATTTACTATGTAAGGAACACCAACTAGGAGTTCACTAGCATTCACAATCTGTAATCTTAGTCATATGATGAGATTCAGAGAAGCTAAATCCTGGAACCTTGATTACATTATGAAAGTATAGCCTAATATTTTTATATTTGTGTGTGTATGAGCAAGTGTGCAAATGCCTGCATATAGTACATATGTATCTTAGATCATCATCATTTGATTAAAATATAAAGTTAATCCATATTAGGATCTCACAATTTGTGTAGAATTTAACACAACATCAAACATGTCAAGATGAGTCTCTCTCTACTCACTTTTCTTGCTTTTGCTATATCAAAAGGTTACTGTGGTTTACCTTGGAACATGCTTCATTTTCAATGGACAACAGAGCAAGCCCACAAAGTTTCTGCAGACTAGGGTGACCAGATGTCCCAATTTCATAGTCTTGTTCTTATTTAGGCTCCTATTACCCCCCACCCCCTGTCCTGATTTTTCACACTTGCTGTCTGGTCACCCTACTGCAGACATTCAAGGTAAGAAGGTCAATCATGTCTCAGGCTTCAGGGTATAATCTCATCACCTCCAAAATCAAGAATGCATTTCCCCTCCCCATGTACTGTACATCATTACACAATTGTCTAGTTGCATTAAGGTTTTCCCCTCTCCCCATTTTCCTCTGAATTATCAGGTATTATCTGTTTTTTTTAGACAGAGGTACACCTGGTCTACACCACGAAGTTAAGTCGATGCAAGGCAGCTTAGTGACCTAGTTGTAAGCGCCCCGTTACGCCGACATAGTAACACAACCTCCCTGAGAGAGACAAAGCTAGGGTTAGGTCAACCCAGGTGCACAGTGAGCCAGGACCTGTTTTTGACTCCAATGCAGTCCAGCCAGTCAAGCACAGGCAAGTGTGATGCAGGGGAAGGAACCTTGCGTAAGTGTGTAGATAAATTTTCAATGACAACGATGGCACCCCCAAGGTAGCAGGACACATCTTTTGACTTTTCATTATATTTATTTGTGCTAGAAGAGGTAGTTATATGACTAAGAGAGGTAGAGTTGCTATCTGCTTTTCATTCCCCCTCTAAAATTAGGCGGGGGTTGGGGGGGACCATGCAGAGCAGTTTTACGTACACAGGGATGTCCCTTGAATCCTCCTGAGAGATCTCAATTAAACTTTCTTGGAAGTACGCTGCAATCCTCCTCCGACGGTTTCTAGGCAGGACCACCTTATTTCTTCCTCCGTGGTAGGACACTTTCCCACGCCGCTCAGCGATAACTTCAGCAGGCACCGTTGCAGTAAGCAGGCTAGCAGCATACGGGCCCAGGCGGCTTCAGTACACCAGCAGCAGCTGTGCTCTCTCTGCCTTTGTTACCCTCAGAAGTGAGATATCAGCGAAAATCACCACCTGTGGAAAACGGTGCCAGTATTCAATGCCACTACCCTACACTACTAGAATCACACAACCGAGCAATTCCCTCATTTCCCCAACCCCTGGCGGACCACACTCACCATGACTAGTGCTGTGACTGACGCTGTGCACAAGCAATCCCAAGCAGAAGTGAGGCGGTAGTGCTTAAAATTTTAGGGGAGCAAGGGAAGTGAATTCAGCATCTTAAGTTTTGCTTTCTGTGGTGAATACGCTGACAATGGTACCTCTGTGTGTTGTATCTGCAGTTGCTGCCATTGCTGCCTTCAGGGTCTCCCACTCCACACCCACTGAACCTGAGCTACATGAGGAGGAGAAAGAAGAGGACTCAGGGTGACATGTTCAATGAGATCCTGCAGGCTGGTGCTGCATCGGACAATGGGCATAGGGCCCGGATGATGAACGCTGCGGACAGCTTGGAGAAGGAAAGAATTGACAGGAGAATAGCCCAAGAGTCCCAGCAGGAAAAGGAGAGGGAGATGCAACAGGACATAATGGGGTTTCTCAGACAGCAAACACAGATGCTGCAGACTCTGGTAGACTTATAAGGTTCAGCAAACCCAGGCTCGCCTCCCTGTGCAGCCCACTGATAACTCAGTATTGGGGCTTCCCTATACCCCCACTCAACATACCACATGGCATCAGGCCAGGGGCGGCAGGTTTGTATAATTTTTGGTGGTGCCCAGAATGAGTCCAAGTCCCCCCCCAACACACACACCTACCTAAGGCTCTGGGAGGAAGTTTGGGTGTGGGAGGGGGTTTAGGGTGCAGGCTACGGGAGAGATTTTAGGTGCGGGAGGGGTGCGGGCTCTGGGCTGGGAGAGGGGGTTGGGGTGCTGGGTGTGTGAGGGGGTTTGGGGTGCTGGGTGCAGGCTCTGGGCTGGGACAAAGGATTGGGGTGAAGAGGGTGTGGGGGGGTTGGTGTGCTGGGTGCAGGCTCTGGGAGGGGGTTTGGGTGCTGGGTGCGGGCTCTGGGCTGGGACAGAGGGTTGGGGTGCAGGAGGGGGTGTGGGGCGTAGGGCTGGGCTAGGGATGAGGAGTTTGGGGTGCAGCAGGCAGGCTCACCTGGGGCTGGGGACCAGAGAGGACTCCCGGCAGCCTTCTCCCTGCCGGCAGCAGTGAGCTCTGGGGGAGGAGGGCCCTCCACAGCCCCCCCAGCACGACACTCACCCAAGCTCCCGCCAGGGTGCTGTTCAGTAGGTCCAGCCAGGATAAGCCCCCCCTCGGAGTCGCCTGCTGGGGTGAGGGGGTAGTCTGTCATGCGCCTCCTCCCTCCGCAAGTGCAGCAGCCGCCTCAGCCTGCCCCCGGCACCGCTCCCTTGTAGCCAGTAGCGGCAGGAGGGACACACCGGGGAAGGGGCAGGCAGGGCCGGCAGACGGGACTGGGGGACGCTCGGGAGAGGGGGCATGTGGGGGCGGCATGTGGGTCCGGGTCTCAACATTGGTTGAGCCGCATTTGCGGGAGCCCGGGTACCATGGGCCCATATAACTCATCACCCTTGCATCAGGGGGTTACTGCACTACCCCTACCACTCTACCCCAGGGGACATTAAAGACAATCACCGCTTCATGCACACTGACCTGTGAAAGCCATGGTTGGTGTATGTGTAGCTGAAATGGATATGAATGTTCTTACTTCTCCATAAATTCTGTTCTCTTATTAATTTTTTAATGGATTTGTTTTAAAATTGCTTTTTTGCATTGATTTTGTTACAGAATACAATTCTATTGTTTGGAACATAATTCATTTTTATTAGTTCACAATGTATGCTGCCCAGTGATCAGCAGTTCTCAAAGCAACCAATTACCTGTCATTGCACAGTGTCACTCATAGGATCATTTACAAAGTTAATAGATGCATTGACAATGTTATATTCCTACATGTACAGCAATCACCACGATTCCTGCCAGGCCACAATAGAGCAGGGCCAGGTAGAGCACACTACCACAACACTCACTACCCTTTCAAAGCCTCCCTGAGCCGTATAGCTCCACATCGAGGTCTTCTATTAGCCCTTGTATCTGACTGTTCTAATTCAGCAGACAGCTGCTCCACATCCACCCCAGTGGAAACTTTTCCCCCTTTGCTTCACATATATTATGCAGGACAAAGCAGACAGCTATAACCATTGGGATATTTTTCTCATTGAGGTCCAATCTTGTGTGTACAAGACAACGCCCAGCAACCCTTCAAACAACCAAACGCATATTCAACTGTCATTCTGCACCTGCTGAGCTGCTGGTTGAATCATTCCTTGGTGCTGTCGAGGAGGCCGGTGTACAGCTTCATGAGCCAGGACAGCAAGGGGAAGGCTTGGTCCCTCAGGATCGCTATTGGCATTTCAATATTCCCAATGGTAATCCACTGGTCAGGAAAGGAAGTCTTTGCTTGTAGCTTTCTGAACAGTCCTGTGTTCTTAAAGATGTGAGCATCATGCACCTTCCTTGACCAGCCCATACTGATGTCAGTAAAGTGCCCTCGGTGATCCACCAATGCTTGCGTAACCATGGAAAAGTAGCCCTTTCTGTTTATATACTCAGTGGCAAGGTGGTCTGGTGCCAAAATAGGGATATGTGTGCTGTCTATTGCTCCACCGCAGTGTGGGAACCCCACTGCTGCAAATCCATCCACTATGTCCTGCCCATTGCTGAGAGTCACAATCTTGCATAGCAGAAGGTGATTAATGGCCCTGCATACCAATGGTACCCCCAGTGGATTTCCCAACTCCAAATTGATTCCTGACTGAGCAGTAGGAATTTGGCATTGCAAGTTTCCACAGTGCAATCGCCACTCACTTCTCCACTGTCAATACAGATCTCGTTCTCTCGTCCCTGCACTGGATGGCTGGAGTGAGCTCAATGCACAGATCCAGGAATGTGGCCTTGCCCATCTGAAAGTTCTGAAGCTACTGCTCATCATCTCAAACTTACATTATGATGTGATCCCATTAGCCAATACTTGTTTCTCGGACCCAGAACCAACACTCTACCATCCTCACCAGCTCCGTAAATGCCACCAACAACCTTGAACTGGTTTTCACTATGTCCCACAGCAATCTGTCCTTCAAGGAATCGTCATGTTCCCCATTCATTCGGTTCTTCTTGTGCACCCTGGGCTTGCAACGTTCATGAAAATAGTGCAGAGTCCATGTCCTCAAAGGAAACATGTACAACATCTTCAAAAGATGAGTGTGGCAGCTTAAATTCATAACTTTGCTAGGCAATAGAAATCAGACTCAATAAAGATACTGCATTTATGGCTCACTACAACAATCTGTAACCTGCTAACTCCCCTTTATTTTACAGACTGAAGTGTTAATTGCCCACTTCACCTTGAATGGTCTCTTGCAACATGTGTTAACTCCTTATGCATAACAATCTGTTCCAACTTGTATTTAGCTGTGGACTTGTCTACACTACCGCGCGGAGTGGATCTAAGTTACGCAACTTCAGTTACATGAATAGCGTAGCTGAAGTCGACGTACTTAGATCTACTTACCGTGGTGTCTTCACTGCGGTAAGTCGACAGCTGACGCTCTCCCGTTGATTCCGCTTGTGCTTCTCATTCTGGTGGAGTACCAGAGTCAACGGGAGAGCGCTCAGCAGTCGATTTATCGTGTCTATACTAGATGCGATAAATCAACCTCCGCTGGATCAGTCGCTGCCCGCCAATCTGGCAGGTAGTGTAGACATGCCGTGTGATACTGTGAAGACCTTTCCCAGACCTGAAGAAGAGCTCTGTGTAAGCTCGAAAGTTTGACTCTTTCACCAACAGAAGTTGGTCCAATAAAAGAGATTACCTCACCTATCCTGTCTCTCTAAATTCCAGAAACTCAGAAAGAAATTGTGACCACCTTAAACCAAGCTGATTTTCAGAGAGTATGTCATACACTTCAGTGCTGGACTCTAAATGACAATAGAATACAATGAAGTATTGTTCTCCCTTCATACCATGACCAGATCTTTTGCCTTTAAAGTTCTCAACCATGCAGCCAGTAATTAACATCACCCATTCTTGCTGTTTTTTTTTTAAATAAAAAAAAGTCTTGTATGAAGAAAAAGAATTGACTCTTCAGTAAAAAGGAAAATGGATAGCGTTAGCAATGCACATATTTTCTCTATACATTTCTACTGTCAAAGTCAGTCAGCAGTGGAGTAGCTGCAGACTATTCATTATATAAATAAAAGTTTGCCTTCTCTGGTAAACTGGAGGACCTCAGAAGTGAGGTTTTTACTCACGAAAGCTTATGCCCAAATAAATCTGTTAGTCTTTAAGGTGCCACCAGACTCCTTGTTGTTTTTTTAGGAATACATTGCAAGTGACTAATAAAAGCATTTCTACTTTCAATAGTTTGCGGTTGATTTATAAGTACACATTTCCAATAATACGATTAACATTAACTGGATTTGTATATTGGATGGAACGTAAACAGCTCTAGGGAAAAGGGAGAATCTCCTATCAGAGGACACTCACCCAGACCAGAACATAAGTTTAAGTGTATATGGCACAGCTCCAAGGTTTAATAGAAAACCATAGTACAAAAATCAAAACATTTACCTTCTTACGCCACTGAAAATGTATCCTCCCAAAAAAAGACTTCAGAGGAAAAAAAGAGTTATGAAGAAATAACAGAGAGGGAGAATGAGATGAAGAGGTATAAGCAAAGGAGAAAAGCTACACCAAATTTGAAAATAGAGTCAATGAGGTGTAGAGATACAAGAAGACATTTTTAGATGCAGAAGCTAAGACTCTTGTATGAAGAGGGATAAGGGTGTTAGAAAGCACAGCAGATTAAGCTTAGAAAGGAAAGAAAAAAGGCTGGTGATTCATAGATTCATAGATTCTAGGACTGGAAGGGACCTCGAGAGGTCATCGAGTCCAGTCCCCTGCCCGCATGGCAGGACCAAATACTGTCTAGACCATCCCTGATAGACATTTATCTAACCTACTCTTAAATATCTCCAGAGATGGAGATTCCACAATCTCCCTAGGCAATTTATTCCAGTATTTAACCACCCTGACAGTTAGGAACTTTTTCCTAATGTCCAACCTAGACCTCCCTTGCTGCAGTTTAAGCCCATTGCTTCTTGTTCTATCCTCAGAGGCTAAGGTGAACAAGTTTTCTCCCTCCTCCTTATGACACCCTTTTAGATACCTTTTAGATAGATGAGCAGAGAATGGCATGAGTAGATAGAGGAAAAAGTCAATGAAGTAGGCTGAAGCAAGGCAATTTTAGGACAGTTTTCAGTCAGCCCCTAACATGAATGGGGAGCCAGTGAAGCTGAGTATTTGGTGGTGCTGACTAATGTTTTTATGCTTCTTTGACAACCATATATAAAAAACAGGCAGCAGCAGCATGCTGAACATACAAGAGACATAAAATCTCAAAGTACAGTATTCGCTTGAGAAAGGGCCAAAATGCAAATCAAGAATACAGACGCCAACTTCCTGAAGTTAGAGGAGTTAGTATCTGTCGTAGCAGACCCAGCTCTCAACATTTTTAGCAATCTGCATGCCTAACTGGGAAGAAGGAGAGGGAAAAACAACTCATTTCCCCCATATTGTCAACAGTCCTTAAAGTGGTCTGAAAAAAAGCGTGTGGGGATCTGTCATAATCTGGGAGCAGCAGTTTTGGTAAAGTGTTTTACCAGAAAGAGTGGACCCAAAGAGTCCAAAGAGTGGACCCCCTTGGCGACCCAGCTCAATTTTCCCCCTTTTTCCGGTGTCAGCCACCCCCTTGCAACACACCTCATTATAAGCACTGAATGTCACAGCTCCAAATGACATCAATAACATATATTTATGAGTTGTCACGATTTCTAGAAAATGGACATTTTAATTTTCAATCTCAATAATATGAGTAAAATAAAATCCAGCAGAAAACATTAATAAAATTAGCCAACACAGACTAAATGTTAAAGCTTGGTCTGTTGTTGCTACTGAACCAGTCCTGGAAGCATAGCAAGCTCTGCATGTTAGTTCTTTAAAAAAAACCTTTCAGACATAAGACAATTGATATTGGTTTAAATTCAGAGATAGCAAACCATAAAAAGTGATTCAAGTTATTGACACATTCACACTTTAAAGCAGGGGATAACTGATATTGCATTGGAACATCCTATATCCTGTTTAGTGGTTCTAATCAGCTGCAGACAGAGATCTATGAGGTATCTGTTTGACTGATTTTGAATTCTGGAAAGATGCACTTCCTAAAGAGCTTTTCATTGCCTCTGTTTAAACAAATAAAATATTTAAGTTAATTTGTTACACATCAACACACACATATGCCCCCTGCTATCAGGTGTCCAAATGAAAACAGTCTGTTCTAAATAATTTATTCCTGAGTCATCAGCTAGCTATCTTAAACAAATCCAAGAAAAGACCTTCAGAAGTTTTATCAAATATATCATCCACATTTTTACTTTAGAAAAAAAAAAGTCCTGGCTGTTAAATTACAGACTGGCACTAATACATGTATTTTCTTGATCACAGTAATAAAAGTACTACAGACTCCAAATTTACTCAAGACATGAATGTAACAATGAGCAATTAAGAATAAACCCCACAGAGAGATCAATGAAAAAACTATAAAGCTATTGTGACCCTAAACCAAAGATTCAGTGAAGCAATATTTAAAAACATACAAATTTAACTCAGATGTTACCAACTGATGAGAAACCTAATTAAGCAACGTGTGGTTGCTTATTCAAGAAGAGCTAGATTCCAATATATTTATTCTAGGGCTGTCAAATGATTAAAAATATAATTGCAATAAATCACAAGATTAAAAATAATAGAACTGTGATTAATCACGACTAATAGCACTATTAAACAATAATAGAATACCAATTTAAATTTATTATAAATATTTTTGGATGTTTTTCTACATTTTCAAATATATTGATTTCAATTACAACACAGAATACAAAATGTACAGTGTTCACTTTATCTTTTTTTACAGTACAAATAATATAAACAAAAGAAATAGTATTTTTCAATTCACCTCTTACAAGTACTGTAGTACAATCTCTTTATTGTGAAAGTGTAACTTACAAATGTAGAATTATTATTATTATTTTAAATAACTGCATTCAAAAACAAAACAATGTAAAACTTCAGAGCCTACAAGTCAAAGCATGAAGGGGCATACGAATGTTTAGCATATCTGGCAAGTAAATACCTTGCAACACCAGCTACAACAGTGCCAAGCGACCCTTTGTTCTCACTTTCAGGTGGCATTGTAAATAAGAAACGGGCAGCATTATCTCCCGTAAATGTAAACCAACTTGTTTGTCTTTGCGATTAGCTGAACAAGAAGTAGCACTGAGTGGATTTACATGAGGTGAATTGAAAAATATTATTTCTTTTGTTTATCTTTTTTATAGTGCAAGTATTTGTAATAAAAAAATAATAATTTAAAGTGAGCACTGTACACTTTGTATTCTGTGTTGTAATTGAAATCAATGTATTCATATTGAATAGTCCCTTAACTCACTGAGTAGATCAGATTTTGGCCTTTATAAAGTACATGAGAATTTGCTGGATGTACTTTAGAGAAAATGCTAGTTTAGAAATAGATTTCCACAATCCTCTGTCTTAAGCATATTTGAAATATGAAACGGACTTGCTAAGATAATTCAAGTGAGTCATGAATATTATTTATAGAAATGGAATCCTTTTGCTGTGATTTTTTTTAAATAGAAATCAAATTTCTCAGAAATGCCTGTTACGTTTTCCCCTCCCGCGTCATGTTTCCTTTGCCTGCCTCCCTCTCGAGAATGACAGACTATAAAAGTATTTGTAAATTAGTTTGTTATTGAAGGAATCCAGTGAGGGGAAAAATTCCAACAAGGACTAATTATATACATACATACACACCTATATCTAGTGCCACTCTTTTTAATGGTCAGGGTTTTTTCATTTGCTATTAATGGGATGCACTCATTTCTAACCTTAAAACATGGGGAAAAATGATAAGATTGGGTAGAAAATTTTAAAGCTCTTACATATTATAGTGCTGGGTCACTTTGGAAATGCATAGCTAGAGAATGTCCACTGTGTTGAAAATGCACAAGAAATCTGGACAAAAGATGAGGATGGAACAAACAGGCTGTCACATAAAATGCTATTCATTAAGCAAAGTAAATGCTGGTTCAGTAGGATTCTCATTCTCTCTGTTTGCACATCTTCCAGTCACATTCTGATCTCAGTTAGAATTAAGTCAGTGGATACTAAGGGCAGATGTAATGGGGTAGAAATTGACCTTGTATGCTTAGCATATACTTGGTTTTGCTTTAAAGTGATATTTGGATTTTTTTTTAATTTTGTACTAAACTGAGTGAATCATACGAACTATAAAAAGAACAGGAGTACTTGTGGCACCTTAGAGACTAACAAATTTATTAGAGCATAAGCTTTCGTGGGCTACAACCCACTTCTTCGGATGCATATAGAGTGAAACATATATTGAGGAGATATATATATATACACACATACAGAGAGCATGAACAGGTGGGAGTTGTCTTACCAACTCCGAGAGGCCAATTAAGTAAGAGAAAAAAAACTTTTGAAGTGATAATCAAGATAGCTCAGTACAGACAGTTTGATAAGAAGCAAGTGTGAAAATACTTACAAGGGGAGATAGATTCAATGTTTGTAATGGCTCAGCCATTCCCAGTCCTTATTTAATCCTGAGTTGATTGTGTCTAGTTTGCATATTAATTCCAGCTCTGCAGTCTCTCGTTGGAGTCTGTTTTTGAAGTTTTTCTGTTTTAAGATAGCCACCCGCAGGTCTGTCATAGAATGGCCAGACAGGTTAAAGTGTTCTCCCACTGGTTTTTGAGTATTATGATTCCAATGTGATATATGCCATCATGTGCCAGCAATGCCCCTCTGCCATGTACATTGGCCAAACCGGACAGTCTCTATGCAAAAGAATTAATGGACACAAATCTGACAACTCCCACCTGTTCATGCTCTCTGTATGTGTGTATATATATCTCCTCAATATATGTTTCACTCTATATGCATCCGAAGAAGTGGGTTGTAGCCCACGAAAGGTTATGCTCTAATAAATTTGTTAGTCTCTAAGGTGCCACAAGTACTCCTGTTCTTTTTGCGGATACAGACTAACACGGCTGCTACTCCGAAACCATACTAACTATGCTGTTAAAATAAAAGATTCCAAGGTTTGCAAAAACATTGCAAAGGAAGAGATACCAAATCAAAAACCATTTCCTATCTAAAGAGAATAAAAATTCATAATGGGAAAACAGGTTATTTGGTTATCCAGGTAACTGAATTATAAATGTTTAAAAAAGAGCTGCAGAATCCAAGCTCAAGTTTCCTGCAGTTGGGTGGAAGAAGTCATCTCTTTCAAATAGATTGTGACTACATAGAGTAGCAGTCACAATGAGAAAACTGCAAATAGAACTTTATGATTGGTCTTTATTTTATGAAAACTATATTTCACGAGTCCAATCCTAAATTAAAAGCATCTGCAGATTTCCCCATAGTAAATATTGCCCATAGCAAACCTGGTGCCTTGTAGTTATATCCAATACTAGCATTTGTTTATAGTTAACAACAACATGCTATAGTTTTAGCATATTCTGTATATGGCAACAGAGAAAACTTTCAAAAATAATTCTAGCATAAAAACCAGGAAGGCTGAATGAGTGAGCGTTTGCCTTCTACACCTCAGGACGCCCTGAGCTGAAGTTAAAAAGGCTAGGAATTGGATTTGAGAGCTCAATTCTGGACTATGTGGGGAAACCAGATTACACCAAAGAAGGTGAGTACAGGTGCAAGCACCGTGAGAAGCTGGGAGGTAACAAGTACAATGACTGGGTTTGCATGCATTCCATTAATCATGAGGTAAAAGGTTTTAGTGTCTGAGTTTCCCAAGATCAGATCTTTTAAGTTTTAAAAACAAAGATAGCTCACCTGCCCGTTTTTCCCCAGCTCCATTTCAACAATTGCAACAGGGGTGTTTATTTGATCGACGTGTCTTGACTGCGATTTCAAATCCACTCTCCAGTTCATGTTTTTCAAGGTGTTGTCCCACCTACTTTGATTTATCAGACTCTCTCGAATTTTTGTTCTGTGGTTTTTCCAAAATTTTGCAATGACTGCAGCTTGATCTGCTGTGATACCTCCCTGCTTTTTGGTTTGGGCAGTAAGAAAGGCCTCCAGCTGGTTCAAATCCATGTCTGCTGAAGCTACAGACTGGGGAGAAAAAAAGAAAGAAAAGCCTGCTTGAATGTATTTTTTCACAATCTACAAAAAGAGCACATCCATACGTTTTCAAACTTTTATGAAAGTCATTTTGTACAAGAATATTGTGGGCAAATCTAGGAACCCTGCAAAAGCCATTCAATTGACTGTTGTGTGCAACTTTCTCCCTATTAATTACCCCAAACTTTTACACCACATCATCTGGAGGGGCTTAGTCCCATAGGGAACAGTGGTGAAGAATTAGGTAGCACGTACAGAAACAGTGTGTTTGTGGAGGAAAGTTAGGGATAGTGGATGGGGGAGTGTGCAGTGTTTCCCCAATCAAGACTGAGACAGATGGAGAGAAACCCTGATTCACTAGAGTGCTCACATTACTGCCACAATACTCTCAAAGCAGCTCAATCTCCACATCATAGGACAAGACACCAAGACTAGTAAATATTGCACTGGTGGGTCTCCTTGTGGAGGTAGGTTTGCCATCGTTTTGGAACCTGTCCTGCATCTTCAAAGTACCCAGTAAAAAACAAGGCAAGCTATTCCATGTGTTCCTTATGTCCCAAAAATATTTCCACCTTCATTCCATGTAGTATTTAAAGGTATCCTCATGTTAATAATTATACACCTATGAACTAATTTTTAAACTTAACTCAGTATTATTCTGAAGTATCAGTGGATTTTGTTTCATATACTGTGTCTGTGTGCTACAAGGAAGCTCCATTTGGTTATTTAGTCCTCCTCTCAACACTGACAGAAATGATTATTCAAAAACTGTCTCTGATAGATGTCAAATCTGACTTTTTCTCCAATGATGATGATTCTAGAGCCTCAATTTTTCATTGTCTAACTGGGGGGGGCATGGATCAGCGTTCACATCACACTCCGCGTCAGTACCCGGCCCAGGCCGGGGAAGCTAATGATCCAACCAGCAGACCAAATTTGGTGATGAATCCTGGTCATGTGCCACATGAGGCACATTGCGCATATGCTAAGACGACGACTGTTCAGACTGCCATAGCGTTTTCCCCTAACATTTAACCTAAGTTTTCTTTTCTGCAACTTAAAACAGTTACCTTTTGTCTTGCCTTCAGTGACAAATGCATATAACTGATCCCTGTCTTCAAGATCTGTTTAAATATCATAGAATCAATTAGAGAATCATAAGACTGGAAGGGACCTTGAGAGATCATCTAGTCCAATCCTCTGTTCTCATGTCAGGACTAAGTATTATCTTTATGGAGATAAAGGAGGGAGTGAGACAAGACTAAAAACCACTATCCTCAGTTTTTAACTTCTATTGATAGGTCTAATTTCCATGCCATTTTATTCTTGTTGCTCTACTATATATTCTAGGGGCAAAATCCTGGAAGGTGCTAAACACTGCTGATCCCACTGAAAATCCTTGGGAGTTGAGGTCTCTCAGCACCTTCCAGGATGAGACCTAATTTGTCCCTTTTAAAAACTGCACTACCCAAAACTGAACCAGTGCTCCTACTGGGGCCTAAACAATGCAGAGAAGAAAGGAATAACGATCTTGTTCCCAAATTCTAATCCAGCTCAGATATTGATACTTTGTGTGGTTTTGGACAAGTCACAAACTATGCATCTCAGCTTCTCCATTGGTAAAGTGAGGATAATAATTATGTACCCTGGAGAGGTACTGCAAACTAGTTAATATTCTGTAAAGCCCTTTGAATACGTATTAATTTTCCCTTCCTCCCACTCCCTTTTCATCCTTAATAGTCTGGGATCAGAGGATAAGAGGGAGGGAGGTGCTGCCAGATGCTGGGACTGACCAACAGAGGATGGATCACTTGGTAATTGCCCTGTTCTGTTCATTCCTCTGAAGCACCTGGAATTAGCCACTGTCGGAAGACAGGATACTGGGTTAAATGAACCGCTGGTCTGACTCAGTACGGCTATTCATATGTTCTTATGCTGCTCAGGCAGGGTTCATTACTTTCTTACAGATTGGCTGGGTGTAACAGTAGATGATTAAAAAAAATTAAACTAGATTGAAACTAACTAGACTGGCTGGCAAAATAAATGAAAGGTTTATGTACAGCCCAATACAAGAAAGGGGGCACACGTTATAAAAAGTTCTGGATAATGACAGCAGGATTCTGCTACCCACAACACATACAGCCAATACCAGTATATGCTTACATCTAAGTATATACACCACATACTCCACTGCGTGTGTATTTTTCAGAAGAAAAACAAGTTGTATCCATAATGGGATTCTGTTTTGCCTGCTAGAATAGAAAGCATTTTTTCTGAAGCTTTCACAATTTTTTTTAAAGAAGGCAACTATACCACAGAATTCTCAAACTGGCCTAGTTGCTACCTCTTGTGTGATTTAAAGGCTTATAAAATGAAAAAAAAAATAATTAAAAAAAACCCCTTCAATATGTCTAGTACACATCTCTAACACTTATTTCTCTAATGTGACCAATATTTGTGCAGACTTTGTTTGCTTTTATGGCAGAGATATTTATCTCAATTAACTCTAATGGTCCTGTAAGTGGAAAAAGAGTACCAGTCTTCATTTGCCAAAAGAAAAATTGGTTTCAAATGTCTTTTTTTTTGCATGCAGAAGACTGTCAGTTAACAGGAGTGTGAAATATTTTCTGTCATTTTATCAATATGAAAAATATCTTGTCTGCGCATATATGTGTTACCAGTTATCTGACATTTGTGTAAGTTGTGGGGAAGAATGGAGTAGGCCGGAAGAAAACCTATATAAACTTGTTTATAGCAACACAAATAAAGAGCAAGACCAACTTGAGATACAAGTTCATTCATTCAGCTATGCATAAAATTGGCTCCTGTTCTATTCCTCCTCAGACGCAGTAACATATATTACTGTGCACTGAACAAAGCAGGAGTCTTGTGGGGAAAAAAACTATGTGATCATGTAATGAAAGACTGCATCCTAATGCATATGCATAAGTGGGCTAAAGTAAGGTTGCACAGGTAGCCTTAATTCTGGGATTTAATCACCTTCCTCCCCTACCTTCCTTCCTCACCTTCCTCCCATACCCTCCTCCCATCCAAGCTTCTGCCCCCCAACCCCTGCACACTGCAACTCTCCCTGACCCCTGTACTTCACCTTTCTGCATTCCAGGCAGAGGACCATTAAGAGCACAGAAGGGAGTCTCCCTGCTCTCAGTTACTGTGTCTGGTGCCACAGCAGCTCATGGCAGTCAGGAAGCACAACTGCAGGGAAAGTCCTGCTCAGCCCCTGCTGCCCTGGAATGGAGCATGTTCAGCATAGGTGGCGGATATAAAAGGCCCGGGGAGGTTAAGCCTCCCCTGGCGCAGCCACTGACGACCTGCTCCCGGATGCCTGGGCCATGGCAGCCCCGCATGCGCTCCGTCTCTTCCCCTCCTCTTCACCCCCCTCACCAGATGTCCCCGTTGCTCACCACGTCCCTCCTCTCCTCCACCCCCATGAGGCCCCCCCAGCCGCGATGTCCCTGAGGACGGTGGGGGCCTCGCAGTGGAGGGGGGTGGAGAAGAGGAGTAACATGGCGGGCACCTCACGGGGGACAGGGTGGAGAAGAGGAGGGATGCAAAGAGCAGTGGCGGGGGGGCCGAGTGTGGAGGGGGCCTGGGGCAGAGCAGGGGTGGAGTGTGGGCGGGGCTGTGGGCGGAAGAGGCAGGGCCGCAGGAGGAAGAGGTGGGACAGGGTGCTAGCCTCCCCAAAGGGGAAGCTTCACCTGCCGCCCATGATGTTCAGCTTATCTGTGGAGATGGTACTTGTGCAATCTGATTGACACACGAGCGGATCTAACACCGGAGCTGTGTGGAGAACATGAAATGCAATTACCCGAGAATTCCAATATTTCAAAAGTTGGGTTTGCTCCAGTTTGGAATAAAAACCAAACCAGCTCTATTTAACATGCTCAGTGCAGATGAACTCTTCAGAGAATTTAGCCGCTAAACTAACAAAACTATTGAGCAGGTACAAACAGATTTTTCAAAGGTTTATAACTTGACCAAATTTGGGCAGATTTTCATGCAGATAGCAAGAAACATATCACTGCCACCAGGGAGACTCCACTCTCTAATTCTGAGTTCCTGCTCCAAGGCATGGAGGGGCTAGACCAGGGGTGGCCAACCTGAGCCTGAGAAGGAGCCAGAATTTACCAATGAGCCACAGTAATATGTCAGCAGCCCCCCATCGGCTTCCCCCCCCTTGCTTTCAGCGCCTCCCACCCACCAGCAGCCCTGCCAATCAGCACCTCTCCCTCCCTCCCCGCACCTCCCGATCAGCTGTTTCGTGGTGTGCAGGAGGCTGGGGGGGGGGGGGAGGAGCGAGAGCATGGCAGGCTCAGGGGAGGGTGTGGGAAGGGGTGGAGTGTGGGCCAGGCCTGTGGCAGAGCCAGAAGTTGAGCAGTGAGCACCTCCCGGCACATTGGAAAGTTGGTGCCTGTAGCTCCAGCCCCGGAGTCGGTGCCTATACAAGGAGCCGCATATTAACTTCTGAAGAGCTGCATGTGGCTCCGGAGCCACAGGTTGGCCACCCCTGGGCTAGACCTTCTCAACAAAACCACTGTAGATAGATAAAACATTTCCCCCAACCCGGTTCTCTGAAATGACCCAACTGCTATAGATTAAACTTCTCCCCTACCACCATGTCCCTTCCCCCATCAAAAAGAGAAGAGAAAAGAAAAAAAGCCTAAGGCAGACACCCGGCATGGGAATTTTCAACCCAAATGGTTTATATTTGGCAAAGTTGTAAATAACAGAAAACAAAGGTCTGATAAAACAGCAGGCAACCTTACCTGTAAGCAGCACTTCTTGCACCACCTACAATATGATTTATGGACTCTTTATGATTCGTTAGCTATTGGTTCTAAGTGAAATTAGAACAGTGCCACAGGTCTGAAAGTTGGCATCCAAGACTGAGATGCTAATAGACAAAAAATAAGCAGAGTTCAGTGATGGTGCCTGTTCCTCACAGGAAGGGATGCTGCAGTGAAACTAACCACTCTGTCAAGTTACACTTCGCCACAAATCAAGGGGCACAGCAAAGAGCTCCTAAAAAGAGCAAGGTGAAACTTGCTAAACTGGTCCATTTCACTGCAAAGTTCCTTACTAAGCTCAAGATGCAGCATAACTGGGACTTTGCTAAAGTGGGTCCATTAGAGAGGAACGCTTATTGCTACTTTTACAATTTTAAAACATAAGGATGACGGGAAATAACAAATATTACAAATTACAGAGCACAGCTAACTTGTTCACATTGCACATATGCTCTGTATACTGACTGCTAATTATGTTTCAATGGAAATTATATTTATAACCCCATGTTTTCATATACTCAGAGCCTGTCTGCTACCATAAACACTATAGTATGAAACACAGGAAGAAAACCAAACATCCTAAGTGGCAATCAAACTACATATGTGCAATGTGGACAGTTAGCATTGCTATGGGAACCTTAATTTTTCCCCATCCCAACTGTATTAAATTTGCAACCATCATAAGGCATTAACTTTGTGGATTTTTTAAAATTAATTTTGCATTTATCAGATGCATTATATAACATAACATTTCTGTATATATTCAAAACGAGTAAACATCTGAATTTGGAAACAATCGATCCCCCAAAACTTCTTTAGGTTTACAACAATGGAGGAGGAATTTTGATTTTTTTGGGGTATAGAGTGTAGTAAGAGGAGGCCCTGAGATATAAACCTTAGTATCAGAGGCCCGGTATGAGGCCTAAGGCCTGAACTAAAGTAATGGTCAGGGCTTTGCTAACATAAAGCAAAGTTAAGCTGTGAGCCAGAGGCAGGCCCTGCTCACAGAAGCTGGCAGGGAAAGGGCTGATGCTGCAAAAAGAGACATACCTAAAAGGTACTGAACACCAGATATCAGAACACATACTATACTGAAACATTCCACAGATAACATGGAACAGGCCGACCCATCCCAATGACAGGGGCAAAAGGGTAAAATGATGGATAGAGTTGTTTTGATCGAACCAACATGTACAAGGTGAGAGGCGGCACCTTACTACGTAGAGGGGTTGTACCTTGCTGCATAGAGGGGTTGCACCTCAATACGTCAGGAGTGATGTATAACTTGTTTGTACCTGTGTATAAGAGTGTATCCCTGGGGCGGTATCTTTGTCCAGCCACGGGGGCAGTGGAAAGTCCCGCCACCGAGCCGGGTCCTTGCCAAGAGGCACTTTCTCGTAGTATGCCCTGAGTTAGGCTAAAAAACCTACAGGGAACTGCAATTGTGTCCAAGGTCGCAATAAACCTAGTCGACATGACTTTGCATCTTACTAGACTCTGTGGTTATTGGGGGTTCTCTTCGGGTCTGCTGGGTCAGCTATCTGCGCAGAGCTGGGGCAGCACACAGAGGGAACACACACACGCAGCCGAGTGATATCAACATAGGAGAAAGCAGAGGACCACACCGGTAGCATCTGACAACATAGAGAACAAGTATTCTTCTGTTTTTAATTGTATATATACTAACTATAGGCAAATTTTCTTTAAAATACTTTGAGTTACAACAAAATATTAGATCAAACAAAAGACAAGTAATACAATGTAACATTAGCTTGTTTTAATATTCCTTCTCATCATAACTCAATTATATTTTGGTTTGAGACAAGAAGACAGCTGGAAGTTCCAAAGAACCTGGCTCAGCAATTAAGGTGGCTGACAAGCCTTTGTTTTCTGTGGCATATGAATTGTTCCTGCTACTTGTGCAATCCATTCTTTAAATACCCACAAACAATTTCATTGTCACTTCATTACCTACGTAGGAATGACAGTGGTTCAATTCTTGATCACTTTATTAAGTCTGAGTCAATGTTTTAATTTAAATTTGCTTCAAGACATGATTCTATTCATACTGCATGCGGCATCATTAACATTTATTTAAGTTATGGAGCTCTTACAACAACCATTCTTAACAATGCCCATTCAGTAATCAACCAGAATATGTAAGTACACTGAATACTCTTTTTTGAAGTGTCTATGGACTAATCTTAATTTAGGTTAGACTGTTTTAATTTTTAAACTAAAGATATCATCTTCATCCCTGATTGTGCAGTTTCCCCTCACCCTCTCATGTTTTGGGACTTATGATGATCATATAAGGTTCTGCTTATACCAGGATATTGACTAGTTGCTACCAACCTTCACCAACGGGTCCCCGCCCAAACCAGTGATAAAAATGGCCTCACTGCCACCAAAAACAGTACAAACTCATTTCAGCAACATTACAGGAAATGTTCTTGAGACTCAGTGGTGCTGAAGAATGCTTTCTCGCATTGGCTCTAGCAGTTAATTTTCAGTACTGGTTCAGGAGGATGCACTACTAATTACAGTCAATTTCCTAGTGTAGATGGAGCTTAAAGTGGAAGGAAGGTCAGGTTACCTTTCTCTAAAAGCATCAGGCAAGATATCTGACTTGATGATGAGGGTGTTCCAAAATGACACATCCTGCGTTCAGAGAATTAAAGATGACAAGCAAAGGGAGAGGTAGGTGGAAGGGATCGGAGTGGCTATACCTCTTTTGTTTATTAATGGAGTAAAGAAAACCAAAACGTTTCTCAAAAAAAGAAAAAAGAGTAGGGAGTGGGAAGGACACTGAGGTGTGAGCTTGAGTTTCTGTTTTGTTTTTTTAAACACATTCCCAAAAAGAAATTAGGGATTCAATTTGAGAAGGAAGAAACACAAACTGCTGAAAACTAAAAAGACCGCTGTTCATTTACAACAGCGAATGATAACAGATAGTCAAGCATATGTCCACTCAACATATGTCCACTCAAAAATCATACATCGTTAATCATGGAGTCTTTGGAGTAGGTGTTTATTCTTCCAGTGGAATATCCTTTACAGAACTGACGTGTTTTAAGAAAACTGCGCTCACTTTGCCAGTACTTCTTGCCAGGTTACACAATGGAATTAGACAAGTCTATACTTGTACAGGGCCTTTCATACTCCAGGGAACCCAAAGTGAATTATACTAGCAAGTTTGAGGGGTTTTGCACAGGTGTAACTCCATTGAGTTTAACAGACTTATTACTGATTTATTCCAGAGTGAGATCAGAATGAGGTCCTTTAATTGTAAACAATATTTAAAGATAATGACTGAACATAATCACAGAAACACTTTGACCCTTCTAACTGACAGGCAGTAACATGATCTAGTGGATAATATACTGGAATAGAAATCAGGAGAGCTACGCTCTAGTTCTATTCTTGTTATTCCTTGACTTTAGCAAAGCTTTTGATACGGTCTCCCACAGTATTCTTGCCAGCAAGTTAAAGAAGTATGGGCTTGATGAATGGACTATAAGGTGGACAGAAAGCTGGCTAGATTGTCGGGCTCAATGGGTAGTGATCAATGGCTCCTTGTCTAGTTGGCAGCCGGTATCAAGCAGAGTGCCCCAAAGGTCGGTCCTGGTGCCGGTTTTGTTCAATATCTTCATTAATGATCTGGAGGATGGGGTGGAGTGCACCCTCAGCAAGTTTGCAGATAACACTAAACTGGGAGGAGTGGTAGATACACTGGAAAGTAGGGATAGGATACAGAGGGACCTAGACAAATTAGAGGATTGGGCCAAAAGTAATCTGATGAGGTTCAACAAGGACCAGTGCAGAGTTCTGCACTTAGGACGGAAGAATCCCATGCACCGCTACAGACTAGGGACCGAGTGGCTAGGCAGCAGTTCTGCAGAAAAGGACCTAGGGATTACAGTGGACGAGAAGCTGGATATGAGTCAACGGTGTGCCCTTGTTGCCAAGAAGGCGAACAGCATTTTGGACTGTATAAGTAGGAGCATTGCCAGATCGAAGGACGTGATCATTCCCCTCTATTCGGCATTGGTGATGCCTCATCTGGAGTATTGTGTCCAGTTTTGGGCCCCACACTACAAATAGATGTGGAAAAATTGGAAAGAGTCCAGCGAAGGGCAACAAAAATGATAAGGGGGCTGGAGCACATGACTTATGAGGAGAGGCTGAGGGAACTGGGATTATTTAGTCTGCAGAAGAGAAGAATGAGGGGGGATTAGATAGTGCTTTCAACTACCTGAAAGGGGGTTCCAAAGAGGATGGATCTAGCCTGTTCTCAGTGGTACCAAATGACAGAACAAGGAGTAATGGTCTCAAGTTGCAATGGGGGAGGTCTAGGTTGGATATTAGGAAACACTATTTCACTAGGAGGGTGGTGAAGCACTGGAATGGGTTACCTAGGGAGGTGGTGGAATCTCCTTCCATAGAGGTTTTTAAGGTCAGGCTTGACAAAGTCCTGGCCGGGATGATTTAGTTGGGGATTGGTCCTGCTTTGTGCAGGGTTTGAACTAGATGACCTCCTGAGGTCCCTTCCAACCCTGATATTCTATGATTCTGGCTCTACTGTGTGACCTTGGGCAAGTCACTTTACCTGTCTGTGCCTCTGTTTCTCATTTCCCCTTCCAGCTTTTTGTCTGTCTTGTCTATTTCAATTGAAAGCTCCTGGAGGTAGGATATGTCTTCTTAACATGTTTGGTCAGCACCTAGATAATGCAGTTCCCCCGCTCAGATGGGGTATGTAGATGCTATAAATACAAATGCAAACAATAACAAAGTCAGAAAATATTTTTTATTTTGACTAAGTAGAATTTTAGAGCTCATAGAAGCAAGAGTCCAAAATCCTGCTTATACCACAAAAATGCTACTAAATTACAACACAGCAATAATCAATATGGTCAAAACACTATTTAGTGTTGCAGGAGGCTGTGACTTTCAAAGCCATGTAATGCATTTAGTCACACAACTTCCATTAGTTTCTGAATTTACTGTGATTAAAGAACACCCTACACTGCAAGGCCACACTGCTTTAACTTGTCAGGCACTACCATGTTGTAACTGGGTCCCGCAACACAATGGCTTTTTCTCGTGGAGATGGGACCTATTGCAGTATCTTGACCTTGATTCAGGCAAGCACTGTGCAAACTTTGCCCACATAGCCTCATCAATGGCTCTACACTGACTGAGCGTACTCCTGCTATACTACCAGGGGCCTCTGTTGAGCAGACACTGTCCCATAATTTTGCAGTTCTGTGATGCACATAAATGAGGAATAAGATAAAACTAAGCCACGTGAAAAATATTTATCCTGGCTCTGAACTCCAATTTCTGGTGTTAAAACACTCAACATGCTACTTACCCTGCGCATGGACTATGTTTACATAAAATACTTACTATTCCAATAGAAAAGATGTTTTTATTATTAAACCACCAGCATGAGGGCAGGAAAGAAGTCCGTTAACAATGGGCTAAATCATACTCACTTTATTCATGTGAGTAATCTCATTTAAATGTGCATGACTATTTACCTAAGCAAGTAAGAAGAGCAAGATCTGACCAATGTATTACAATGGCATTCCCATTCTGCCATTGTTTTGTGAGCAGATTATGCAAATTTTCACAGGTACAGTGACCTTCTGCTACAGATTTTAAAATGTAAATTATATTAAAATCAGATGTTTTAAATATAAATTGTATATAGAAAGCATTTGCACTATATTATGAGAATTCAAATTCCTGTCCTGGCTAGGTTTCTTTCTAGAGAACAAACAATTGTATACTAACAATAACAAATAGTTTCTTCATAGTTTTTTCCTTTAATTCATCTTCAGCGTATTTCCATTAACTCTTAAAATAAATCAGCCAATAAAAATGTTACTTCAAATACCATTTCCTTAATGGAATATATTTGATAATCTGGAGAGGTTGGAATTTGTCTAATTTTCATTAGAACCATGAGACATGTGCTCTGGTATGCACAGCAGGAAATACAGATTTAAATTCATTATCTTTTCTGAGAAATAGAGTCTGACAAGCCTGTAATAACAACGAAAAACAATTGGTAAAATCCAGTGGGAAAACACCCTTAGTTTCCAGAAACAAAACTTTACTTGTCAACAGTTATGGCAGGGTTCCAAGAATTTGCCATGGCAAGACCTGCAGGCATTGTCTTTAACTAACCCTCAAAACTGCAGATTGCTGCCAGTTTTTAGCACAATGAAATCAAAGGCACATAGAAACAAAAACAATTCAGTACCATGTACCATATTAGTAACTTGCCTCATTGGATTTGTCGGCAAGGGTGGGAGGTGGTTGTTTTGTCACAAATAGTTTAATGATGATTCTCCTAGAAATATAACCTTTAAAAACTTTTTAAGGCATCATAAATTCAGCACATGCCAGGAAAGTATGACCAAATTCAGAGATAAGTAACTAGATGCAGCTCCATACCCTTTAATGGAGCTGCACCAACTCACATTAGCTCTGAATGTGGCCCAGTATGTCAAAATACTTCCATACTTCTACATACAGTTAATCCCTATTAATATTAAGCAATTACACATCTCCTTCATTAAGTTTTTTGAAATAGGATATTTGTTGGATTTAGAGCCAACACTGGACCAAACCGTGCCTTCATTTAGGGCATGCAGTCTCAATACTACTTGTGTCTGTACTACATGTGGGGGGGAAGCAGGAGAATTAGCTGTAGGATCCAGCTAGTCCTCACTATCCTTCTGCACAGGGGTCCTTGTGCAGTCAAACCAGGTGCCCAGCACTGTCATATATGTTCTGGCGTCAACAGGAGTTTCAGTCAGGAGAAATATCACAGGATTTCTCCATATGCAGATATCGTCTCTCGTCTCTCCAATCCTGTATTTCCACCCCAGATTCTCTCCCATGGTTGCTAATACAGACATCTTCATTACATTGAGCTGTTTCCCATAGATGTGCTCTGAATGTTAGTCAAGTTCATTTTCCCAAGTTTCCCACGATACAGAGGCGGTTTTCAAATATTTGGCAGTTGTGCCTCATGTAAATTATTTATTTGAGCGTAACAGCTCTCTTAAGAGAGTCAGCATTAAGGCAAATTAGATGCAATGGCCTGTCCATCCCCTTTTTCTTACCTTGTGAATGTGGCAAATGACCTCCTGAATAAAAAGCGAACATCTTATTCAGAAATCACAACACACTTAATCAACCTAGTAGGTTTTTAAACTGTTCTCTTGTTTTTTTAATCCATTGGGCATATTACAATTAAAGGTTTACTTTATTCTATTTCTACAGTAGCTCACAAAATTGTTTTGATTTGGCCCCTTACTGAGCTGTGATTCATGTTTAAGAGTGAAAAGAAAAAGTGCTTATTTGCAGGGAAGAACGGATTTTTTAGATAACTACAATGAAATGTGTGTCAGGTTTGCCACCAGTAAATTCAAAAGGGATATCATCACTTAATGCTCAGAAGTTTTTCTAGAGAATAAGATTGTTTGGAATCTTTTTTTTTTATCCTGATTTATACAGCTATTTGATCATGGAAAGAGAGATTGCCCTGGTTACATCACTGGATATTCAATGCATGTGTGCGCAAATTTTTTTTCTTCAAGTTGTTCTGGTTTCTTTAACCTTCCAAAAGAAGAGGTTACACAGGCTGCAGAGCGGCAAAGTGGATAACTAACTTCTGTTAACAACCGAGATCTGTAAGCATTTCTGAAATTTCAGACAAAAATAGCCCCATTACACCTTTCCTGCCTTTCTAATCGTATTACTAACTATGATTTCATACACAGTCCTTACAATAGTCCCCATCTCTGCATGGGGAAGAAAACAAATCCTTTCCCACATATCACTGCTATCCTTCCCTACTCTTCCACTTTCTCAATGTAGCTGATAATTACTCCTCCATAACCTTCTAACGCATGATTTTTTATTTTTTTTTGGACTCCTTAACCTGAAGCTTTTCACTGATTTTTTTTTTTTTTTAAATGTTAACACTAGATCATAATACTGTTGCTGTCTGGATTGATTCACACAGGCTGAGACATTTTTAGGTCAAGACTGGCCCGCAACTGAATGCGAAAGAGCTTGCTATTATATTTAAAAATCCTCTAAAGTGGCCACATTTTTTCTCCATCCTGCCTCTACCATCAGTCTGTCTTGCATTTCTGACAGTTTTAAACTGGCACTTCAGGGAAGCAGTGCCTCCTAAAGTTACCCACTTCAGGAAGTGCCAATTCACTGTGACATGAAGAGTTGTTTTGGTGACAGAGGAGGGAAGGAGGACTGATTAAAATAGACAACCACCAGGTGAACAACAATCTGAGACCCTCTGCTGTGGTCACAAATAGTATTTCCTGCAAACCTACCAATCAAGACTCAAAACCGTAGCAAAAAAGAAAATTTTCTTTAAATGAAGGATTAGTTCCCATGGCTTATCTGTTTGGATCAACTTGAAGTTCCTCTTATGTGCTTTACACCAAATGATCAACAATTAAAAACAGAATGCTCCCCACCTACTACTAAGGTTAATTATAGCTAGGTCTCTACAAATGCTGTCTGCATATTTAGTGAAAAGTTTAAGGAGAGAGCTTTCCTGAGAGGACATAAACTATGGACAGGTGAGAGACAGAGCATGCGTGTGCAAACGAAGGGAGAAAAAAATGAAATGCACATACATACTGAACAGTTATTACTGTAAGGGTCACAAATGAGGATGTTAAAATTTGAAATGCTTTGTCTATCCGAGATAGTACTCAACTGAGCAATCTCCATAAACTTCATTTCTAGCTTTGCTCTCAGTTCTCCCACAGTTTACATCGATCTCCGGTGACAGTTTAAGACAGGGTTTTGTGCTGCATTCCCACTATTTCTTTAATGTATATACTGTACATGGGTGACTGGTTCCCACAGCCATTTTATTTATTAAAAAACTGAAACACTATTTCTATGGTTCTGTATAACCAGAGGACATATTTTCTGTAGGCCTTTTAAAATCATATTATACTATGATTCAGTCCAAAACTATTTATAGTTCAATATTCCCCATCCCCATGGAGGAGCTATATTTGAGATTTAAAATATTAAACAAATTGAGACCATTTGCAGCACTACCTCTTAAAAATGAAGAGAAGGCAGAGATAAAATGCACAAGAGCAAAAACAGATTTAGACAGAGCAGAAGAAACACCGGGTGAGAGACAGAAGAAAACTCTAGGGAAGGAACTAAGAGCTGGGAAGTGACAGCGAGAGGAAGCAGTGGAGCTTGCGATATGACCTGCCTTGCTCCAAAAAGGTCATGTGACTGCCCTTACTTCTCCTTCCCGCTCTCCTCCTTGAGAAATAAAATAATAAGCACTCCATTTATCAGGTTTCTCCAAGCATTTTGGGGAAATTACTTGCTGCTCTGGACTGCTGCTTAATGTCTAATCTGGTTTCACTCAGTACAGCTAAAAATAGAAGTTAGGTCAGCTCATATTTTGAAGACATGAGGGAAAGGAAGTTTTAGTCCTCTCTAAATTTATCATGAGGCAGTGATTAATTGGCATCATTCTTGGAAATTGTTACTGTGTTATTTTGCATGTTAGTGTTCTCCCAACAAATGAAATTGGACAAAGTATAAGCTCCTACATAGTGATTTCCTCTCTGTTACTTAAATCACAGCAAAGACAATGAACAAACACTTCATTTTCCTGCATCCTTCAATCATTGTCAATTCTTGCTCAAAGCACCTCATCAGTCAGGACAGGAAATTAACTCTCCATCTTTGCCACTCAAGGTGTTCAGCTTTCTAAAAAGAAGAACACGTCTGCTAGAGACCACCTTCCCAACTCAAAATGCTGCTGATCATATTTTAAATAGAGCTATAGGCTGCAAGTGAGATCAGGCCATCAATCAACGCAGCTATAATTGCAACCAACTACCATCACCAGAGCGCAACAATCCATTCCTCCTCTAGTACCTTCAAGCTTCTATCAGTCATGTTGACATACATCATGCTATGGAGCCAATTCTGGCTCCCTATCCTGCTTTCCCACATTCTGTGGTGGTATTCTGCATCTGTATAGCTCTGGGCAACAGCCAGCGCACTGCTAATCAGTTGGGAATGGGACACGAAGAAAGGAGGAATTCTTGTAGGTGCTACCATCATCATCTTCAGCCTGAAGCTGCCACCTTCCATAGCAATTGAGAGGTCAGAAAGCAAGAGGAGGCAAAGAGAAAATATGGGGGGGTTGGAGAGGAAGAGAGCAAACTAATAGAAATAAGAGGGAAGGGAGAGCATGAAGGAAGAAAACAAGGTGTTGTGTTGAGCAAAACTGTGTGTGTGTTGGGGGGGGAATTTGTTGTATTGTATTATCACCTCTATACAGACGCACTGAGAGGGTCCAGACACTCTACACAGACACACACACACACAGGACCTAATTCTTGTGTCCAGGCAAGCTGGGCTCCAGAAAGGCTGCAAAGGTGCAGTGGGGTAAAAGGTAGCTTTAAGCCACATATGCTTTCCCCTGATACTCAGAGCTACTGCAGCCTGTTAGCCCCCCTGTGTAACATGTACCCCTGAAGCTGTTCTTCTACCCTACACCGACTAGTTATGTTAGCCAGGGCTTGTTGGAGTAAGCAGTACTCCAGCCATGTCACATACTGGGTCAGGAGATCTTGAGGGGAGTGATGAACAGGAGCGGCTCCAGGCACCAGCGCACCAAGCGCGTGCCTGGGGCAGCAAGCCGCGGGGGGCGGCCTGCCGGTCGCCGTGAGGGCAGCAGTCAGGCTGCCTTCGGCGGCATGCCTGCGGGAGGTCCGCTGGTAACGCAGATTCGGCGGCATGCCTGTGGGAGGTCCGCCGGTCCCGCGGTTTCGGCGACAATTCAGCCACCCCTGGTGATGAATAGACAACTATTCTGGCTCTATGCCAACCAGGGATTCTCCCATACCCAGAGAATCCTCAGCTTCTTAATTAGGGCACCGAAGCAGTATAAAGAGGCCAGAGCAGGGGACAGGATGTGGCCCACTGTATGTGTAAAATAAGTATTAGTATTTCTTAGAAATTACAGCACTGTAATAAATTCTAAGAAACACTTAAAAGAAAGTTAATATAAAGATTGTGACGTGTCAGTACAATCAGCTGAAGGAAGATTGCAGTCGAGCGTACGCAGAGAGTGTCCTTAATAAAGCCTGTATAGAAGTGATAATACAATAAGCAATAATGCAAATATTTTTACTTGTTACCTGTCTAGCCTTGACTTTCTATAGATCTATAAAGTGCCATGCACACTTATAAATAATAAGTTGCTGGCCTTTGCTTTGAGGATGTGAATCTCAAAGAACAGGTGGTTTTGGTCCTTGCACTTAAAAAATGCCTCTGGGTAAGAATTTCCAAACCACTTGATGCTGGTTAGAATCTTAACTAACTATTCTTAGATGGGTCCTTTCACATAGTATCTGAGCATACGAGATTTTTACCTGCCCCAGAATAGCCAATAACTTGATGGTTGGAGCACTCACTGGGGATGTGGGAGGTCCAGATTCAAGAGCCTGCTATGTCTGATTTCAAGCATGAACTTATATTATTAAAAGAATTAAAATAAATTCTAATCATCCATCGTAATGATTAAATCTTTAAAAAAAACACTTAACTACCTCACATATTATAATAAATAAATAAGCAGCAGCCATTCTGACTTTAATGAAGCTCATCCAGAAATAGAGGGATACATTCAAGATGAATCTTAGGTCTGGGCTACACTACAGATCTATATCAGCCTAACTATGTCGCTCAGGGGTGTGAAAATTCCACACCCTGAGCGATGTAGTTATACCGACTTAACCCCAATGTAGACAGCGCTATGTCGGTGGGAGAGCATCTCCCACAGATAAACTACCGCCTCTTGGGGAGGTGGATTAACAATGTTGATGGGAGAGCTCTCTCCTGTTGGCATAGAACATCTTATTTAAAGCACTGCAGCTGAGCCAATGCAGCCTTTTAAGTGTAGACTTGCCCTCAGTTTTAAAAAGAGACGCAAAAGTCTCAGCTGAATGAAATCTTTTCCAATTACTCTAAAAAAGCAGCATGATTTCACAGATGTCTCATGAAAGAGAATGGACAGAATCCATATCCCACATCTGACTTTTTTTGAAATTCCCAAGTCAAAAAGACAGATCCAGTCCCACAGCACTTGTTAACTTATCACCAACAGTAACCTTATAGACTACAACTAATAAAGATGTATAAAAAGGAACCATTTTAATTTTCATAAATACCCTAAAAAAAAGTAAATGGAGAGCTAACAGCCATTACATCATATATACTTTAACACATTCGATAGTAAAGCAACTTTACTCTCAATCTTTAGCTAGTTTAAACTTTCAAAGCCAAAGCATATGTATTAAAAACAAATATACCTCTACCTCGATATAACGCTGTCCTCGGGAGCCAAAAAAATCTTACCGCATTACAGGTGAAACCGCGTTATAGCGATCTTGCTTTGATACACCGGAGTGCACAGTCCCCGTCCCCCGCGCCCCCCCGGAGCACTGCTTTACCGCATTATATCCGAATTCATGTTATATTGGGTCACGTTATATCGGGGTAGGTGTATTTCCACCCTTTAAGTTTTATCAATGGTGACTGAATTAGATAACAATACTTGCATACAAAAAAATCAATGAAGAAAGTTGTCACTTAATGTCAAACTTCTGAATGAGAGAGGGTACCCAAAAAAGATCCAGATAATAATAAAAGATGTTTACAACTTAATAGTACAACACGTAGCTCTACAGTGTGTGTGTGTGTGTGTGTGTGTGTGTGTGTGTGTGTGTGTGTGTGTGTG
>NW_020664483.1:12761232-12794124 GCF_002925995.2 Terrapene triunguis | reverse complement strand
GTGTGTGTGTGTGTGTGTGTGTGTGTGTGTGTGTGTGTGTGTGTGTGAGAGAGAGAGAAAGAGAGAGAGAGAGAGAGAGAGAGAGAGAGAGAGAGCTTGATTATATATATGGAATCATAGACAGATATCATCATCCGATTATTTTATCCAAAGTGACAGGAAAAACCTAAAATAAGAGGAAACTGTACTGTGATATTGGCAGGTCAAATCTTTCCGGCTTTGGATAAGACTTATTTCATAATGCTGGGAATTATATGAGAGAGGCAGGTAGGAGTTTCAAATATTACTGTGTTTTAAAATAATCTGACAGTAGAACCCTCCTCACGCTTGAGCTCAATAAAAACAGCAAGAGAAAAATGACAAAATCCTCTTGCTTCTAAAGGGAAAGTGCATCCTGAGACGTGTTTAATGAGGTATTTCAACCACCAAGCAGCTCAGCCATCATCTTTCCGAGACAAGAGCTGTAAAGCTTTATCCCTTGGAGGCCAAGCTAGGGAAGGGCTGAAGAAAAATAGCGAGGATATAGATAAAGGCAAAGAATTCCACTCCCCATTCTCTCCAACATGGCGGAGACACTAGAGTTTAATCACCTTATTTATGTAATGCCAAAGGTGTGATTGACTTTTTAGAGACAAACAAAAGGGTGTGGTCCCTGCCACAGAAGAGCTTTTGATGTTTATCACTTATTTGACATGGATTTCAACAGGATTGACTAGACAGCTCATGTTGATTAAATTCTTGAACATGAACAGCCCATTTGCCCAAGGAACTAGAAAAATCTGTCTGGCAGCCACTTATCCTAGTAGATCCTTTAGAGCTTCACTGTTGCAATTCTGAGATTTAAAGTAGTCCTAGCAACACAAACATTACTGTCCTGTCTGAGGAGGAAGTAATCATCATTCTCTAACCTTGTTCACAAGGATTCTGGACTAGAAGGCAAAAGGTGAAATTCTTGGAGGAGTTAGTTAAAGAAGTTACAAAGACAAGGGCTTGTCTACACTTAAAATGATACACAGCGCACCTGTACCTCAGGCCGTGGCTACACTGGCGCTGTACAGCGCTGCAACTTGCTGCGCTTAGGGGTGTGAAAACGCGCCCCCCCCCCCGAGCGCAGCGCTGTAAAGCGCCAATGTGATCAGAGCCTGCAGCGCTGCACGCTCACTCGCAGCGCTGCAAGCTACTCCCCTCGGAGAGGTGGAGTACATACAGCACTGCGAGAGCTGTCTCGAAGCGCTGGCGGCGCAACTACACTCACGCTTCACAGCGCTGCCATGGCAGCACTGTGAATTCCCGAGTGTAGCCAAGGGCTCAGCGAAGACACTACTTACACCGATGGGAAGAGTTCTCCCAGCAGCATAGGTAACACACCTCCCCGAGAGGTAGTAGCTGTCTACACCAGGGGTTAGGATAATTTAACTGCATGGCAATTATACTGACCTAATTCCCTAGTGTAGACCAGGCCCTAGACACTAAAAATCATGGTCTTAATAAAGATACTAGATTTATGGTTTATTACAGCAATCTGTAACTCACTAGCCCCCTTTTTTGTCCTATGATTGCTGAGGTATTAATGGGCCACTTCATTTTGTATGGTGCTGTAGAATGTGTGTTAACTACTTATGCTGAACAATCTGTTCTACCTTGTATTTTACTCCTGACGGCATTATGCACCAAAAAGATTAAAATTTTGTGCCAAAAAACTTAAAAATTCTGCGCACAATATTTTAAAATTCTGCAAATTTTATTTGTCAAATCATTGTGGAGGCTCCAGCATGGCACTGGGGAGTACAGGCCACTTGCTGCAGTGAGATGGGAGATCACTGTGCAGCTCCCCACAGGGACATGGACTCAGGGGTGAGGCTACACCCAACCCTGACACAGCGCAAGGACCAGGCCTGCCCCAGAAACACCCCAGGGCCCTGTCTCTCTGTGTGGGCAGGCATGCTCAGCAAGGCAGGATCCAAGTGTGGAGGGGCTTAATCTCGGGAGATCCAGGTGTGGGTTGAGAGGGTTCTGTGTGGGGCAATCTGGGTTGGAGCGGCTCAGTGGGGGATCCGAGTGCGAGCTGGATGCACTGGGGCTTGTTGGGGGGTTCTGGGTGCAACAGTAATGGGACTCTGTAGGGGGGTCCAGGTAAAGGTGGATGGGGCTCAGCGGCGGGGGGCCTGGGTGTGGGGGGCTCAGTGGGGTGGGGATGCAGGTGTAGCTGGTTGGGGCTCGGTGGGGTGGGGATCCGGGTGCACATGGCTCATAGGGGTGGTCCAGGTGCAGGGAGAGTGGGGCTCATAAGTGGGGGTGTTCTGAATGCAGGGGGAGAGGCTCGGCAGGAGGGTCTTGATGCACAGGGTTGGGCAGATGGGGGAGCAGCTCCCCATACAGGAAGCCCTTCCCCTGCAGCTGACGAGCAATGGGCGCAGGAAGTGGGGAGGGGGAGTTTGCAGAGCTTCCTGCAGCTGGAAAAGAAATCTGGGAGTGGGTCTGATCTGGCCCCGGATGCTGTGCAGGGGAAGAAGTCCCGTCCTCCCCAGCCCAGCCGGGACTAGCAGCTGAGCTCAGCGCAGGTTAGGAGCCACCGGCCGGATCTTCCCCAGTCCTGCCTTCTGCCCCACAGTGATTTACCTCTCTGTCAGCTGCCCTGGGCACCCGAAACATACTGCTGAGGAAAGTTGCATGACCATTCTTGTGGCTTCCCTTTGCTTCCCCATCATAGAGTCATTTTTCTGCAGGGAAGCAAAGAAATCTGCGGGGGACATAAATTCTGTGCATGTGCAGTGATGCAAAATTCCCCCAGGAGTAATAGTATTTAGATGTGACATTCTGAGTACCGTTATCAGACCCGAAGAGCTTGGTGTAGCTCGAAAGCTTATTTCTTTCACCAGCAAAAGTTGGTCAAATAAAAGATATTACCTTGTCTCTCTAAGGGCAGGTCTACACTACAGGGAAAAGTCAACCTAAGCTACATAATTTGAGTTACGTTAGTAACATAACTCAAGTTGATGTAGCTTAGATCCACTTACCGCGGGGTCCACACTACGGTATGTCGATGGGAGACACTTTTCTGTTGACTCCCCTTACTCTTCTTGTTCCGGTGGAGTACCAGAGTTGACGGGAGAGCGACCTGCGGTCGATTTAGTAGATCTTCACTAGACCCCCAGTGGATTGATCGCCACAGCGTTGATCTACCGTTAAATGGAAACAAGCCCTAACTTGCACCTTGTCTGTAGAAGTGTTTCAGAAGAATTCAACTTGAGAGCACCTTCCAAAAAAACCACAGAAATGATTCTGACTACTGGATATGTAACAGTCAATGCCAAGATAATTTTGAGACTATTTTAGTAAAATGTTTTAGTTTTCCCCTCTGGATAAATGGGCACTGCACAGATTTTGTTTGTTTTAGATTTAGCTCTTACTTAGTAATTCAGAGTACTATACAGGAGATTGTCTAAAAAAAAATACGAAGAAATTACAAATAATTCTATTTATAAAATGCCACTCCAAACCTGGACATTGTACAAAATTCAAAGCACATATAAAAAGTTAAAATATTGATGATTACCCTTGAAATAAAAAAGTAGAAAACAGAGCAGTGAAAAAATGTCCATTGTACGTGACATCACTCTGGAAAGAGAAAGGAAATTAATTCACAATTCTCAGAAGAGACTAAGTAAAAATGTATTTTGCGTAGCTGCCTTTTACAAAGATATTACTTTTATGTTTGTCTTTATTCAAGGAACATGTTTTATAATCTTGACACCAGAGTTTATGGAGACTAGAGAAACAACCGCCCACCAAAATGAGGTAGGAATCTTTTTGGCAGAGACCCACAAAGATCTTCACAAGACTAAAAATTCTAACCTTATTTGGAAAATGCAGAATTTCAGTCAAACTGTATTTATACTATAACTGTTCTTAAAAACAAAACAAAAAACACAGTTCATAGAACTGGTTAAAAGAGGTGTATGAAAACCAAGGTCATCTTTATAAGGAGACAGAGTTGTGAAAACCACCCCCCAAAAAAATCAACCCATTATAATTCCAAAAGATGTCAGACCATCTCAGGCAGGGAAATTTTATTTTGAAGCTCACCCCGCTTTGTATGTTCCTGGTTTCCTTCAGTAAGGCTTATTTTTATTTAAGTGGAGTTACAGGTAAGTGCTGTGAATTGGTAAGTGCAGAGATTGCTGAAGTGTAGCCAGTAGAACAAACGTACTCCAAGGTCATCCTCATTTTTAATGCTGAGAGGTGCAGTCCTAGCATGTTAAGATGAAAAACTAGGCCAGTGAGGCCTGGTCTACACTATGAGTTTAATTCGAATTTAGCAGTGTTAAATCGAATTAACCCTGCACCCGTCCACACAACGAAGCCATTTATTTCGAAATAAAGGGCTCTTAAAATCGATTTCTGTACTCCTCCCCGACGAGCGGAGTAGCGCCAAAATCGATATTGTCATTTCGAATTAGGGTTAGTGTGGCTGTAATTCAATGGTATTGGCCTCCGGGAGCTATCCCACAGTGCACCATTGTGACCGCTCTGGACAGCAATCTGAACTCGGATGCACTGGCCAGGTAGACAGGAAAAGCCCCGCGAACATTTGAATTTCATTTCCTGTTTGCCCAGCACAGGAGAGCACAGGTGACCACAGAGCGCTCATCAGCACAGATAACCATGCAGGCCGATAATCGAAAAAGAGCACCAGCATGGACCGTACGGGAGGTACTGGATTTGATCACTATATGGGGAGAGGATTCAGTGCTAGCAGAACTTCATTCGAAAGACGAAATGCCAAAACTTTTGAAAAAATCTCCAAGGGCATGATGGAGAGAGGCCACAATAGGGACTCAGAGCAGTGCCGCGTGAAAGTCAAGGAGCTCAGACAAGCCTATCAGAAAACAAAGGAGGCAAACGGTCGCTCCGGGTCAGAGTCGCAGACATGCCGCTTCTACGCTGAGCTGCATGCAATTCTAGGGAGGGCCACCACCACTACCCCACCTCTGACCGTGGATTCCAAGGCGGGGGTAATCTCATCAGCCACACCCGAGGATTCTGCGGACAGGGAAGAGGAGGAGGAGGAGGACGAGCTTGCGGAGAGCACACGGCACTCCGTTATCCCCAACAGCCAGGAACTTTTTCTCAGCCTGACTGAAGTACCCTCCCAAGCCAGTACCCTCCCAAGCCAGTACCCAAGACCATGACCCCATGGAAGGGACCTCAGGTGAGTTTACCTTTTAAAATATAAACCATGGTTTAAAAGCAAGCGTTTTTTAATTATTAATTTGCCCTGAGGATTTGGGATGCATTCGCGGCCAGTACAGCTATTGGAAAAGTCTGTTAACGTGTCTGGGGATGGAGTGGAAATCCTCCAGGGACATCTCCATGAAGCTCTCCTGGAGGTACTCCAAAAGCCTTGCCACAAGGTTTCTGGGCAGTGCAGCCTTATTCCGTCCTCCATGGTAGGACACTTGACCACGCCATGCTAGTAGCAAGTAATCTGGTATCATTGCATGACAAAGCCTGGCAGCGTATGGTCCCGGTGTTTGCTGGCATTCAAGCAACATCTGTTCTTTATCTCACTGTGTAATCCTCAGGAGAGTGATATCGCTCATGGTAACCTGGTTGAAATACGGGAATTTAATTAAGGGGACAGAGGTGGCCGTTCCTACTGGGCTGTTTGCCTGTGGCTGAAAGAAATCCTTCCCTGCAGTTAGCCAAGCATGGGGGGGGGGGGGGGGCTGAGCTTTTCGCCTTTGGCTAGCAGGGATCTTCCCTGATACCAGCCACGCGGTGGGGGAAGGGGTACAGCGATCATTCCAGAGAATTGGATTGGGGGGGGGGGGATTAGTTTGCTTTCTGCTGCTGAAGGTTAACAGGAAAACTGCAGCAGTCAACGGGCTTTGCTTGGTATGTGGGAAAGGAGGGCGCAGAAGCCGAAAGACAATGGCTTACCATGGCCGCATGCAAGCCGAATTCTGTCGCCCGGACCTGCATCTGTGATCTCTAACAGCAAAGCCACAGGCACTCAATATTAAGATGGAAAATGCGACCTTGTACTGAAATCACAAGTGCTATGTAATGTGAATAGTGTTTTTCACCATGAAAGAGTATAAGCATTGTTCTGTAAAATGTATCTTTTTAAAAACTTCTCTCCTTTTTTCCATCCCTCCAGCAGCTGCAAATTTTTCAAGCCTCCCTCCTCCGTCCCGAAGACTATCTCAGATAAGGCGGCAGAGAAAGAGGACGCGAGACGAGATGTTCTCGAAAATAATGGAATGCATCCGCAATGAAAGAGCTCATTTGAATGAGTGGAAGGACACGGTATCTAAGTACAGGAAAGATGCCAGTGAACGTGAGGTCATGAGGGACTCTCGAGATGAGAGGTGGCAGGCCGCAACGCTGGGGCTGCTGCGTGATCAAACGGACATGCTCTGTGATCTTCTAATCGCCCTGGTGTCTGGCTGCACATAATCAGCAGCCAGGTGATTTGCCTCAGCCTCCCACCTCGCCATAAAGGTCTCCCCCTTACTCTCACAGAGATTGTGGAGCACACAGCAAGCAGCAATAACAATGGGGATATTGGTTTGGCTGAGGTCTGACCGAGTCAGTAACGAGTGCCAGGGACCTTTTAAACGGCCAAATGTACATTCTACCACCATTCTGCACTTGCTCAGCCTGTAGTTGAACAGCTCCTGACTCCTGTCCAGGCTGCCTGTGTATGGCTTCATGAGCCATGGCATTAAGGGGTAGGCTGGGTCCCCAAGGATAACTATAGGCATTTCAACATCCCCAACGGTTATTTTCTGGTCCAGGAAGTAAGTCCCTTGCTGCAGCCGTTTAAACAGAGTAGTGTTCCTGAAGACGCGAGCGTCATGAACCCTTCCCGGCCACCCCACGTTGATGTCGGTGAAACGTCCCTTGTGATCCACAAGTGCTTGCAGCACCATTGAAAAGTACCCCTTGCGGTTTATGTACTGGGTACCCTGGTGCTCCGGTGCCAAGATAGGGATATGGGTTCCATCTATCGCCCCACCACAGTTAGGGAATCCCATTGCAGTAAAGCCATCCACTATGACCTGCACATTTCCCAGAGTCACTACCTTTCGTAGCAGCAGCTCAGTGATTGCTTTGGCTACTTGCATCACAGCAGCCCCCACAGTAGATTTGCCCACTCCAAATTGATTCCCGACTGACCGGTAGCTGTCTGGCGTTGCAAGCTTCCACAGGGCTATCGCCACTCGCTTCTCAACTGTGAGGGCTGCTCTCATCTTGGTATTCTGGCGCTTCAGGGCAGGGGAAAGCAAGTCACAAAGTTCCATGAAAGTGCCCTTACGCATGCGAAAGTTTCGCAGCCACTGGGAATCGTCCCACACCTGCAACACTATGCGGTCCCACCAGTCTGTGCTTGTTTCCCAGGCCCAGAATCAGCGTTCCACGGCTATAACCTGCCCCATTAACAGCACGATCTCCAAAGCACCGGGGTCCACGGTTTGATAGAATTCCATGTCCATGTCCTCATCGCTCTCATAGCCGTAGCCTACTCCTCGCCGCCTGGTTTTGCAGGTTCTGGTTCAGCATAAACTGCACGATAACGCGCGAGGTGTTTACAATGTTCATGACTGCTGTCTTGAGCTGAGCGGGCTCCATGCTTGCCGTGGTATGGCGTCTGCACTGTTTACCCAGGAAAAAAGCGCAAAACGGTTGTCTGCCGTTGCTTCCCTGGAGAGGGGGGAGGATGTACCCAGAACCACCCATGACAATGTTTTTGGCCCCATCAGGCACTGGGATCTCAACCCAGAATTCCAATGGGCGGAGGAGACTGCGGGAACTATGGGATAGCTATGGGATAGCTACCCACAGTGCAACGCTCCGGAAATCGACGCTAGCCCCGGTACATGGACGCACACCGCCGAATTAATGTGCTTAGTGTGGCCGCATACATTCGACTTTATACAATCTGTTTCCAAAATTCGAATTATATAAATTCGGATTAATCCCGTAGTGTAGACGTACCCTGAGTGGCTAGGCTGAGCAGCTGCTACAGGACTACTATACTGTCAAATTACTGCTTAGGAAAACAAGTGATCTGCTTCATAATGGATAAAGTACTCTGGATTATACCTTTGGTTACTAAAGCTACACAGAAGCTTGTGCACTTTAAACAAGACAATGGGCAAATCCTGCTCACCTTATTCAAGCAGTCCCACCTAAATCAGTGGGTGGATAAGGCGTGTGTAAATGTCCCTTAATGGGGTTAAAAAATTACTTGATATAAAGTAATTATACAGTATCAACTATACTAATGACGCTTCAATTGTTCAGTTAATAAACTTGGATCAGAAACAGATTCCATCTTGGACAGAACAACATTACAAACCCTACCAAAAATAATATTAATAAATAATTTAAATCAAATGCATACAACCTCCCGTCAGTTATTTAGGTTTCACTTGCTATGTTGGAGACAGCAAACAAGCCTACTAGTTATCCAATCATCCATAGTCTTTCAGAAAAAAACAGGGTAGACAATATCTACATTTCTAGGGTACAAAAATCTCCATCCTTTCAGCCCTTCTTTATATAGAAGCAAAAAAGGAGTCAAAACCCATCTCCCGCCCCCCTTCCCAGGTTACATTTAAAGTTAAAAAAAATCTAAGGGAGTAATATTCCTAGAGACTACTGTGACAGGTCTGGTTGAGCGCCCTCTCTTGGCCACTCACAAGACTGCTATGGGGTAGATGCAGCTACTGAATCCCCAGGTATTTTAACACCCCCAACCCCACCCCACCTCCAACTTGGCCAAACTGGTCTCTCAGCTCAGTCACCCGCCTTAGCACAACTATAGTGTGGTCAAAGCACAGTTATTCCCCACTGCTCTTGGTCTGGGGAAGACCTGATACAGCCTTGCTAGCAATGCTGGGATCCACATAGCCGGAGAGGCATTCATGATACAGCAATGTTCATAGAGATACTTCATAATATCAACCTGAATTTGTAAGTTGACACAATTTGGAAATCTGAACAATTCTCTCTTCTGAAATCAATGGCAATAAGCTTTATTTCCCTCTTGAGCACTTTCCTATAATTCACTGTGTACTTTACTTTAGCAAATAAAAATAATTTTGCATTAAGATTAATAAACAAGGTATGAAAATACAAGTAGCTCTTGGAAACGTAAGTTTTATAACATGTATCTTCTGTGGTGTTTAATTAATATTAAGACAGCAGAATCATTTGCCTTGCGGCGACAGACTGCAAAAGAGAAGCCCAATCCCACAGTCCTCACTTTGACTTCAACGGGAATCTTATCTATGGGAATCTTGCCCAAATAAGGACTCAGGACTGAGGTCTATAACATGAGCACAACTAAACTATCTCACACAACCCTTCATCTGCCTTTTCCTCCCCCTGCCTTCTCCTCCTCCTCTCCCCACCCCCCCATAAATATATACTAAACCAGGGGTGGGCAAACTACGGCCCAGGGGCTGCATCCGGCCCTCCAGATGTTTTAATCCGATCCTAGAGCTCCCGACGGGGTTCGGGGTCTGGGGCATGCCCTGCTCTGGTGCGCCAGCCAGGGAGCAGGGTAGGGGGCTTGCCTCACTCCGCGCGGCTCCCAGAAGCAGTAGCATGTCCCCCCTGTGGCTCCTATGTGTAGGGGCAGTCAGGGGGCTCCGCATGCTGCCCCTGCCCCAAGCGCCGCCCCTGCAGCTCCCATTGGCTGGAAACCGTGGCCAATAGGAGCTGCAGGGGCAGCACCTGTGGACAGGGCAGTGCGCAGACCTGTCTGGCCGTGCCTCTGCAGAGGAGCCAGAGGGTGGACATGCTGCTGCTTCTGGGAGCTGCTTGAGGTAAGCGCCGCCCAGAGACTGCACCCCTGACCCCCTCCTGTGCCCCAACCCCCTGCCCTGATCCCCCTCCTGCCCTCCGAACCCCTCGGTCCCAGCCCGGAGCACCCTCCTGCACCCCAAACCCCTCATCCCCAGCCCCACCCCAGAGCAAGCACCCCCAGCCGGAGCCCTCCCCCCCTGCACCCTGCCCCAGCCTGGAACTCCTCATTTCTTGCCCCACCCCAGAGCCCACACCCCCTCCCGTACAATTTCCATACCCAGATGTGGCCCTCGGACCACAAAGTTTGCCTATCCCTGTACTAAACAAACAATTTTCTAACATTTAAGAGTAAGTGGGAAACATGCTGATTTTGTTCATGTTAATGGTACTACTAATCAGAAACATTACAAATTGATATTGCACAAGCCCAAAGGGGATGTATGTTTGGGGACAGACAAAATCAGCAGGGTATAAAGCACTGCTAAAAGAGAATCCAACTTCTTAGCAATGACAAACTGATCAGGAAATTCATCTGTTAAGAATACGTACTTCACATCATCAACAGCAGGTCCCTTGGGCTTTTTACAGCAATTTTAAAGATTTAAATCAAATCAAATAAAGTATGTTTGGCACAACTATAAATTTCTTGAAAGACAGAAAACACTACAGCGCAATACAAGCTAATAAGGCCAAAGCAGTTCCCATGCCTCACTGCATTAGGACACAGGAAATACAGCTATTCTTGCTATTCCCTTCTCTCTGCTAACCAGACATGTATTTGATAAATCCATGGATACATCAGATGGCACACAAGAACACAAATGAAATTAGGCTATGACAGAGAAAAATAGCACATTTCCAATTAAGTGGCACCATGGGTTAGTGCATCAGCCTTTTAATTTTGGAGACCCTTCATACAAGCCACCAGATTCCTAAACAACATGTAGGTTGCCTGGAAAAAGTGTGTACAGTGAGATCAGCCTTTTCCCAATTTGTTCAAATCACAACATATACCACACAATTTGTTCCTGATGGCAATCAGAGATTAAGATACCCTGTTCTGGAGCAGGTACATTGGTATAAGTGCTTGTGTAATGCTTGTCCATACCATGCCATGTTCAAGCTAATAAATTAGTCACTCGTTTTCATGGCCATTAAAATTCACCCATGAATAAAATGAAGGTCACAAACTGTTTCTCAAAGTTCACACAATTAACTGGAACGTGATTAGGGGAATGCCTAAGTGCTGCAAATAACTGGTTACTAATTCAGTAATAAACATTTTGTCTTGATCGCAGAATGAATTAATGCCCCTGGGTGGTGCTAAAGGGCACGGTGAAGCTGAGGATACAATAAAACCAAGGTTCCGACAGTTTGCAATCATTAAAGGTCCTACGGCATTTTCTTCAGTATTAACGTTGTTACTCCACGATATTTCCCACTGTTATGCCCATGAGAAAGATTTGAACAGATCTAGCCAGGGTTCTAAAGTTTCACCCCATGTTATATACAGAAGTTCTTTGGGGCAACCCAGATTTCCTTGTAAGGGGGAAGCCTTTGATATGGAAGGAGTACCTGCTTAGGGCCATTTTCACTCAGCTCTGTACCAATGGTATCCTTTTATTCAGAGCTTGTTATACCATTCAGCTTGCAAAAACAAGAGCAGCTCTTTTGCCAGTACTTGCCATTAAAAGATAGTTACAGACACCTTCAGTCTGGATGCACTTGGAGCTGCAGAAGTTGCCACCTTGTTAACCTTACAAGACTGGATTTGATAGGGGACCTGATTTTTGCCATTTATTCTATTATCAATACCCTGGAGGTCAGCCTGGAGCCTTTAAAAAATCATATGGACAGAAACCTGCAGTTTACAGTATTGAGTGGACTATGATCTCCCTATTAAATGATTCTCTCTAGACCTATGTCTCAAACGTATACAACAGAAAATACAACTCTGATTTTACTGGTCTCCAATCAGAATGAATAAAATTGGAATAAAGGACAACAATTCCTGCTGTTTCTGTCCAGCTAAAGCAGACATGGCCTTACACATGCTGTGGAAATGCTATATGGCTCATGATTTTGGAAGGTAGCATGACCAGGGATTTCCCTCAAGCTTCAAGTTGTGGTCCTATAAATAGAGCCCTGCAAATCTGCGGATATCCTCTTTATATCTGCAGATTGAATGCAGATACAAATTTTGTATCCACGCAGGGCTCTACCTATTCATACCACAGCTGTTCACCCTGGGAAATTCCACTATCTCTAAAAAAACAACAAGGAGTCTGGTGGCACCTTAAAGACTAACAGATTTATTTGGGCATAAGCTTTCGTGGGTAAAAACCTCATCTCATGTGCCTTCCTAGTAACTTAAAAAAAACACACCATATTTTAGACCTCAACTTCCCCACCTATAGAGAATTAATGAGCTTTGCAATTTGGCAGCCCCAGAAAGGGTGGCATATGAAAGACTTGAGAGTAGAACATTTTTAAAACTTATGGTCTTCATTGACATGTATAATCAATACACCATTGTTCAGCTGTAAGCCTCTTGATCTAACTTCCACTTTAGATGCTCTCCATTCACAGAATGCCCTGTGACCAGTCTTCTCTACTTCCTTTTCCCCACTTCCTCTCTGCCATTGCTTTTCTTGCTTCTGATGACCTGCATCTGGTCTTCTTTAGATTGATCGTACAGTTACCTACAATCTAATACATTTTTTTAATAAAATAGCCGGGGTGCTATTGTACTGTTCTAGACAAATTACAAGTTTGGGTAATAATATTTCCCATTCCCTTGCATTTCCAACTGCATAGGTACTCACTTCCTACCCTAAACTTTTGTGTAGCGTTTCTGTTAACTAACTGTCGCAACCCAGTAACAGGTAAAGTAACTCATTACAAGCACTGAGCCATCGGAATGAATTGTGTACTAGTATATAAAGTAAGTGGTTAGAGAGAAAACGTCTCCTTTACATACAGTACACATTTCTACAATTTACAACCAACTGATTTACTCTACTTGTAACTGCAGAGTAGGTTCATGATGCCGTCCCACCTAAGATTTCTACTGTTGGAATCTACTAATAAAATTGGATTTTAAACATAAAAAGGAAGTCAATATGTTCCGTATTAAAATCTCTTAGGGCTAGGTGTCTTGAAACCAATTTGCTAGCTTCTGTGTTATCCAGTATAATTACAGAATGTTAAGATCATTATCTGAATTACTCAGTTAAAAAAATAAGACACTACTTTGTTACATTTTATACAATTCCATATCATAATCTGGAGATCCCTCTGGAGAGGGCCAATGAGTACATAAATGTGCTTTTCGGCCAGTTAATGTAATTTTTAAAGTATATCGTTTTTCCATTTCAAAATCCTAGTGATGACGTTATTTGCATTCCTGAGAATCCTCTCCTCCACTTTCCTATTTTTTTCTCTTTGAGCCCCCTTCTCTGCAGTAACTTCAAAGCAGTCAGTCCTGCAGCTGGAATCACCATCTGGAGTAATTGTAGAGCAGCATGTGGCTGACCATCCTCGCCCAGGACCGCACAGCCAGCTGTAAGTATCATGGAATCCCATGCAAAGTAGCGTACAGAACCCCATGTAGGTTCCTCCCTGAGACATTTCCCTCCACTTCCACAACTCCTCCTGTCTGCACAAAGCCACCTTTGAGCAACAATGCTCCCAATCACTAGACTGCATAAGATTTCAAACCAAGTCACATTTATCTTAAGAGGAACTGATTTCCCAGATACAAAAGGGTGGTTCATAGACCGCAGAGGTTGCAAACGCCTGGATGGGAGGAGAGTCATTCAGTCAGTGGTGCCTTCCCAAAACACAGGGTGCTCTGAAGCATGAGGGAAGGGCAAATATCTGACAGAAACCACACACCCTAGAAGATTTCAGATGCTGAATTACTACTGTTTTATCATTCAGTGTAAAATTTACAGTTTCAATCTAAAGGAGAATTAGGCTGCAGAACAAGATTCCAGAACTAGCTATCCAGCCTATATCTTTCCCTTGGAATCTGGCAGCCCCCACCAGGAAAATTGCCATCTAGAAACTACTTGAATTACTAGGCTCTTTCTTTTCAGTTTGCTGAGGGATGACAATACATTTGGGGGGCAGCCCCTCTTCGAACAGGAAACCATAATACCTCTATTCCTCACAAACTGTTGCCAGTAGAAACCCTGAAGAGTAGTTTTAAGGCTTGGAGCCCACGGAAATGAGTGATTTCCTATGGTAGTCTCTCTGCCCCATCCCCTGAAGTTAGGACTATCTCCTTGCAAGAGAATCAATAGACTCATAACCACAGCTCCCAGTAAAGTGGCAGCAGTAATACTTTGGGACTCCCTTCTCTGGGTAAACAACAGTAGCTTTGTAGGGAAGGGATTGAGATCAGTCTCTGGAAGCAGCATGACACTCTTTAGAAAGCCAGCACATCATAATAGAACAAATCACCCTTTACAAGCATCTGAAGTGTGGCACAACTCCTCCAGAGCTACTTCTGTATTGGCACAGTTTTAATCATTACTGGCTTTGTGTTCTCCCCCACATGCCCTTAGATCACATTTCGATTAAAAGGTTTCTTATTTAAGAGATGCTGTCAAAGGATAGGGAGAAAAATAATCACTAGAAGTACCGGGCACGTCACAATATAGGAATGGCCTCAAGACAGCAGTTACATAAACTGTGTATGCTGTTGGCACAATATAGCCAAAATACCAATGGCACTACCAACCTCTTGACCGATGAACAGTGAAATTAAACAATCAGAATCAAAGTCCTGTACTGAAACAGGCACGCTTTCCAATACTTCTGAAAAGATATAAAGAAGGAAAGGGACAAATATATTTAACAGGAGTTAAATGTACAAGGATGTTGGATGCATCTAATAACTTAAGTAAGAGCCTTTTATTTATCACATATAATTTGTATACAAGTCTGATTAATATTTTAGCAGTGAAATACCAGAATATTTATTACAATGTTAACATATACTCAGCATTTGCAGAAATGAATAATAAGTCAAATACAAACCCAAATATTTAGAATCTTAAGGCTGAATGAAATATTTTTATGTTTAAGCGGCCAAAGTATACAAAGTTTGGTCTGAAGCAGAAAATCCAGTGACAAGAATACTTGAAGAGTGTTTATTGTTTCCAACATATTTATCAAGTAATCATTTGAAGCAAAGCTGGTATTCTACTGCCACCTACAGGAAGAGAATGGAACTGTTTCCAATACAAAATATTCCACAGCTATACTTCCATTGTGGTATGCAGTGTTTATGTAGCCGTGTCAGTCCCAGGATATTACAGAGACAAGGTGGGTGACATATCTTTTAACGGACCAAATTCTATTGGTGAGAAAGACGAGCTTTCAAGCTACCCAGAGCTCTTTTTCCCCCACTGGACTACAGTGGTGTTAACAGGCCACTTCACCTTGCATGGTCCCTTAGAATAGTGGTTTTCAAACTGCGGGTCACGACAGAATGTAAGGCACTGGGTCAGCACCACTGACCGGCCGTTAAAAGTCCTTTGGTGGTGCTGCCCGGCTAAGGCAGGCTAGTCCTTACCTGTTCTGACACCGTGCTGCGCCCTGGAAGTGGCCAGCACCAGGTCCGGCTCCTAGGTGGGGGGTCTATGGAGCTATGCGCACTGCCCCTGCCCCAAGTACCGGCTCCACACCCCCCCGGCTGGTTCCCAGCCAATGGGAGTTGGGGGCGGAGGTGCCTGCGGGTGAGAGCCACTTGCACACCTCCGCCTAGGAGTTGGACCTGCTGCTGGCCGCTTCTGGGGCACAGCGTGGTCCGTGGTGCCAGGACAGGCAGGAAGCCTGCCTTAGCACCCCCGCCGCACCGCTGACCGGGAGCCACCCGAGGTAAGCCCACGCCCCAATCCCCTGCCCCAGCCCTGAGCCCCCCCCAACCCAGAGCCCCTCCTGCACCCCAAACCCCTCATTCTCAGCTCCATTGGGTTGCGGGCATCAACAATTCTCTTCAATTGGGTTGCCAGAAAAAAAGTTTGAAAACCACTGCCTTAGAATATGTATTAACTACTTATGCTAAACTACCTGTTCGCCCTGGTATTTAGCTGTGACTCCGAGGTTATGTCTACTACAGCTGTCATAATTTTATGTTGCTCAGGGGTCTGAATAAACCACACCCCTAAGAGATATAAGTTACACCAGCATAAGCGCTAGTGTGTACAGCGCTATGTCGGCGGGAAAGCTTCTCCTACCAAGGCAGCTTCTGCCACTCGTGGGGGTGGGTATTTTATGCCACCGGGAGAGCTCTCTCCCGCCACCATAGAGCATCTTCACCACAAACGCTGCAGGAATAACATATATATTATATATAACATATAACACACACACACAGCAATGATGATTGTGAAGCTTGGTTGAGGTGGTGAAGTCAGAAGGTGGAAGAGGGTGGGATATTTCCCAGGGAATGCCTTGCTGCTGGGTTGAGCCCTCAAGGGTTAACACATTGTTGTTAATGTAGCCTCATACTCACAGCACAAATGGAGGGAGGAGAAACTATAGATGCGGCAGTGGCTGCAAACATTCCTTGTTGAAACTGAATGTGATGATGAACCCACGCTATCCCACTGGAGCGCACCACTCCCTCCACTATCCAAACTGCCGTGTGGGTCATGTGTGTGTGAGACAGAGACACACATCGTGTGTGTGTGTGCACGTGTGAGAGAGAGACGCACATTGCCCCTTTAAGTACACTGACCCCACTCTAAGTACACTGTCTTTTTAAAAAGAACAGGAGTACTTGTGGCACCTTAGAGATATGCATCCGAAGAAGTGGGTTGTAGCCCACGAAAGCTTATGCTCTAATAAATTTGTTAGTCTCTAAGGTGCCACAAGTACTCCGGTTCTTTTTGCGGATAGAGACTAACACGGCTGCTACTCTGAAACCTGTCTTTTTAAGTAGATCAGCAAGTTGAGACACCAGCTGCTGCCAGCAAGCTCCCTCCATCCTGAGTCCTGTTGTGTGTGTGTGTCCCCGCTCTGTGGAGATGGGGTACAGGAGTGGGGGGAGGTGGACACCCTGACATCAGCACCCCTCTACCCCCCCCAACCCACTGCACAGCAAACAGGAGGCTCCTGGGAGCAGTTCCAAGGCAGAGGGCAGGAGCAGCACATGGCAGTGGGGGAGGGACACCTGAACTGCCCAGCAACTGATAGCCTGCTGGACGGCTGCTGCACAGGGAACTTAGGGGAGCGGGGAGCTGATAGGTGGGCTGCTGGCCCACCCTGGTTCTAAGCCTCCACCAGCTAGCTCCAACGGGCTGCTCTTCCTGCAAGCAGTGGACAAAGCAGGCAGCTGCCAAACAACATTATAAGGGAGCATTGCACAACTTTAAACGAGCATGTTCTGTAATGCAGTGGCCTCCAAAGTGGGATGCGCGGCAAGAGGAGTGCTTTGTTGTTGTTGTTGTTGCTGCTTCGGCGGTTCGGGAGGGAGTCCAAGCGGGTTTTTTTTTCGCTTCAGCAGTTCAGGTGGGAGTCCGAGTTTAATTTTTTTTTTTTGATTCAGAGCGGCAGGGGGTGCGCGATCAAAAAAGTTTGGAGACCACTGCTCTAATGGATCAGCGACGTAACAATGAAACAACGTTAACTGGGACGACGTTACATGAGGATTTACTATATAACACATCACAAGATTGGTGAGCAGTGCAGGATCCATGCTTTCAGGCAGAGATGGGGGGCACACAGTTTACAGGGGCTGTTGAAAAATATCAGGAAACGTAGTCGGAAGCCCATGGAATGATGGGACGGAAAAAACTGCATCATGGGACGGTGAGCCCACACTCATCATGCACAAGTTGCACAGTGGGATAGCTACCTACGGTCCACTGCTCTCTCTCGACGCTAGAGCACCAACTGTGGATGCACTCAGCTGACGCAAGGCGCATTGTGTGAGCATGCACAATCGATGTAATTATAGTGGTTTCTGATCGTTGACATAACTTGCATTGGCTTAACACTGTAGTGCAGACATACCCTGAGGGCTTGTCTTCGTGTACAGTGATACAGCTGCACCAGTGAAGACACTACTACGCTGACGGGATAGCACTGTCTACACACAGGGTTAGGTATAACTATATCACTCAGGTATTGTGGATTTTTCACACCCCTGAGCGACAGTTACACTGATATAGGTCTGTAGAACTGGCCCAGGTACCTTTCCCAGACCTAAGGAAGTGCTCTGTGTAGCTCAAAAGCTCATCTCTCTCACCAACAGAAGTTGGTCCAATAAAAGATATTACCTCACCCGCCTTGTCTCTCTATACTTTTATTGAATTATATTTTTGTACTAGGGTCCCAACTTCAAAATGTTTTCTCTTTACGACAGGGGTGGCCAACCTGTGGCTCCGGAGCCACATGCGGCTCTTCAGAAGTTAATATACGGCTCCTTGTATAGGCACCAACTCCGGGGCTGGAGCTACAGGCGCCAACTTTCCAATGTGCCGGGGGGTGCTCACTGCTCAACCCCTGGCTCTGCCACAGGCCCTTCCCACCCCCTCTCCTGAGCCTGCCATGCCCTCACTCCTCCCCCCCCAATGCCTCCTCCACGAAACAGCTGATCGGGAGGGAGGGGAAGGTGCTGATTGGCAGGGTTGCCGGTGGGCGGGAGGCGCTGGGAGCGGGGGTGAGCGGATGGGGGGCTGCTGACGTATTACTGTGGCTTTTTGGCAATGTACATTGGTAAATTCTGGCTCCTTCTCAGGCTCAGGTTGGCCACCCCTGCAGGAGACAGAAGTGCCTGGAAGTTACAATGGCCACATAAGAGCTCCCACAAACCGTTTGGTCATCATTTTATTTGCCCACGTTCCTAAACTTTTCTGTAACCTTATGGTGTAGAAGGCTATGGAGAACTCAGCCATGAAGAGATGAAAGATGCTAAAAGGAAATGGAGAGAAATCTAAAAACAGATCTCTTCTGTGCATGCAGTCCAATAACACTGGCCTCCTTGCCACTAAGCACTACTTTCTGACAAAACCAAATTGGCTGAAAAAATATTTTTATAATCTCACAAGATCCTAACACCCTAGAGGAGGGTTTTAAGGTTCTGGAAACAAAGGTCAGCTCATTTACCTCATTTACAACTAATTGCACTCTATGAAAAAAACTGAGATCAGGGGAAAAAACACAAACAAGTGGAGAAGAAAGCGTGTTCCAGAAACAAAACAGTGGCTGATTTTGTGTCTCAGAAGAAACATTAATAATCATGAGTCAAAGGAATGAAAAATCTTATCAGCTGGCATAGCCCAGCTTTACAAGATATCATCCGAATATGTCAGCTGGATGAAGGTAAAACTCACAGCTCAAGAAGACCTACAGCCAAAGGAAGGACCTTATTAAACAGTATGCGAAGTGGTGTTACGGCATACTATGGAGAGGGAATCAAAAGGTAAGCCAGAACGAAGAGCAACAATACTGCTCCTCTACCAGACATCACACACAGAATCTAATGTTTGCACGGGCAGACCTGGCAGTAGAAGGACTTTTCCAGCTGTTTTTTCTAGATCTCAAGGTAATTTAATAGAAAAATCTCAATTATGTTATTCAGTGAGGATATGACCATAAAAATTCTTTCTCCTGCAAAACTTTGAGTAAACTTCAATAACAACATGTGTTTGGAGACACAGGACCTGAAACACAGCTATCGGCCACACGTAAAAACAACATATAAAAGAATTCTCGGAACCGTGGCTAGAAAGGACTCCAAAGTTTGGTTCATGGCTGTTACAAAGTTGTTTTATCAAGGATTATGGTTTAATTCTTTGTAGTATTTGTTGAACAAAAGGGAACAAAGTGCTTCCACCTTGCTATCATTATCCCCTAATGGAGCAGCAAAATTATGCAATACCATATTCAGGACACGTTATTACTTAACTATCAGGACATGGATTAATGCCTCCCCTTTCTTTCATCCTTACCTCCCACAAATGGTATGTGGACAGGAAAGGAAACTGTAATAAGAAGTGGATTGTTAAGGCTCCCCTTAGGATTCTTTATACACAGAGGGACAATATTTTATGCAGAACTTTGGTGAAAGAAAACATTTAAGTACTTATTTCTGCAATAGATCTGATGCAGAGTTTTGGGTTTCATATTTAATTGCTTCCAATAAAACCAATATTTTTAAAGTATACCACGGTTTCCACATGTGGGGAGCAGAGGGGTACAAGACTGCCTTTCTTCTCATTTATGTTGATTGCAAACACATCCAAATAGTATGCCTAGATTTTCTGATTATTCCTAAAAAAAAAAAAAAAAAAAAAAAGAAAAGAAACAAATACTAACTTAGGCCAGGTTTACACTCTAAATTTACACTGGTATAACTATGTAGCTATGTTTCAGAGTATCAGCCATGTTAGTCTGTATCCGCAAAAAGAACAGGAGTACTTGTGGCACCTTAGAGACTAACAAATTTATTAGAGCATAAGCTTTCGTGGGCTACAACCCACTTCTTCGGATGCAGATGTATGTAGCTATGGGGTGTGAAAAATCCACACCCCGGAGCAACGCAGTTATACCAACTTAACCCCCAGTGTAAACAGCGCTGTGTCAACGGGAGAGCTTCGCCCATCAACCCAGCTACCCACCTCTCGTGGAGGTGGATTAACTACCCCCAACAGGAGAAGCTCTCCCGTTGGCATAGTAGCATATTCACTGAAGCATTATAGTGGTGCAGCTGCACCAGTACTGCTGAGCCACTGCAGTGTTGTAAGCATAGACCTGCCCTAAGAGTGATGTGGGTAATCAAATCTCATGCTTCACAGCATCAGGTGACTGGACTGCATGTGGGTATCAGAGAGAAATTACGCACAAAGTGCACAGCATTGACCAGTTGACTAAGTGCATTATGCAGTAAGGAAGCATGGAGGTTGCCTTGTTCTGAAGCCTCAGATACTTTTCACTGCCAGAGAAAGGCCAGTGCTCTTAGATGAACAAGTACTCTGATCCACTATGGTAATTCCTATGTTCCTTTCCATCCCCTGTAACGCACCAATGGAAGGGGGAAAAAAGCAAAGCATCAGTGAGAAATGCCCAGCATTGCTGTAAACATCACAATTGTGGGGGAGATTTTCTGGAGTTAATGGAAAATCAAGATATGGCTGGCCTACATCTGGGAACTGATTTGACAACTGCTAAGGAGGTGATATGACAGATCTTCAGGTGGAGCCAGTCATCCACTCTGCTCTTGAAGCACCCAATATCCAATAAGGAAAAGGAAGCCCTCATTGGCTTTCCCCAAACTGTTCACACCATTTTCCTCAGATGGTTGCCATGGCCATCATCTTCAGATTAAGACCTATGAACCTGCTAAGAGAGCTCAAAAGGAGGAAGCATAGATATAACTATTATGTTGCTCTTTTTAAAAGAAATGTTAAGGAAAGCTAAGATAGTGCTATTCCAAGTCAGCTGGCATGGGCCAGCCGGGGTTTTTTAACTGCAGCATAGACAGACCCATACTGACCAATTAGCCTCTCCAGAAAGTTAAGGAGCAGCTTTCACAGGCTCCTGAATTAGTCCCATCCCTAGCATTCCCATGACAGACTGTACATGCTTTCTCAATGGTCTGCAGACGTAAGTGCCTTGAAAGATTTTCTTGTTCACTTATACTCCGTAACCTAGGGCTTCTGGCCAGTGTAATTTTGAGCCCAACGATATATTACCATTGAAGTAAACTGATACCAAGCAAGGGCAAAATCTTGATATTCCCAAACCATTTAACCTGTAACAAAGGAGAGGGAGAGCGTCTGGCAATGGAGCATGTGGAACTGGCCAGACATATCATGAGATCCCTGGTTTAGTGGAGGAGCTTGGGACCCTTAAGTCCACACCTATTACCTCTTTTTCGCATGTCACTCCACATTTTACTGCACTCCAAATGCACATGCAGCAGAGAGAACCACAATCTCAAATTAACTATCAGAATTTAACCTACTTTCACCCTGCTATAAGCAAATACAGAGCAGCAGTACAGCATAAACATGATGGGGAGAAAAGACAGGGACAACAAGGGGGTGGAAGAGAGGCAGAAGGGGAAGTAAAAATAAAGGAGGGGAAAGATGCTTCCAATCTGGACCAATACTCCAGTTGGAAAATAACCCCTCTCCCCACTGTGTGTGTCATCTTCCCAACCCACAAACCTCAACAGTGTGACAATTATAGGTGAAGAGCAATGGTTTAAAAAAGAAAAAATTAAATTTTCTGGAAGCTAGGTAGAACCCACTCGCACCATTTTGAACATAATACTGTCACATATCACAAATTAAGAGTCAATCTGAATCAGTAATTGAAGTCTTCCAAATACTCTTTGGTGCTGCTGGAAGCAGTGTTCAAGATTCAGCTAATGACACCCTATCCTGTGAGTCAATACTGAGCCAATGCCTCAACATGATTTTATAGGCACTGCGCAGTTGGGTTGCCTTAAAAACAGTGAAGATCTGAACTCATGTAGTCATTAAAGAAAACATGGGACTTGTCATAAGAAAAGCATTGTTAACCTCAGTATCCTGGCCAAATTCCAACTCTTGCAATTACATTCTGCCAACCTAAATCTCCCTTGCTGTTTCAATTGGATATGACATTTTTCTTTACTTCCAGCCCTGAACTACAATATAGTATTTTGCGCTGTTGAATAGCTGCCACATTTCAGTGGTGGTGAACATTATCTACAGAGCTACATACACATACATGGAGTAGATGAAGCACTTTACAAACGTAGGCGTCTTTGGGGAATGATGATGCTATATACATTTAAGATACTACATTTCATCTTTTTTTGCACTCACTTCCAGCTTTTTCTTTTCTTTTCTTTTTTTCCTACCATGGCACTCAGATTAAAAAGTGGAAGTATAAAAAGTCACAAAAAGGAAAGAGAGGAAAAAAAAGAAAAAGAGGAGACATGAGAAAGGGGCCCAATGAAAGATTGAAAACAAGACTTAAAGGACCAGACACAAGAAAAGAATCTCAGAGCAGGTCTACACTATGGGGTTAAGTCGACCGAAGTTACGCAATTCCAGCTACGTGAATAATGTAGCTGGAGTCGATGTAGCTTAAGTCAACTTATTGCAGTGTCTAGACCATGCTGGGTCCATGGCAGAAACCCTCCTGTTGACCTACCTTACGCTTCTCGTTCCGGTGGAGTACCGGAGTCGACAGGAGAGCGATCTGCAGTTGACTTAGCGAATCTTCACTACCCTGAAGGCTGGGCTATGCTACCTCTTAAGTTGATGTAACTTACATCGCTCAGAGGTGTGAAAAAGACACCCCCTTGAGCGACGTAAGTTACATCAACTTAAGTACTGTCCACAACAGTGCTATGTACGTCTTCATCAGACGCGGTGCAGCTGGACCGATGTAGCCCGGTAGTGTAGACTCGCTCTCATACACAGTACACTGGACACACCCAGAACCAGAGACACAGAATCAAAGTAAAACAAATCAAGAATTGAACAAGAACCATCAGTCAAAATATAGGCCATTAAAAAATCCTGATTGCAGCAGAATGTGATGTCAGAAACAAAAATACAGAATGGGAAGAATTAATGTGATAACAATAAACCATATTTACAATTTGCGAGGGAAGGAAGAGAGGGGAACATATAACCAGGTCATCCCAAAAATTACTCACTGCCACAAAAACAGAAAAAATAGCATAAATAGTGTTTTTATCTGCAAAGAGGTTTACAAAATTATAGCCTAGTGCTGCAAACACTATCAGGAATCATGAGTAGTGGGAAATTAATAAGGTTTGTGCATGTGAGAAAAGACCTAAAGGGACAGGTCCTTAATCCTCAAAGGTCATGTGAGGGAGGTAATAGCCCCATTTTATATAAAGGGAAACTAAGATAGAAAGGTAAACTTGCCACAGGCCACCGAGGGAATCAGTAGCTGGAATTAGAACGCAAGACTTTTGGTTCTTAGTTCCGTAGACAGAGCATGACTCTCAGTTTAAAGTGTTATTTAAATGTGAACACTATTTGGCAAAAGTGTACATAACTCCTTAGTTTACTGACAAAAACAAAGTTTGCTATGATTTGCATTGCAGGGCCAAAATAGTCATGGAAGAACAGGCAGACACTGCAGCTGGTGATTTCAGCCATTAGGATATGGGTGGCATAGGATTTGAAGCAACAGCTCATATTTAAGATACTCAGTTGCGCGTATCCATATACAGAAACCAAGTTATTGTTTTCACTAGTAAACTGACGATATTTCATTTCAGAAGTAACTGATAGCAAAACATGGAACAAGAAGATGATGCCATTTATAGCATCTTTTTGGACAATGCCTACTTGAAATTTCAATCAGAAACAAAAAAAAAAAATTCTATAAAGACATTTACATTTATTCTTCCCTGCTAGTTTTTGGTCCATAAGAAGTCACATATAGCAGTTCCAAATACTCCACAAGAACCACAACTACTGTTCAGAAAGACAATAATTTGAACAACAAGCAATGTTGAAGAATGGTTTAGTCAATTTGAATAATATAAGTAGCATCTAATAAAGTGACACATTGTGATGGTACAAATATAGGGTACAACGCGTTTGTTTTGTATTTATACAAAACATAAAAATAAAAAATGTGTTTGGGGAAAAAGTACAATAGAAACATTCATTGCACAACACTGTTTACAGTATGCAAGCCAACTAATGTTTTTAAATGCATTTGGATACGAGTATCCCAAAAAGCCATTAGTACTAATAAAAATCCCTAAAAATATAATTTGAGAAATCTAACACTTTCCCCACTAGGTGGCAGCAATGATTTAGCCATCTGGGCCAAATGAAGATAGAACCAATGGGCTGATTATTGTATACCTCTTAATTACAGTCTTAAGCAAAGCATCACTGTCCGCTGCAGTCTGCTAATAACTATAACTTCTTAGTAGGATCTAGACCTAGTAGGACCTAGAGATTAAAAAAATACATTCCTAAGAAACATTTCTACTTCCAATGCCAGATGAAGGTTTTCCTCCTCTACTAGAGATACCCAATGAAAATCTGTTTGCAGGGTAAATAAAATATCTTATTTCCTACCCAGTTTATGTTGGGAATGAATTATTCACAGCAGGCATGCTTATTACAATAATTATTCAAACAAATCAAGGAGTACATACTAGTTACTTTTCATGTTTTTTAAATGATACAAAAGAAAACTGCACTTTGTCCTATGCATTTCATATATTAATCATTTTAAAAGTCTATTATTTTGTATGTGTTGTTATTATCTGCATCACAGTAGTGCCTAAGGTCCCTCAATGAGATCAGTGCACCATTGCACAAGGCACTGGTCAAACACACAGCAGAAGCCAGTCTCTGCCCTGAAAAGAGCTCACACTCTAAATAAATAAGATAGATATAGGGTGAGAGGGGAAACAGAAAGACAAACAGGTACTGTTTGATTTTGGGCAAGTAACTTCAATTTAGATGATCTGGAAATAGAACTCCAGTCTCCAAAGTCACATTCCAGTTTCCTATCCGCTGAACTACGCTGACAGATGTAACTCATTTCTGTATAGCGAGATGTACAGTGACTTCAGGTAGTAATTTGACATTTTTATAGAGGTTGATCAGTTCCATTTTCCCTACCTGCAGCACAGAGACATTGTGTCAATAGGTTATCAGGGTACAAATGCCCTCTGCCAGCATTTTCCTGTTCCTTTGACGTGCCAAAGTATAAAGACACTCAGCTGCAGCCAACTCCAACCTGCTCCTATTAAATGTTGCAATAACACCACAGAGCAGAGAGTATCCTAAAAACTCTTCCGCTTTGCAATATGTGCGTTCACCGTTATTTGTTTGACTGAGTGACTGGCTAGATACACTGATTTAGGCAATATGGTCACTCATATAATGGATAGTTAAATTCAGTGTAAGAAATATTGTCTTGGGGAGAACCAGATTTTTCAGAAATTGGAAATGCGATAGAGCCTTTAACTTCTAAATCACACATTCACATCCAAGTGCAATACCTAACCCTACAATTGCATCTGTGCTGATATCTCCATGTAGGTAAGAGGGTCTGATTGCAGAACATGGCCTTAGACTGGTAACAACTAACGTTCACTCCATGTGATACCTGTTTTCATGTCTATGTAAAATGGTTTGGTGGCCTCAGTGCACAGTCCAATGGACAGCTGTTCACATCACAAAACCACCACCAGTTGGTTATTCTGCTGGCACTCTCAACTGAGACATCAAAGAACAAATTAGTTTAGAAACTGAGCTACCCTATCACCCCTTGAAATGGTCCCTCCCATCAGGGCTGAGAAACATGACTGGGACACCACGGGGGAAGCTCTTGCTACTACTGTGTGTTATTCTAAGGCCCTACCAAATTCACAGCCATTAAAAAACGCATAATGGACCATGAAATCTGATCTCCTCTGTGAAATCCAGCTATTGTAGGTTAGGGGGTCTCCCACCATGCATCGGGTTCCAGATGCTATTCCCAGATGGGCTGGGGAGGGACAGGACTTCCTCTTCTCCTGCAGGGTGGTACACCCTTACTTCTGCATTGCCTTCAGAGCTAGGCTCTGCAGGCAGTGCAGCCATGGACCTTCCTGCAGCTAGGGGAGGTTCCCGGAGATGGGTCTGAGCTAAGGTGACCAGACAGCAAGTGTGAAAAATCGGGACAGGGGGTGGGGGGTAATAGGAGCCTATATAAGAAAAATACCCAAAAATCGGGACTGTCCCTATAAAATCGGGACATCTGGTCACCCTAGTCTGAGCTGGCCCCTGGAGTGGCCCGTGCAGGGGAAGAGGAGGTCCTGTCCTTCCCCAGCCAAGCCAGGACTAACAGCTGGAGCCCAGTGCACGGTCTGGGGTGCCCCTCCCCAGCTCCAGCACTCAGAGGTTAAAGGGGCCTTGGGATGGCTTGGAGGGGAGGGAGGATTTGATGAGGACACCTCCCTGACCATGGAGCCCTAGGCAGTCACCCACCCATAAAACTGGCCCTGCCCCCCCCCCCCCAGCGATGACCCCCACAATACCTTGCGACCCTCACTTCTGAGCTGCCGCAGGCGGCGACACTGACTTCAGAGCTGGACACCTGGCCAGCAGCTGTTGCTGCTCTCTGGTCACCCAACTCTGAAGACAGCGCCCCTGCCAGCAGCCGCACAGAAGTAAGGGTGGCAATCCCACTGCCCACCACAGCCCCCTGTTGGGTCAGGACCCCCCCCCCCCGTTACAACACTAGCCACTTTCAGATGAAACCATGAAATTGACTATTTAAAAAATCCTATTACCATGAAATGGACCAAAATGGACCATGAATTTGGTAGGGCCCCAGTTATGTCTAGTCAGTGGCTAGTCAAACCAGCAGAACATTTAAAAGAAAACGTAGCCTTCTTCCATCTTGGAGACACTAATAACCGCACGCCACGCCAGCCACGTCCCATGGCTTTACCCACCCACTGGTCCCAAATCTCGGGGGCAGCTCCTATGGACGGTTGAAACTGCCGCATGGCAGAAGAACAGACCTACGGGAGCAGGGGCGTTTTTATTTGTTAAGCCAACGGGCAGGCGCCCACCCCGCTGCTCTTCTGAGGTGTCAGGGCCCATCTCCCAATTGCCTCGGGGCAACCCTAGACTCTGCTCGGTCACACGGCTGCTCACGGGGCACTTTCAAGAGGAGACTGAGGAGTTGGGTTTGTTTAACCCATGAGGCCTTCCCCGTGTCGTGCCCGTAAGCGGTGACATCAACTGTCCGTCCCGACACCCCCCCGGCCCCGCGTGTCCGTCCCAGCCCCAGCCCGTCTGTCCGGCCGCGGGCGCTGCTACCTTGAGGACGCCGCTCATCTTGGCGAGCAGGGCCCGGAACTCGTGCGGTGCCGCCTCGGGGTAGAGCTGGCCCCGCAGCAGCTCCTCGCTGATGCCCGCGTGGCCGTAGTACGCGGCCTGCGCGATGCCGCTCAGCAACCCGCTCAGCGCCTTGGAGCCCTCGGGCTGGGGCTGCTCCGCCGCCATGCCGAACCGCGGAGCGAGCGCCGGCCGGGACTACAAGTGACGGGGGCCGGCCGGGGACAAACCCAGCGCTGGACCGAGCCCGCCGCGCTCTCCACAGCGACCCCTGCCGGCGCCTCTGCACGCGGCTCTGGCCCGAGCGAGCCCTTCCCTCCGGCGAGCGCCGCCCTCTGGCAGCCGCCCCGCCCTAGCGGCTCTTCTCCCCGGAGCCTGCTGCGCCTCAAGGGGCCAGGCCTGAGCCTGAGCCAGCCCTGGAGCCCCCCCCCTCCCGTGCCACCCAGCCCGCTCCTCCCACAGACACCCCCGAGACAGCAGCCCCCAGCCCCCCTGGGAAGGAAATCCCCCGCCCATCACCTCCTCCAGCGCCAGGGTCAGCAAAGGGGGCTTGTAAAACTGGACAAAGTCTTCTTCAGTTCTGCCCCCTTCACCCTTCACTTCTAGCTCTGCAGAGACAAGTGGAAATTTCCTGCTCCCGGGGATTTTTTTGTTAGTCTGTAATTTAATTGAAGGGCTGATGCGTTTAGGCCACTCTACCTTTAGAGGGTCTTTCACTGTAGGTAACAATTCACAAGGGCTGGCTGAACCAAAAGATGAATGTATAGATATTATAAATACATTTAAATGGAGTAATATTTAAAACCCAATAACAGCAGCAAGGGACAACACAGATTCAGGAGTCAGTACACTAACATTAAATGTTAACAATACGCAAACTTAATTTTGTCTCTAAAGATTGCAACAATCGTCTTCAACTGCAAACACACCACTTCAAGATGCCTCAAGTGTACTGTTCACTACAGCTGTTATCTTTCTTCGCAGACCTAATTTCAACAGTCTCACATAGGGTAAAATGTCCCCCTTCCCTGGATCTCATGGATTCATAGGTAATACTACTGTCCTGGATTCTGTTGTCCACTACCTCCTAGCAGCAGGTTCAAAAAACAGCCTCTACTGCTTCATATTTGAGCTGAAGGCAAAACACAACTTCTGTTACTTGAATCTTAATTCTAGCTGCCCAAACTTGGCAGTTTCCACTCAATGACCTTTGTAGAACCCGCATTCCCATTCTCTTCCTAGTTTGGAAGATGCTAAAAACTGCATCCTGCTGTTACTTCATCATCGCCTTGATGCCATTAATTAGAAGATTCCAAAGACAGAAGTCTTTAATTGTATCCCAGACATCATCAGAGACTTCCTCTTCTTTAGCCTTCCAGTAACTTATTCACTAGAATATTTACAGAAAGTCTCTGATCCAGGAAACACTAAGCACATGCTTTACTTTAAGCACAAGTAGTCCCAGAAGGGTTGTGAACACACCAAAAGCAAATTCAGAATTTTTTTTTTTAGGAATTTGCTTAGCCGATAATACTTTGGGGCCAATACTGGTCAGTCTATTACTCTACATATTGCGTTGGCATTTCTTGTTGAATAGGCATTGGACAGATGACGTTAGAGCTTCATTGATGGGAAGGTGATTTCATTTCCTTTGAGCCATTCCAGCAAATCTGCAATTCCACTGTGCCCTATGTGAACACCAAAGCCCAATTTACACGATCAAAGAATTAACGTCAGTTTCCTACTGCATAGTTTTGGGATAAAGATCCCATGAATCAGTCTGGTGGAACTATTACTAGCATGCACTCTGTCCTCTTTGTAGCATCATCTTTTGGGATCTTTGGTGTTGTCCAGATATTAAAAGGTGACAAGTTAGAAATAGAGCTATATGCTGATATTCAGCAGGAGGTAGTGGCATTGTGGTCTAAATATCAAGTTTAAAATAAAATAATTCCCCAGAATTACAGATTTGAAACTTAGCAGGGGTGCTGCAGCTCATCATCGTCTGAGGGAGAAGAACTGAATTCTAGACAGTAATTGATCTTTCAGATTAACAAAATCTTGTCTTCTCTGCATGCTCATTAAAGATCTCATGGCACTCTTTGTAAGCATAGGGATTTATCCCAGTGTCTTTGAGACATCTTCATGCATTCTTTCTCTCCGAATACATGTGAACTGTTCCATGGGTAAGGATGAAGCTAGCTTTAAAAGTCTGGAAACTAAAGGGATCCAGTCATTGCCCTAGTGCCATAAAATCCTTCACCGCACACTATCATCCTATCCAATTAGCACCTCCTACAGAACCTGAACTTTGCCCTATAAAATCTGTAAAAATAAGTGCAAAGTTCAAAGTGGCACTGCTAGATTAAAAAGTACCATTTCTTAGCCCAGGGATCCAAATCTGATGTCACACTAATATATACTGCAACATTACTGTACACAAAAAGATGACTATCTCTCATGGAAAACTTTACAAGGGGAGGTCTGGGAGAAAATCACAGGTCCTCTTTAGTTGTTCACTCAGGAGCTTGGGGTTTACCCAACCCCCTGAAATAGGCTGCAGGAACCACCCAGAAACCCTATGGGTGTCCAGGGACCCTCAAGAAACCAGATCCAAATCCTGTCTCAGTTGCTGTGATCTCTGGGAGCCCCATCCAATCCCTCACAATGTTGTTCTATACTCCCCGTAACTACAGCTGTCCTCAGGACCCTCAGGGGGATGGCCACTGAAAAAATAATATAAAGGCCCAGAAATCACTAAGAGGCTGGAGAGAGAATGCTATATATACACCCAACGCACTCACTCCTGCCTGCAATCCACCCAGTCTCCAATAAATGCCTCAGCATGACCCTGGACCTGGAGTACTCTCTGTGGGGTCTGAAGGAGGGAGGATGATGCCAAGGAGGAGGCCAGCCTCCTCTTCTGCGCAGGAGCTGGGACAGCCACATGCAAAGATTCCCCAGCATGCGTGGCTCTGAGGGAGAATCGATCCTATCTTATACACATTAGATGCTACAAAGTATAGTTCATATAGTTAAACATGCAAACTGCATAAATTTACATATATGTATAACACCATGTAATCAACCCATTTCATGACACCAAAGAGATCATTCATTCAAACTCTGTCCATAAAAATATTCTTCAACTCTACCAACACGTTGCACTATAAGAAAGTGTATAAAACGCTGACATAACGTAATGTATGCTGGGATTATAGTCCTTTCAAAATCTTTTCTATACATTTAATTAACATATATTAAAATCAACTGAATACACGTGTGATAGGGCCTTCAATGGCCGGGGAGCCTACTGGCTAGATCATTGGTTGGGGGGCTGTAGAGGGACTTGATCCGTCCTTCTCCCTCAGGTCCTGGCCCAGAGTCGCTCAAACCCTAAACAGGGGAGATGGATCTTTTCCCCAGCTGTAAGCAGGGGTTCAGGGCCTGTTTTCCTGGCCTGCTCCCTATGCAAATCCTTTTCGTTTGGGGCATGGCCCCGCAAGTCCAGTTGCCCCACAGTTGTGGCTTATCTGTACGTTCCCCTTGGCAGGGGAAGATTTACTTGACTCCAGCGGCAGCGTTTTTTAACCCCTGCTGTGCCCAGCTGCAGTCTCTCTGTTCCTTCACGCATCCCCCCCTCATGGCCGCCTTTGGTGTCTGCCCCCCCCAACTGCTCTCCACCATCCCGTGAAAAGCAGTCTGCATTCAGATGGGCTTTCCCATATAAAAGCTCAAATGGTGAGAAGCCAGGATGCTGGATACGAAAGGAGAAGAGTTGGAGGGAAAGGTGCCACCTCATGATTCGGGGATTTGTGTCCTTCATGGCGTGGAGCCAGTGGAGAGAGGCACGGTCAGTAACGAGAGTGAAGTGTGTACCCAAAAGATAATAACGGAGTGAATCCATGACCCATTTTACTGCCAGGGCAGTATAGGTCTTCTCTTGCGGGAATAGCTTCCTGGTAATATATAGGATGGGGTGTTCATCGCCCCCAGCTACCTGCGATTGAACAGCTTCTAGGCCCATGTCTGAGGTGTCTGTTTGTAACAAAAATTCCTTGGCAAAGTCACGGCTGTACAAGACAGGTTCCTGAGAAAGCCGAGCCTTCGGAGTTTGAAACGCCTCCTCACAGGCTCTGGTCTACTGGATCCTTTTAGGATTCTCGTTCTTGAGGAGATCGGACGGGGGGCCGCAAAGGAGGAGATTCCTGGGATAAAGCGGCAGTAATGCCCGGCTAGCAGGGCCGGCTCCAGGCACCAGCTTAACAAGCAGGTGCTTGGGGCTGCCAAGAGAGAGGGGCAGCACGTGCGGCAATTCGGGGGCGGCAGGTCCCTCACTCCCTCTAGGAGCGAAGGACCTGCCGCTGAACTGCCGCCGCCGATCGCGGCTTTTTTTTTTTCCCAATTGCCGCTGCCAGTCGCGATTGCGATCGCGGCTTTTTTTTTTGCTTGGGGCGGCAAAAATGCTGGAGCCGGCCCTGCCGGCTAGTCCCAGGAATCGGTGTACATGCTTCTTTGAGGATGGCGTGGGGCATAGCTGAAGGGCCTGAACTTTGCTAACCCAGTCGGATCAAGCCCTTTCCCAATGTGTACCCAAGGTAGGTGGTCTCATTCTTCCCAAGGTGACATTTGGCGGGGTTCGCCATCAGGCGGCCTCCTGGAGGGACTGCAGGACAGAAGTCACATATTTCAAGTCTGTTTGTTTGGTTGGTTGTTTGAAGGACCGTGTGCTGTGGCTGGCAGTTGGAAGCTGTGAGCTTCAAAGGAAGGTCTGAAGGCTAGAAGCCTCTGGTAATTGGCTGAGCCTTAATCAGTGGGCGGGGCATTCACCCAGGCCAGGGCTTTATAAAACAGCGCACAAGCGACCAGGGAGCTTTTGCGACCAGGGGCTGCTAACAGGGAGTTTCGCAAGGGGAGCAGGAAGGGAGCGCGGGTCCCTTGCCGGTTCTATCTTAAACCCTTTATTCCCCTTAAAACCTATAGCCCAAACTACATTCAAAACTTCTTGCTTTAAACAACCCCTTCATTAACTAGGAGACAATGCAGGCAGAAGCCCAGCTGCAGAGTGGGGGCTATCCAGTTTATTGCACTGAGTGTAGCATGTATGATTACCTGCACCATGGGCGAGTGGCGTATGTGTGCATTCGGTGCAAGGAGCTCCTGGCCCTCAGAGACCATAGCCAAGAGTGATCAGTTCCTATTGTCTAGTCTAAAGAAAACC
>NW_020664483.1:12578380-12686232 GCF_002925995.2 Terrapene triunguis | reverse complement strand
CCTCTCGAGGTCCCTTCCAGTCCTAGAATCTATGAATCTATGAATCTTGCCTTGTGGGGCTGGGGACTTGAACTCTGTTCTCATCTCACTATTTGGAGGTGGGGGGGATTTATACACCCAGGTCTTGTCTCACTTCGTGCATCTGAGGATTTATACACTCAGGATCTATTTTCTTATCTCTGGTTGTGGTATGCTATAACTCATACCTGTAGTGGCTACGTCTCTGGGATATTATAGGAAGTGAAGGTGAACCTAGATGCAGAGTTGTGTTCCAGCATGGAACTCTGGCATAGAGAAGATGGAAGCTGTAGCTGATGTGAATTTACTTGTATTTCTTTGATTTGGGGCATGTTGCATAACACCAATATCTGCATCCTGGGAGAGAGTTTTCACCATGCTGAGGCTGAATGGGAAATGGACATCATACTGTATTAACACTGAAGAGCTGGCTGTTGATTCCTGCCATGGCTGCAGACATAGGGCAGCACAACATGTGCCAGGGTTTTTCCCACAGCCAGTCTAGCTGTAAAAGTAGTAAAAAAAAAAAAAAAAAAAAAAGGTACAGCCAGCTTGAGTCCACCAGGGATGGCAAATTTACAGCCAGATTGAGCATCCGAGCTGTTGTAATTTACCACCAGCTCCCCAGAGTATTCTGTGACTGAAACTATGATTTAAGTCGATAAGTGTTTGAAAGAATGAGACGATCAGAACAACTCAAAGCTTTATTAGTATCCATACAGGGAGCTGGCAGAGCCTCAATCCAGACAGAACTTGCTAGAACAGCTTACTGCCACTGTTAGTTCCAAGTGTAATAATGATTAAGCACCAGACTTGTAATGAACAAGCTTATTTATTACTCCATAGCTTGAACTGGCATTGCTCTTAGGCTACGTCTTCACTACCCGCCGATCCGGCGGGTAGCAATCGGTTTATCGGGGATCGACTTACTGCGTCTCGTGAGGACGCGGTAAAATCGATCCCTGATCGCTCTGCCGTCGACTCCGGAAATCCACCTCGACAAGAGGCGGCAGCGGAGTCGGCGGCAGCGCGGCAGCGGTCGGCTTTTCCCCGTCCTCACCGCTAGGTAAGCCGACCTAAAATACGCAACTTCAGCTACGGTATTCACGTAGCTGAAGTTGCGTATCTTAGGTCGGAACCCCGCTGTAGTGTAGACCTAGCCTTAGTTATATCAAGGCTGGGCTGGCTTGAGAAAGAGACTCTGGGAATGTGAGAGAGCTTCCTTTTAGGAACTTGTAGTTCACGAAGTGCCATATTTAATACCGACCATAAGCTACTAATTAGCCTACTAGGGAGCAAAAAGCTGGCGGATCTCCCAGTTCTAAATACATTGGTTATGAATGTGAATAAGGCAATATTTGTACCATACCACACAAGTCCACAGGCAATAGTTCTTCACAGTGGATGTCCCATCTCCTTTCCCCTGCCTTTCATGACAATGTTTTAACACAACCTTACATATAAATTTAGGGCTCAATCATCCCTTTCAGGGGGAAGAAAACCATGAGTCTCACCTCACAGAATTCTCCTTAAAAAGCGTGGGGCTGCGCACATTATAGACCCATGCCTTGTTGCAATTATATGGATTTGGGGGCTTTGCAGTGAAATTCCATGCTGAGACAGTAGCTATCATAGACTATTCCTGAGGCTAAGGCTACACGACAGCTTAAGTCTACATAAGTTATGTTGCTCAGGGGTGTGAATTAGCCACCCCCTTGAGCGACATAACTTATGCCAATGTAAGCGTTGGTGCAGACAGCGCTATGTCAGCGGGAGAGCTTACAGTGGCTCAGCTAGTGTAGGCCATAGACTGACTCTCTACCCTAATCCATTAACTGAGTCCCTCTCTGGCTGTAGAATAGCACCACAGACAAGATCCAGATGGAAGTAATACAGCTCTGAGCTATATCATCTCCCATCTTGAAATCCAGGAGCAGGGCCAAGGAAAGTGTCACAGAGAGCAGCAATTCCCATGCTCCATCTTCTCCCATCCATGTCTGTGCCCCCTGGAGACAGTGGAGCTCCATCAGACAGAGACCTGGGTGGGGGGCATGCCTTGTGAGGTATCATTTTAAAAGTCTTGACCTTAACATCCTTTAGAATTGTATGGGAAGTTATGAAGTACTGCTCTATGTGTTACTGAAATAAGTTATGAGGTTGGGAGTGCCCAGAGCTGCCTTTCAGTTGCAAGAAAGGAGCAGCCATTTCTGCCCAGACAGGCATTAATGGCCCATCAAGAAGAATCCACTATCCCAGAGGCTTCCCAGAGAAGGCACGTATGCAATGGGGCAGCCTAACCCATGTCACAGCAAGGATCTTTCTAGCAGCTGGAAGAATGTAAAAAAGAGGAACAGTGGTATAATCACTTGGCTTCTCTGCCCTCTCCTTCTTCCCCCCCTTCCCCCAATTTCAACACCTGGAAGACAAAGACTTTGAAGTAGGAAGATTGGTCCCAGGCTGAAAGGGAGTCCAGTCTGTGTATTGGGGAGCTGGGAGCTGCCTGTAACATCTGTTAGGGGAGAGATTGCTTGATTCAAATCTTGCTTAGACTGTTAAAATTAGAATTTAGACTGTACTTCTATTTTTATTTCCTAGGTAACCAACTTTGATCTCTCTGCCTGCTACTTATAATCCCTTAAAATCTGTCTTTTTGTAGGTAATAAATCTTTTATATTTTACCTAAAACAGTGTGTGTTGGTTGAAGTGTTGGTGGAATCTCAGCTCATATTAGGAAGGCTGGTGCATGTCCACTTTCCTTTGAAGAAGTGGCAAACTTATTAATGAGCTTGCACTATCCAAGGGAAGCTTGAGCAGTGTAAGATGGTATATTTCTGGCATGCAAGGCTGGGAGCTGGGGTGCTTTGCTGGTGCCCCTCTATGCATGATTCAAGAATGGCTCAGGGAGTATTCATGCTATTTAGCGGGTGTGCGGCTCTGCATGCTGATGGCTAAGTGATCACAGTGCCTGGAGGGGTTATGCTGCTTGTCACTGGTGTAGTTTTGTGAGAGACAACCCCAGGCTAAAGAGTTAAGGAAGCACAGCAATACGACAGTCTTAGGTTGTGCCCAGGGAATCCCATCACACTCACCTTCTTTAAATAGGACTTTTCCCAGCCTTCCTACAGCTAACTCTTCAGCTCCAATCCTTATCTGTGCAGGAGGCTAGTTGAACTTCTACTCACTACCCACTTGACCTGTTGAAGAGGTAGCTCGTTAATGAATCTCGAAGAATGACTAGGGAGGACACTTCCTCCCTAATGCTAAGTCCCTGATAAAGACATTTTGTTCCCTTCCTGCAAGAAGTAGGAACAGGCAATTTCCTTTGCTGCCACAATTGTCTCTTTAACTCTTTCTGTTAAAGGATGCAGTATATCCTGGAGCACCATAGAAATGTAGGGCTTGAGAACGACTTGAGAGGTAATCTATTCCAGCCCACTGTGCTAAGGTAGGACCAAGTATACCTAGACCATCCCTGACAGGTGTTGGTCTAACTTGTTCTTAAAAATCGCCAATTATGAGGAATCCACAGCCTCCCTTGGGAGCCTAATCTAGTGCTGACCTCTCTCTATCATTAGACAGTTCTTGAGATTTTGCTTTGAGGTTTGTTTTTTGGACAAATCTCTGAATGTTCCAAGATGTATTTGTCCCTATGATTTCCACCCTATATCATTTTCTTAGAGGGTGATGCTTTCTTGGCCCATCTTATTATAGCATCTGTCACGGTCTTCCACAAGCCTGGAAAAGATAAGTTGGAGGATATGTTCAATTTCCTTTTTAAGTTTAGATTGTAAAATATATGCACAACTTTTAGCTAAATATCTGAAGTAGGAGGCTTCTTTTCTAATTATTAATGACCATACTGGCTGTATCAGTGATAGATCATCAGTCATTGTTAATATTCAGGGTCTAGTCACAGTATTGTAAAGCACTGCTAAGGATTCACCAGAATTAAAATCTGGTTGCTGAAAAAACATTTGATATGATAGAGAGGAGATTTCTATGGGTGATCTTAGACAATATTATTTATTATGTGTCTTACAATAGCACTTAAAGGCTCATTCCAAGATCAGGGCTCCATTGTGCTAGGCACTGTATAGACACATAGTAAAGACAGTCCCTGACCCCAAGAGTCATCAGTCAAAGGACTAGATGGTAAATTCACTAAGACCTCTAAGTAAGAGACAGCTCATAGTTTCTTTGCTCCAGGAACAGACCAAGAACTGAATTGTGACTTTCTGAGAGTTGGGATTGCTGGGAAACTGGCCAAGTATTTAAATACGAAGTCAGTCTTGAAAATATCAAACAAATCACTTTTTAATTTTTACCCCATTATGATGCACCTCAGTTTACCCTTTACAACAAAAACAACAACAAAATCCTGAGATCTTCATTGTTTCCTGTCCCTACAGACCTGAGCGAACATTACAGTTTCCATTTCAAACCATTGCTACAACAGATAAAATCCAATTTCTACAGATGGACTTTAGCTAAGTGGACGTGTCAATGGGATAAAAAATGAATATTCTTCCTACATGCTTGGAACTTGATTCTCCATTGACATGCACCCCACGCAGTCATTGTCACCAGTGCAAAGTAGCTGTAAAATGCTACTGCTCTGATTTGGTAGCCTTTTGCTCCCACTTTGCACGGGTATAAATGACTACACAAGATGCAGGGCAAGGAGAATCTGGCCCTTGGTTCTTATGTCAAATGCTTCCTTGCCTTCTCTTTAGTAAATTCTTTGAGAAATGTGATGCCTTATGATCCTTGCTTAAATGAAAGAAGTGTCCCCATATTAACCTTGCTAAATAACCACAGCCCGTGGGGAAATCAGATTGGAATACTATCACTTTAAGAAATGCTACTCAGCAGTGAGATCACATGCCAGGAACCATTTCTTCAGGGAATTCATCTTAAACTCATTTTAGGCTAACTCAGACCAAGCTATATATTACCTAAAGAGGCCAATAACCTCTTATATCAGCTGAATGGATTGAAACACGTTACTCACACAGTCTCTTGCTATCTGGACAGTATATCCAAGCAATGTGTGTGTGGGGGGTGGGGGGGGGGGGGGGGGGGGGAATCGCTACAATCCAAAGGGTTTCTTAGAACTCTGGCCAGCTACTGGAAACTTAAACATGAAAGATGTTTCATCCCAGAATTTGTTCAGCTCCTTCTCCAAACTAAACAGAAATTGGACTTATGACAGTAAAGCACACTATCAATATTTACAGCATCAATGCAAACCCAGGTAGCCATTCTTAATGGAGAAACTGGTTCTGCTTGGAGCCAGGATCACAGTGTATCTTCTCTGAATCTGCATGTGACAGAGCTACCAGAAAACTGGGATGCAAAAGCCAGTTTGGAAAGGGTTAATACAGAGGAGTATTCATTAAACCATAATTGAAACCTTACCTAGCGTCTCAACAGGAAAGAGAGGGGCACTCCAGAGCTGTTTTTCCCTTTCTCCTGCCCTTATATTGCAAAGACCCCAGGCATATGTATTTTAATATTATTATTATTTGGGGTTTCCTCTAGATCCAAGAAGATAGAGGAGTGCTAGCGAATGGACACACTTTTAGATCATGTCAGGAGGATCAGGAGAGCTAAAGATGCCGGATATTGGCCCCCTTTGCACCATATAGTGGCACAAATGCAGCTTTGCATTAAGCCAAATGGGAAAACGCCAGAATGTTAAGGCTGGATTCTGGTCCGCCTTCTCTGACCTCTATATGCTGTTCTGATGGTATATATGGGCCACAAAGAAGCTGGAAAGGCCCTGTGCTGCTCCTCCTCACAGGCCCTAGCATAGTGGGCATACTGGGAGGAGTAGGAGCCAAAAACAAAGGGCAAACCCCCAGTGCTGCTCTAACTTATGCCAGGAGCCATTCTGGCCTCCACAGTAGTCCATTATTTGGATGGCACAATGGTGGCATAAAGCCATCTTTGCCCACCCTGCCACCTCGGCCTTCTGTGCCGAGTTTCTGAAGAGGTAGACCACAGAATCCAGCTCGTACTCTGTGGGTCTGTACGCTCTCCTGTTAGAACCATGAGTTGTTTCTTGGGCTGAGGGATGTATGAAAGCATTTGCAGATGCATTCTTGCTGTAGATCCTGATGAAAGCTGTGATGAAATGTCAGGCTACCTTGGCCATGTTGTATTGTGATTGAAATTCTCATTGTAGTCTTCGAATACTGAAACCTTTGCTATGAGTAGCGTGGCCCACCTGCCAGGGCTTTGCATGCCTGCATAACTACCAACAATGGAATTTAATGAGACGCTAGTTGCATGTGACATTGTTCCAAACAGCTAAAATAGGCTGCCATAATGGAACAGAATCCCATCGGAGACAGGAGTGTGTGAAGTTGCAGGGTCATATATTCATACTTTAACAGCATTTTGAGGCTTTTATTCACAGGTCAATTTTCTAGGATGTTTTCCCCCAGGATCTTTTCTCTAACAGAATCATAAAGTGACACGGTATAAAATCAAGATATTGTTTACCCTCTTATGAAGTGCTCTGAGTTCTTCAGGTGAAAAGTGCTATATAAGAGCTAGAGAGACAATGTGCCTCATATCAGAGGGGTAGCCAAGTTAGTCTGTATCCACACAAACAACGAGGAGTCCGGTGGCACCTTGAAGACTAACAGATTTATTTGGGCATAAGCTTCAAAATGTGCCTCAAAAGCTTCTCTCTCTGAGCAACAGAAGTTGGTCCAATAAAAGATATTACCTAACCCACCTTGCCTCTGTAATATCCTGGGACTGACATGGCTACAAATACACTGAATATATAAGAGCTAAGTATTATTTAAATTAAAAAGAATTAAAACTAACGTGGGGAGCTGGATAGGTTGGGGAATTTAGAGGCATTTACTTTACATGATGTAGGCCCCATTCGGAAAACACTTAGGCATATGCTTAACTTTACATTGAAGTCAACAGGACTACTCTTGTGCTTAGAGTCACACATAGGCAAGTATTTGCAGAATCAAGGCCTAGTGACAGAAGTCCTTAGTTTATGTAGGGCTTGATCCACAGCCCACTACAAACGATGGTTTCTTTATTAACGTTAAGTGTTTTTGTTTACACCCCCTACACAGCAGATTCAGCAAAGGCGGTGACAAGGCAAGCTTCCCTACCACGTCTTGTCAACCAGTTTCACTGCAGGGAGTATGGGTTTCTCCATCTCCATTCAGTCCTTGGCTTCTCTGCTGTGACTGCCTTCTGAGGGATTATTTAGTGCTTACTGGGATGGGGAATTTTTGTGGTCAGAAGTATATTTATAGGTACATTATTATGCTTTGTAAGTACCATTTCTACTGGGTGTCCTCTGGCTAAAAATTCAAAGCTTTCTCCCCTGCGGAGGGCATATATGTCTGACAGTTGGATTTAAACCTAAATACAGGAACTGAACACCCCTGTTCTGTAAAGTTGGGGTCCAGATTTAAACGAGATAACTGATCACCTTCTCTACAATGGGCTGAACGAAAGTGTGGATCCGAATACCCTGAACTTTGGGCAGGAGCGCCGCCAGCTTTTTTGCTGCCCTAGGCGGCGGAAGGTCCCGCCCCCGAAATACCGCCCCCGACAGAGGCGGCGGACGGTCCCGCTCCCGAAATACCGCCGATGACCGGGGCGGCCAAAGATCCGGCCGCCGCAGTCACTGCCCCCCAAATGTTAGCGCCCTAGGCGACCGCCTAGGTCGCCTAATGGGTTGCGCCGGCCCTGACTTTGGGGAAGTTTAGGCCTGGATCAAAATGTCTCTCCAAATATTGGGAGAGAGCCTCAGCTGGTGTGAAGCTGTAGATTTCAATGGACCTAGGCTGATTTACATCAGCTTAGGAACTGATCCACTGTGTGTGAGGCCCATTTCTAATGTGTTGGTTTTAAATGTGTATAATCTTAGGATCACTTTCAGTCCTGGTCAGAGGAGCCTGTGTGGACAGAGCCGTTGGACATGTGGTCCCAGGGATAGAGCACTAAGCTGGGTTCTGTTCCCAGCTCTATCACTGATCTGCTGTGTGACCTTGGGAGAATCACTTCACCTCTCCCCAATTTTGTTTCCCCTCCCACTCTTTATCTGTCTTGTCTATTTAGCCTGTAAGTTCTTCAAGGGAGGGATTCTCTCTTACTACATGTATGTGCAGTGCCTCGTAGAAAGGGGCCTTCATCTTGGTTGCAGCTTCTAGGTAGTACTTTAATAAAAATCATAAAGGAAGAATGCTTATATGTACTAGCTAGTGCAACATTTTAATGACACTATCCTTTGTTGTTCTTTTTTGTTTTTCTAGCTGTAAAATTATTGAAAAAAAATAGTTTAAAATTGCAATGGTAATTTTTTCCCCTTCTAAAAGAGATATTTATTTATACGCCTAACAATAGGTTAGTCACATTATCACACATTCATCCTATAAGCTAAGAACAGATACCAACAGTCAGGTTTGCTCTAGACAATGTGAGGAGAAAATGGGATTATTGTTGTATCTTTTTCAGATGAAGCAATAGGGTATGATTCCAGCACTAAAAGTATATAGAGAAAAATAGAAACTATACTCCTAGATAAAACCATAGTAATAATTCTCTCCCTGAACAGAAAAAGATTTGTGTTTGAGTCTGATATTCCAGGAGCAGATAACACTGATACACTCATTTATTTCTGCAAGATTCTAAGGAAGTGATTGAAGGTTATGTGAATAAGAATTGTTAACATTCATGAGAGTGTCTTGGTGCTTTGTTGCCAGGGAACCATAATGAGACTATACCAATGCCCAGGTTCAATGATACGGGACTGCGACATTAATCCTGCGTTTCACAGATAGGAGATCTATATCATTTGCAAACATGAATACACCCGCAGGAACTTGGGAAGGTCACTTCACTAATAGATATGTAAAACATCATTTTAAAAAATGACACCAAAATGGATCCCAGAGAAGCTTTACTGTCTCCTAGTATGAAATTCAGTGTAAAATGAGAAGCCGAGCTTATCTCACCGTCTGTGAGAGTGGTGATTTCCAGGATTGTGCTAGGGATAGGATTACTGTATATTAATCACTTACATGGTAGAAAATGTTTGTGTAGGGCCTCATGCTGTAGCTGCATAGCAAATTATTACATTGTTACAAATAACATCATGTCATATCCTACTCTTCTGCAAAAACATATGCAGAGGGGGAAACTTTGTACACCAGTCTTCAGCTTTTGAAAGCCATATCAGCCTTTTGCACTAGGAGAGGTGCAGGAAAGCTGGGGGCAATCCTGACAAAACCGTAGAGCACAAGGATTCACATGAAGAAAGGGACAAATTCCACAGGCCTTCGACATTTCTCATCTGTTTCTGTGTTGCTTACAGCTAACCTTCCCATCTCAGCACCAGCAGCACAACTACAATCCAGGACCTGCTGCACATTGCAGCCAACACGTAAACATACACTTTTGATTCCTTTAACACCAGGCTAGATCCTATAGGGCTCATATTCTGGTATTTTTAAAAGATGTGTTCTATACAGTCCTCTTTATAGGCTCCTATTGACTTCAAAGGGCTTTGCATTATGCACTATGTGGGAGTAATGAAACTGCATAAGCATTTTTTGCTTCTGTTGCCTATTTTTTCCATAGTTTTGAATAGGGATCTTTTGAACTATTCTAAAAAAGTATTCAGAAAAGTAAACCAAGAAGAATTATTGTTGTAAATGCAGCTGTTTCTGTCAGTTTCACTTAATTCCTATCAGCAAGCTGGGAGTTCTGAAAAAATTATAGAAAATATATATGGAAGAAATGTTAGTATGTTTTTGCTCTAGAGTCTCATGCAATATATTTCTTGTCATTCATAGATAGCTGATTATAAGAAAAGAAGTCTTTTGATATGTCTCATTTTAAATGCCCCCATGTTGAGGCAGGACCAAGAATACCTACATCATCCCTAACAGGTATTTGTCCAATCAGTACTTAAAAACCTCCAATTATGGGAGTTCCATAACCTTGGTAACTTTTTCCACTAATTAACTATCCTTACAGTTAGAAAGATTTTTCTTATAGTTAGATTTTCCTAATATATAACCTAAATCTTCCTTACTGCAGATTAAGCCCATTACATCTTGTCCTACCTTCAGTGGACAGGGAGAACAACTGGCCTGCAAGTGACCTGCGCCCCATGCTGCAGAGGAAGGTGAAAACCCCACAGAGTCTCTGGCGACTGACTTGGGGGAAAAATATAGTGATCAATTGGACCCTGGGCGTGTTGGCAAGACTCACCAGCCAGACCCCTGGAAATAGAATTCTCTGTAGTAACTCAGAGCCCTCCTCCATCTAGTGTTTGATTAGGCTAAACAAGCCAAGCTCTTTGAGTGTCCTCTCATAAGATAGTATCAGAGGGGTATCCGTGTTAGTCTGAATCTGTAAAAAGCAACAGAGGGTCCTGTGGCACCTTAAGACTAACAGAAGTATTGGGAGCATAAGCTTTCGTGGGTAAGAAGTCACTTGCATCTGAAGAAGTGAGGTTCTTACCCACGAAAGCTTATGTTCCCAATACTTCTGTTAGTCTTAAGGTGCCACAGGACCCTCTGTTGCTCTCATAAGATAGGTTTTCCATTCCTCTCACCATCCTAGTAGCCCTTCTCTATAACATTCCTTTATCCAAACAACTTCAGTTATAGTAACTCTATTTGTTACTTATAACTATAGTCTCTACTTGGGCAAAAGTGCCCTCTTAATGACTTCAACCAAATTGTAAATGTCTATGTGTGGAATTTTCAAAGTCACCTAAGTGATTTAGGGACACAAACGGTTGATTTTCAATGGCATTTGTGCTTCTAATCACTTGGCACCTTTGAAAACCTTATCCTTTGTGCATGTGTCAAGTTATTAACAAGTCAAGCAAAAGCCTATTTTGGGAGGAAGCATGGTCCAGTGGTTAAGGGGCTAATCTGGTCCTTAGTGGTTCCTGGTTCAATTCTCTGCTCCACCACAAACTTCCTTTGTGAGTTTGGGCAAGTCGCTGAGCCTCTCTGTATCTCAGTTCTCTATCTGTAAATTGGGGATAAGAACCCTGCCCTACCTCACAAGGGTGTGTGAGGATAAATATATTAAAGATTGTGAAGCACACAGATAGTGGGGACCAGATAAGTGCATAAAATAAAACAATTAAGGTCCTAATCCTGCCTCAATTGAAATCACTAGCAATAATTATATTGATTTCAAAAGATGAAGAATGAGGCCCCAGGTCTTTGTACTGAGTCACTAATCCCAGTGAGACAGATTTTCAAGGACTCTTTCTCAGTCCTGATAGTCAAAGGGGGAAAGGCTGAGGGAGGTGGGAATGTGGCATTTAGAGAAGCAGACTCCATATTGTATACCACAGTATTTTGTCAGAGAATGGAAAGGGCCTGAAGCTGTGATTTTTAAAGAGGCCAAAATGAGTTAGGCACCCAGCTCCTGTTAACTTTGTCACCTAACTCTGTTAGTCCACTGAAAATCCCGGTTTGAGTTTTAAAATCAGTGATCTCAGACTATGACGCACAATGTACACTTAATAAACTAGAGGACACATAAAGAGGACATATATCAGCCAACTGTATTGCAAACTGTTTGTGCATAACTAAACTGCTAACTACCACTTCATAAAACAATGAAACAAGAGTAAAGTTCATGAGAGTTTTTTGGAATTTCTCCGTGTTATTACTGTACATTGCCTGCTAAGTGCAATTTAGTCTCTGTGCTGTTTGTGTGTTCTAGAATAGTTTGCCACTAGAGGGAGAGTGAAGACACTGCGGTAAGTAGGTCTAAGTACGTCGACTTCAGCTACATTATTCACGTAGCTGAAGTTGCGTAACTTAGATCGATCCCCTGCCCCCCCCCCCCCCCCCCCCCCAGTGTAGACCAGGTCTTAGTTCTCTCAGTACTTTGGCATGTCATAGAAGGGACCATACCCTTTATGGAGATTGATCCTTTCCAGTTGAACTGCAGCATGAAGCTGCTTTGATGGTGACTTTTTGGAGGGCACAGTGCATTTCACCTGACCCTCTCTGCCATTATTCCTTATTCAGGCTCAACTACATTTTGAAGTAAATGGGAAAGACAAGGCGGGTGAGGTAATATCTTTTATTGGACCAACTTCTGTTGGTAAGCGAGACAAGCTTGTCTCATATCTTGGGACCAACACAGGTACAGCAACATAGACTCATAGACTTTAAGGTCAGAAGGGACCATTATGATCATCTAGTCTGACCTCCCGCATGATGCAGGCCACAAAAGCTGACCCACCCACTCCTGGAATAATTCTCTCCCTTGACTCAGCTGTTGAAGTCCCCAAATCATGATTTAAAGACTTCAAGTTGCAGAGAATCCTCCAGCAAGCGACCCCTGCCCCATGCTGCGGAAGAAGGCGAAAAACCTCCAGGGCCTCTGCCAATCTACCCTGGAGGAAAATTCTGCAAGAAACTTTTGAAATAGATAGTAGTTTTGCTTGACTACGGAGTAAAGACTAGGTTTTGTCTAGTGACATAAAGTAGAGGTTGTTCTACATATTCTCAGAGGAATTGCCTGAAGAAGGTGCCAGCCCAGGGCCCCTTGTCATCTCCTCCAGCTTGAATAAATCTTGCTCCCTATGGCAACTCACCACTACTTGCCCTTAGCATGAAGCGGTCTTGTCTGTTCTTGCTGTAGCTCAGCTCCCTGAAACCTCCAGCCTCTGGAAACATAAGAGGACTATCTTCAGACCTCCACAGCCCTTGCTCTCTCTGTGCAGGTTAGTGATAGGTACACACCAACCCCTGAGCACTCCCCTGCAATGTCCAGCCATTAACTGCCGGACACTCATAGAAATGACCAGGTTTGCTGTCCAAGGGAACAGTATACACACAGCTTGAATGTTACAACTCAGGATAAGGTCTTTCAGAACATCAGAGCACTAAGATATGATTGTTTTAATTATAAATATGTTTTCAATAGCTAAGACTAAGAGATAATGAGTCAAGATAATGGAAACAGAAATGGTTACATATACTATTTTTTTTAATAACACGCTTACTTGAATCTAAACTTAACTTTAACAGGCTAAACCCTTGTCTAAAGACATTTATCTCACCTAAAGCAGTCTTCCAGCAGCTCCAACCAAACTGACTGAGATACCTCTTTCATGAATGCAAAAAGTGCTTTCCTTTTTCCTTCCTCGGTGAAGGATAAAAAGGTTTCCTTTTGCCGTTTCCTTATATCCACCCAAATTCACTGTTTTGTCCTGAGTCAGGACAACCTGCCAGGGTTTATTCCCTGGTGTGCTGATCCCATGCTGCCTTCACAGCCTCATGTTGACCATATGCAAATAGAGCTTCTATTCTATTGGTTTACAATGCTTAATTCACATGTGAACCAAGGCAGACAGGTGAATATATGTTCTTTGGCAAAAACCTGTTTATCAACCCTGCCTTGATTCAGATTTTAGGAACATAGTTTCATTATACATCTATAATTTTTTACATGGTATCAATGCATAAATGTCACAATGATAATAATGAGCAGTATGATCTTGGCTTTCATTTAAGATCTTACACAACATCTTGTATGGATAAACACCATGAAAGCAGTGTGCTAAATGTAGTAAGTTTATGAGGCCTGATGGGAGTTGCTGTTCTAGAACAGTGAACCCTTTGCCAGTTGACATTGAGGGATTCTTAGAGTCACATACCCCCTCCATGCCTACCTTGAGACCCACTCCTACCACTTGACCATTCATGCTTCCCATGTGCTCTCTCCTTCAGGAAGAGAAAACATGTCTTAGTCAGCCTCTATAGCTCTCCCACAATCATGCACTTTTTCCTACTCTCCCATTTACATTTTGCTCTTCTCCAATGCCCTTTGCAATCTACTAACTACTAATGTTTATCTTGCTAAGGAAGCACTAGTAGTGAAATTTTCAAAAGTGCCTAAGCACCAAGTTCTCATTCAGTGTGAATTAGCTGGCTAGCCATGTCTGAAAATCCCACTCTAAGTGCCTCCCAGAACATAATTTTCTTCTATGTACTAAGTACTCACACACTCAGACCTACTCTGTTTTTCCCTGTAGACTACAGATCGGTAGCCCTATTTCATTGGGGATACTTGACCAACAGTCTAGGTTTTTTGGTATGTTTTGGTTGGTTGCTGGGTTGTTTTTTTTCTGATGCTGGGCTTCATGCTCAGTGAAGGAAGATATATGAAATGAATGTGTTAGGAAATAACTCTGGCATTAAAATCATTCAAAGTAAAATTTCCTTTAGTTTCTTTCATAATTTAACTTATCCACATCTAGAGTCCTCTAAATGTCTTCTCAGAAGACATAATTCTGAGCTCACATTTCTTTCTGATCCAAAGTCAACTGAAGTTAGGAGTCTTGTCAGTGAATACAAGGGACTTTGGGTCAGGGCCTTTCTGTCCACATTTCCTCAAGTCTTATTTCATCAGATTTCAGTTTGAAATTTGTCAGGAGGGCTACTTTGGGTTACCTTGGATTTTTTCAATTTGTTGCCAGGGGTCAGTGAGCAAACATTTTTTGAGGGGAAAATAAATGCAAATGCATTTTGAGGACCCCTGACTTTCCAGTGTACAATCTTAATATGTCCTTACCAGTTCTTGAAAGCCCACCAATAGAAAGTTGTTGACTATACCATGGCTTTCTGCATTTCATTTTGACAGTTTTGGGGTTGTGATAAGTTATGGGTAACACTTCCCATCCCTGCTCATCATCTTAGGACTTTCTACCATGAAAAAGAGAATAATGACAATATTGGAAATATGCTGTGGCATGGAAGTTTCTTTCTTCGTCGTCTTCTATGAGGCAGCAGCCTAACACTCTAGGCTCTCCAGAAATGCTCACACCTACCTCTCATATTGGGTTTTTATAATTTTAAAATGGGAAGGCACATGCTTCAGGTTGTGCCTGGATTTATGCAAATATATGGAAAATAATGCAAATGTGTATTCTACTTTGTTTTTGTTTTATCTCTCATCAGGCACACACTCTTGGTGCATAAGTCAGCCAAGCATGAAGTATTCCACAGCCATTCTGGAAGGACAGTTTCCTCCACTAGACAACAACGTGCCAGCAGTCACCACCCAGCTCTGTGGTGGCAGAAAGATGACCTCAACAGCTGTTAGCTCCTGCTGCTAAAGTTGCCAGCATCATAATTTCTCCTGCCTCTTTGAATCCACTGCCAGTAGGTGTGTATGCTACAGGCCTCCCTGATCCTTCCAGCACTTCAGCTTCTTTAGGTGAAACTTGAGCTTTAGCTTCTACTTCTTGCTATCTCCGATCGGAAGAAGTGTCTCATGTAACAGGTTGAGAGTGTGCCACCTGCAACCACATAGTTCATGCATCCCTAATATCAGCTTTGGAAAAGAAAGGAGTGAGGGTCAAGAAGAACCTATCAACTCTCTAAGGCTCTATCTACATGAAGAAAATGGGACCCATTAAATAAGGCTCCCTCTTGTCCCACTACCTAACCAGTTTGTAACAGTTCAGCATAGGTAGGATCAAATAATTTGTAGTACCTATTATCGAATGTGAGGGAGACATGGACTTGACAGGATAGTTGGTCTCATGGCTAAGGTACTATCTTGTCTCCATTCCTGGTTCTTCCACAGCTATGCTGAGTGACCTTGCAAAAATCATTTAACTGTGCCTCAGTTCTCCATCTATAAAATCAGGATAATAATACATCCCTACCTACCGGGTGTAGTGAAGATAAACTGATTGATTGATCTGAAGTTCTCAGATCCTCATAGAAAATCCTATAAATAAAACTGTTTTTGAGTCAAAGCTGAAGCAAAAATATGTCATTTCCTAATGAAGATGCACCCTAATAGCAGTCAGAAAAATCTAGCTAATGAATGAGAGAGGGCCTTCATTTTCATGCCTGCTACAGGTTTCCCAGTGCTACGAAAAGACCACTTTAAAATCCTGTCAGTAATGGTGTAGTAACTCATAAAAAGTTATTAGATCTTTCTGCAGCTTGCTTGCTTATCAACTTTTGTCATATTACCTTTTTGACATAACAAATTGCCTTAATGTTAATTGGAAGATATAACAATAACATGATGAACAACAGAGAGATTGCCGGCTGCTAACGCATATGAATTTTGAAGAATGAGAACTCTACAAGGAAAAGTTATCAAAACATCTCCCTATTATATTTAATAAAGAAAGAACAAATTGCTACGTTCCTGGATGGTTGGAGGATATAATGAATTGAACAACAGACAATCTAATTTCTCTCTCCAACTGTGTAGAAATTAAATGTCAACTATAGCCACTTATTCTTCATTTCCCTTGCTAGGCACTAGACTCTTTCTTGTGAGGATACTTAACTGAAACTGAAACAGGGGGATAGGACCTTATTTCTGGCAAGCCAGTGTTCTCCTTGTTATATTTAAAGGGCTGTGTGATGGAGTATACCAGGGGTAGGCAACCTATGGCATGCATGCCAAAGGCAGCACACGAGCTGATTTTCAGTGGCACTCACACTGCCCGGGTCCTGGCCACTGGTCCGGGGGGCTCTGCATTTTAATTTAATTTTAAATTAAGCGTCTTAAACATTTTAAAAACCTTATTTACTTTACATACAACAATAGTTTAGTTATATATTATAGACTCATAGAAAGAGACCTTCTAAAAACATTAAAATGTATTACTGGTACACGAAATCTTAAATCACATTGAATAAATGAAGACACTTCTGAAAGGTTGCCGACCCTGGGTGTATACAGACCCCTCACTGGGCAACAAGGGGTTAAGGAACTACTCTGGGCTCAGCCAGTCCCGCCCCACCCTGCCCTGCCTGTAGGAAATGCATTAACAGGAGGAGGAGTTAAAAGGTAGGGGAACAGCTTATTTGGTGGTAGACTAGGGAAGAGAGCAGACCTGCAACCTATAGCTCCAGCAGAGAAGAGCGGAGGGAAAGGTAGAATGTCTCCCTAAAACAACTGCCCAAAGGTCCCTGCCTGAGGGAAGGGAAGACCTGCTACAGAGATAGCCTTAGAGAGAAGCATTCCCCTTTCCCTCTCCTGTGGACTCTGGGTTTGTTAATTCCCCTTGTTTTGTTTGGACTACCCCAGCAGGGGAAAGCTCTAGGACTGATCTGGCCCAGGAGGGTGAACCCCACTGCGGGAGGAGGCAGTTGCCTCCCGCGAGAGAGGAAGCTACCACGCTACACACAGCCACCCTGAAGGTGCTTTGTGGTGAGTGGACACCTTTCATGCCACCTCAATCCAGATGATGACCTTGGGATAATCCCAGGGGGGGTGCTAGGAAGTGGCCCAAGGAGGGCAGCCTTAAGTGCCCCCGGCTGTCACATCACTGATAGCCCTCAAAGGGCCCTGGGTCAGAGCCCAGTGGAGTGGGAGGGCCCACAGGCTCCACTACTAACAACCCCCCTGCAATGCACAGGCTTAAGCCACAGTCCACTAGGAGATGCTCCTCTACCAACCACCCCTCATGTGAGGATCATCAGAACTTGGTGGAGAACGCTGGTACTTTCCCACCCCTGAGAGAGGGGTGGACTGACTGACCTAGATAGCCAAACAGCCTACGCTAAAATGACATGGACTGGTGAGTCAGCCATTATGGATCTAGAGTGTCTGCTGAAATGGGTGACAGAGAACCACCACCAGTAGCAGGCAGCCCAGCAACAGCTCCTACAGCAAATGGATGCCCCACAGCAGCACCTGGTTTGGGACTTAGGGGCCCAACAACAGGAACAGTAGCAATGAGGGAAGGTCATTCAGCAGGTCATGGCCTTCGTGCATCCCCAGAAGCCCCCTGGGACTTCTCAACTACACCACCAGCCCTAGCCCAGGGGCACCTTCCATGCCGGTGAAATTCACAAATATAGGCCCTGAGGCCTTCTTGACAACATTTGAATAAGTGGCCACCTGACCAATGGGCCACCCTGATGGCACCATATCTGATGGGGCCGGCGCAGGCTGCGTATCAGGGGCTGGATACTGAGTCTGCCCAAGACTATGCCCAAGTGAGAACAGTCATCATGGAGGAGACCTGCCAGAGGTTCTGCAGGGAGAGGTACCCTACAATACCCTGACCCCATGTTGTTGCTCAGAAACTGTGAGACCTGTGTTGGAGGTGGCTAAAACCAGAGGAATGGACAGGAGTAGAGGTGGCTGAGCTCATTCTATTGGAACAGTTCACCCATATTCTCCTGACAGGGAGTAGGGACTAGGTGTTTAAACATCAACCTGAGTCCGTAACTGTTGCTGTGTGAAAGATGGAACAGCTGAGACTGCTCTAATTGCCATACCCAAGCCATTGCCTAATGCCAAGGGGATCCCTCCAGAGAAGGGAGAGCCCAGCCATGGGAACTGGAAAATAGACAGGGTGGTCCCCAGGCTATCAGGGGTCCAGCTAACCCTTGAGCCTGGGACTGGGATCCCAGAGGAAATCCCAGCCCCTTCAACCCTGGCCCAAACAAAAAGCCTGGGGACCCCAGGGGACACCCCCATCCGAAGGCTGGGAGGGGGAACCATGTCAAATACTGAGGGTGGGACACCCCCAGATATCCAGCTTCCAGCCAGCAGCCCTTTGGCTAACCACAGGGACCTGATTTTCATGTGAGCTTCAGGGTCACTGTTATCCTATATGGGCAAGTGTGGACAGCAGAGAGCTCGGGCCAGAAGCACACTCTTGCAAAGATAATGGTCACTGTGCAAATAAATGGGATCAAGATAACAGGCCCTAGGAGATTTTGGGTGTGGGCAGACCCTAGTCTGGGACAACTTGAGTCGGGTGTATGACCATCTCCCAGAGTGATTTCCTAAAAATAAAGACCTCATGCACTTCAATCTATCACCCACCTACAGATGGATGGTCTCGTTGAACGCTTCATCTGGACCCTGAAGCAGACATTGAAAAAGTTTGTTATTTGGGAAGTCCCACAATCATCTACTGGATTCTCCCCATTTGAACTCGTATATGGGAGACGACCCTGGGGAATCCTCAACCTGTTCTGAGAGATGTGGAAAGGACAGACTCCTAGAACTGAGAATGTCCTACAATATGTGTTGAAGCTCCGAGAGAGACTGGAGATTGTGGGGACCTTGGCTAAAGAAAACCTCCTCACCGCTCAACAGACCCAGGAGCGTACCTACAACAAGGGATCACAGGTGTGCTTATTTAGGCCAGGTGAATCGGTTCTCCTTTTATTCCTGAGTATGGAATCCAAGCTATTGTCCAAGTGGCAAGGACCCTATCAAGTTGTGCACCAAGTTGTGCCAGTTAACTATGAGATTAGGAAGCCTGACAAGTAGAAGCCCATCCAGATCTATCATATCAACCTTTTAAATTCATGGAAAGAGCGAGAAAGCTTATTGCCCTTTACCCCTCTGAACTGGAACTGGGGCCCCAAGTGCCTCATGTCCTGCCCCCAGACTCTATACAGGTGGGGGAACACCTTCACCCAGAGCAGAGGTCACAGCCTCATAAAAGCCTTCCTGAGGGTGTTCTCCTCCCGGTTGGCAAAGACTCATCTTGCGCACCACCACATCCAAACGAAACCCAGGCAGCTCATCTGGGAGACCAGATGAGAGTATGTGTGTCTGCGGACCTCCCCTACCCTGTGGTATTAGGCCAAGACTGGCTGTATTTCTCCAAGCTCTTACAAAAGCTACCCGTAACACAGGGGCTCGAGGAAGACACCTCAGAGGAGGTGTTAGGGGTCTTGTTCCCTTTTAAGAACTGTGACCTTCTTACCTTCTAACCCAAGGGAAAAAAATCTCAGAAAGAAAAATGGAAGAGAGGAAAGCGTGAAGGAAGGTGGGAGAGACAGTCCCCTCCATAGCTGTAATAGACACAACAGATGCCAGAGCTGGTGCCCGGAGAAGGACCATCTACAGGCCCAAATACACCACCCCCTCTGCAACTGGACCTGAGAAGCTAATTGGATTATCAGATTTCCGTAGGGAGCAAAGGAACGATGAGACCTTGAACTGAGTCTTCGAATAAGTAGCCATGATAGAAGATGAAGAGGTGGACCCCCTAAAGGCAAAGCAGTACCCACATTTTGCCCTTAAGACGGACTTGTCATATCATGTAGACCAAGACAAGCAGATGCAAGAGATATGGACACAACTGCTAGTATCTTGGGTATATCACTACAAGTTGCCGCATCTGGCGCACACAACCCCATATGTGAGACTTCTTGGGAAAGATAAGACACTGTTTAGGATCCTGGCATGATACTTTTGGCCAGGGGTCTTTAAAGAAATCAAGAATTTCTATGCCTCATGTCCTGAATGCCAATTGACAGCCCCTAAGGGACTCCCACAGGGTCCAGTAGTATCTCTTCCCTTAGTGGTGACCTCCTTTGAGAGAATTGGAATTGACCTTTATGGGCCCCCTAGAGAAGAGTGCCTCTGGGCACTAGCTATACCTGTCATCGTGGACTATGCCACCAGATACCCAGAAGACATACCACTACAGTCTACGAATGCTAAAACCATCACCAATGAACTGCTGAAGGTCTTCGCACAGGTCAGGTTTCCCAAAGAGATCCTGACAGACCAGGGGACAAATTTCACATCACGGCTGATGTGAAAGAAGTATGGGAACTATTAAAAATCAAAGCCTTACACACATCCATGTACCACCCACAGACAGATGGCCTAGTAGAAAGGTTCAATGAGATACTGAAAAGGATGCTCAAGAAGTTCATAGCCCAGGATTAAGGCTACAATTTTGTCATGGACATTTTTAGTAAAAGTCACAGACCGGTCACGGGCAATAAATAAAAATTCATGAAAACTGTGGCCTGACTTTTACTAAAAATGTCCATGACAAAATGGGAAGGGAGGAGGGTCCATCACTCTGCCCTGCTGTGGTTGGGAGCTGCAGGGACTGGGGAGCTCTGGGGGATTCCCCCGCCGGCAGTGGCAGCTGAGGAACTGTCAGGTTTCCCCTGCCACCTGCAGCAGCTGGGGAGCTGCAGGGGATCCCCCCCCGCACACGGTGGTTGGGGAGCTGCAGGGAACCTCTGCACCCACGGGGACTGGGGAACTCCAGGGCCCCCGCCACTCTGGGCAGCAGGGGTACCCTGCAGTTCCCGGCCACCACGAGCAGTGGGGGTACCCCGCAGCTCCCGGCTGCTACAGGCTGAAGTCATGGAGGACTGCAGAAGTCACGGATTCCGCGACTTCCGTGACCAAATCGTATCCTTACCCTGGATCCACGACACTGGGACTAGCTAATCCCAGCCTTACTCTTCACCATCTGAAAGGTACCCTAAGCTTCAACAGGGTTTTCACCCTTTGAACTGCTATATGGATGACAACCAAGAGGCATACTCGACCTGGTGTGGGAAACCTGGGAAAGCCAAGCACAGACAGCTGAAAACATAGTGCAGTATGTTTTAAACTTACGCGAGAAGTTGGAGGCTATCGGGGCATATAATAGAGAAAATCTCAAGGAAGCACAGGAACGACGACAGTATAACCAAGGGCACGGATGCATGTCTTTCAACTGGGGGACCGAATCCTGTTGTTTCTTCCAAGCCCTGAATCAAAGTTAATGGCCAAGTGGCAAGGCCCTTACGAAGTGATAAAGAAAGTGGGGACTGTAGACTACTTGATCAGACAACCAAGGAAGAAAAAAGAACAAATTTACCATGTAAATTTATGGAAGCCTGGGAAATCCAGGGAAATCCTTTTCATCATACTGTATCCTGAGGAACCGGAACTAGGACCCCCCAAAAAGGCTCAGTATCCTCAGAAAGAACGTAAACCATATGCAAAAGGAACAGGTGTTCCAACTGGTGCCCACTTTCCCATGGGTATTCTCAGCTCTTACCTGGGAAGACATTCTTAGCACAACATCACATTAATACAGAACCTGGTAAAGTAATATGGGAAGGACTCAGGCCATCAAGAAAGAGATCAGGACCATGTTGGAATTTGGGGTGGTAGAAGAGTCCCAGAATGACTGGAGGAGTTCTATTTTGCTGGTCCCAAAGCCGGATGGCTCACTATGTTTTTGTATAGATTTCAGAAAAATGAATGCAATTTTTAAATTTGACGCCTATCCCATGCCAAGAATCTTAGACCAAGTGAGAGAATCCCAATACATCACCACTTTGGATTTGACAAAGGGGTATTGGCATATCCCCTTACCACTGGATTCTCAGCAGAAAACAGCATTTTCTAGGCTGCTTGGCCTATTTCATTTTAAGAGTATGACCTTTGGGTTACATAGGGGAGCATTTGATGGACCGATTACTCCAACAGCACAGTCAATATGCAGCAGCATACTTGGATGACATAGTTATCTATAGCAAGGATTAGGATTCCCATCTAGACAAAGTAGCTCCTGTTCTCTGATCACTGAGAGAAGCCAGGTTAACGACAAACCCCACTAAATGTGGAATAGGAAAGGAAGAAGCCTGTTACCTGGGACATAGGGTTGGTGGCGGACAAGTCTGCCCCTTGGTGGATAAGATTCATGCTGTACGGGTATACAAGACACCCATGACCAAAAGGCAAGTGCATGTCTTCTTAGGCCTGGTCCACACTACCCCCCCACTTCGCACTAAGGTACGCAAATTCAGCTACATTAATAACGTAGCTGAATTCGAAGTACCTTAGTCCGAATTTACCGCGGGTCCAGACGCGGCAGGAAGGCTCCCCCGTCGATGCCGCGTACTCCTCTCGCCGAGCTGGAGTACTGGCGTCGACGGCGAGCACTTCCGGGATCGATCCGGGATCGATTTATCGCGTCTAAACCAGACGCGATAAATCGATCCCAGAACATCGATTGCCTGCCGTCGGACCCTCCGGTAAGTGTAGACGTACCCTTAGGCTTAGCTGGGTACTACTGCCAATTCATACCTCATTATGCGATCCTGGCAGCACCACTAACTGACTTGAATAAGGATGCCATTCCAAGATGCCCCACCTGCAAAAGGGTATCAAAAACTCAAGACCATTGTGACATCACGACCCATATTCTTCATAGAAATATACTTATGATATGTATGTATGTATTTCTTCAATGTATTAAGCCTAGTTTGCATGTTTGTTTTATTTACTCAGTAATCTGCTTTAACTAAGATGTATTTTATGCAAGATGGGTCATGTGAGATATCATTGGAAAGGTTATGATTTACTGAATATGATTATCCAATTTGGATGCATGTATCATTCCTGCATCTGAAGTTAGGAATATTGACTATGTAACAATTACAACTGTGCAAATCTTGGTGAATTAATAGTGGATACAGGCCTTCCTGTAAGTTGGGGAACACCCACCAGACAGTGTGCAATCAGCCTGAATGGGCCATTAGGAAGGACAATAGGACTTTGAAGATGCTAATCTCCCTCCTTCCTGAGAAGTTTCCTGGGATGCTGCATTGACTCTGCTAAACCCAGGGTTGTGAGTTCAATCCTTAAGGGGGCCATTTAGGGACCTGAGGTAAAAATCTGTCCGGGGATTGGTCCTGCTTTGAGCACGGGGTTGGACTAGATGACCTCCTGAGGTCCCTTCCAACCCTGATATTCTATGATTCTATGAGTGCTTGTATTTGAATTAAAGAGTCAGCTACAGACATCTACCAAAATACAAGAGGCATTAGGGCACAGCATGCCCATGCACTTTTAACTGTGGTGCATAGGTTTGTGCTGCGTGCATACTGTGCACTTGTTTCTGCAAGTCAGAAATGGAGACACCCAGATACATGTTTCATTGACACCAGCTTTATATCTATATCTGGAAGATGGTTTGAAAACAAATTGCTGATCAAAAAGAACTAACTCTGCATAAGAATTAAATAAGTGTTTACATACAGTAAAGAATTCTGAACTGGGAAGGTTGTTTGTTCCTCATGTTTTGACAGAAGAGACAATAAAGAAAGCCTATCGGTAGACCTATTCTGATTGTTCAGGTGCAGAAGTTCAGCATGAATCTCACTGGGTTATGAAGAAATGACATCTAGTTCTGCATGTCAAAACAGATTTAAACAGCACCACGCAGCTTACCGACAATTACAGAGGGAGAATAGATCAGCAGACGAAGCTGCATTCATTTTCTTCCCAAAAGAGTTCAAAGGACTCAAAGATTAGGATAACTTCTATGATGAACTGACCTATAGCTGTGAGAAGGTAACACTGTTCCCAGCTTTGGCTAGAGAAGAGCCTCTTGCTGGTTTCTGATGAACTAGAGATCACTCTTTTTACAGAGATGACAGTTCTGCTTCCTGAACCAAACTGTGAAATACAAACACAGGCTGTTCAGTCAAACTGATGCTCACTGTGATTTAAGAACTTACAGGAAGGCCTGTATCCACTATTAATTCACCAAGATTTGCAAAGGGACTGAGGTGCTGCAATGCTTAGCATTACAATGCTAAATTGTAGGCACCCTTTCCCATAGTGGAATTCTCAACCCTGAGATAGCATCCAGGCTCACTATACAATGCTTGAGGAGAGTTAGGTGTCGAAGAATGAGATTCACAAAAGCAAGTATGTGCTGAGTGGGGAGATGCCTAAGCTAGTCGATAAAAAATGCTGAGGAGATGGGAGTGGCCTAAGCCTAGACTCTCAAAGGGAGCTAGATAGCTATCTCCATTTGGGATTCACAGCCATGAACCCTCTATTGGAGTTAGGCACCTCAGCCCTTTCTCACAAAAAAACAGAGGCCAGGAGGAGGAGGTGCCTTCCTTATAACCTTGAGCCCAGTGGTCATAGAACTCACATGGGATGTGAGACCCAAGTTCAATTCCTCGATCAATTGATGGGGGAGAAGGGATTTGAACATGGATCTCCTTCATCTCAGTAAATTATGGGATTTCAGAAGCATTACAGAGGAGGTGAGTTTTGAGAAGGGACTTGAAAGAGAATAAGTAGGATCTTAGAGAAGGATATATGCGGCTGCAACTGCACGGCAAGCTCTTGGAACATGAACTATAAAGAACTGCTTAGTGAGGAATGAAAGAGAACTTTCACAAACACAGCATGGGACAACAGCAGCAATAATATTAAGACCAAAGTTATGTAGAAGCCTTTCACAGGAAAAAGTAGTTACGATACATCTAAAATATAAGTAGGTGGAAGAAAAGATGAAGTACAAAATGCATCAGTGAAAAGTGGTTGGTATTTGCTCCATTAATTGGCTGGGAATGGCGAACCGCGGCCACAGGGAGCTGAGGGAGTCCATGCCTGCAGACGCTCCAGGTAAACAAAACTACAATGTATTAGCTCAGGGATCGGCAACCTTTGGCCCGTGGCCCGCCAGGGTAAGCACCCTGGCTGGGCCGGGCCGGTTTGTTTACCTGCCGTGTCCACAGGTTTGGTCGATCGCAACTCCCACTGGCCGCGGTTCGCCGGTCCAGACCAACGGGGGTGGTCGGAAGCAACGCAGGCCGAGGGATGTGTTGGCTGCTGCTTCCTGCCGCTCCCATTGGCCTGGAGCGGCGAACCGCAACCAGTGGGAGCCACGATTGGCCGAACCTGCAGACACGGCAGGTAAACAAACCGGCCCGGCCTGCCAGGGTGCTTACCCTGGCGGGCTGCGTGCCAAAGGTTGCCAATCCCTGTATTAGATATTCAATTCAATGATTCCATAGAGTTTAAAATAATCAAATTTTGGTCTAGACCCGTTTATAAGCCAACACCCGCCCTTTGATGCGTCACTTTTTTACCAAAAGTATTCGGCTTATGAACGAGTATATACAGTAGGCTCTCCGGCCTCTTGCAGCACACACATACACACAGGTAGGGCCATGCCCAGCTGCAGACACAGACTGAAGGCAGCTCTGTGTGAGAGGATTCACCCAGCACTCACGTGCACACCCCGTTGGGGAATAAACCCAAAATAATACTGTCTTGTGCTATATAGAAAGATCTGCACAGCGCAAGCTCATAAAAATTTGCCCTTTCTCTCAATGTGAAGAGAGATATGCACAGCTTCTTCCCCCCCCAATATGGATTGCACAAACTGGGTTTAATAATAAACTAAAACAAGTTTATTAACTATAAAAGGTAGATTTTAAGTGATTATAAGGGTTAGCAAACATAACAAAGCAGATTACCAAGCAAATAAAACAAAACACGCATACTAAATTTAAGATTTTAAAGAAACTGGTTACAAAATATAATTTCTCATCCTAAATGTTGATTTAGGGAAGATGCAGATTTTCTGCAGCTTAGAGTTCCAGTTATTTCTCTTTACAGACTAGACTCCTGTTTTAGTCTGGACTCAGCCCTTGCCTTTGTCTCTTCAGGTGTTTTTAGCAGTCTTTCTTCTTGGGTGGGATAAATAAACCAGTAAAAGAAGTGTCCACTTTCATGTCCCATTTCTGCAAAGGGGGCTGCAAGCAGAACCTTCAATTCCACAAACAAAATTCCTGATTCTTTGTGGGATCTGGGCATTTGTTTTGATCCATTAATAATAATAATTTCATAATTAATCATTATTAATAATGTGTTTGTGTTATGGTAGCACCTAGAAGGACTCCACTACACACTTTACAAAGACACACTCTTTTAAAACTTTTTGCATTATTGAAAGACTACCTGCAGAAGAGGCCAAAATCCTATTACTGTGTTTGCAATATATTTGCAAGCTGCGTTATGTGGCATTTTCCCATTGTCTTCAGTATGAGCAGGACGGGGCTGCTCTTCATGTCCTTACTTCCTCGTATTATACCAGAATTGATAATACTTTTATTCTGCCACTGTGCATCACCAAAGCCCATTAGTAAAACTCCCATTGCTTTGGGTATGGACCAAAACCTAACGGTCCTGCTTCTCACCACATTCCAAAATTAAAAAAATATTGGCAGCTCCTCTTGGGTCGAATCTTCGTCTGGGAGATTAATATATATATATTAGCTGCCTGGGATTGTTGTTCCACTCTAGAGCTCATCAGATCTTTAATTACGGAGGGGCCTGGTAACTCCATCATCTGGGATTAGATGCGGTGTGTGGGATTACACAAACCCTACAGCTCTCGAGTTCATGCTTCCTGTGATGAAGAGAAGCAAACAACAGCTAACCCCACCACAGCCCCATGGGGGCAGGAGTGTGTAACCCCAGGGGACAGGCTTGGCTAGTGACTGCACCTGCTCACCCGTCTGTGTGTGTGTCGGGATCCCTCCCTGTGGTTGTGCTCCCCTTCCCCCGCCTGGGCTCGAGGGGCTCGCTGCTCTGTGAGCGGGTTCCCGTTTGAGGGGCGCTCCCAGGCTCCCTCCCCCCGCCCCTCCCTGGAGAGGGGGCTCCGGCCCCTGGTGGGCGGGGCTCCGGGCACCAGCCAGCAGAGGGGAGGAGCAACGCGTCCCGCGGCGGTTTGTCCCTGCGCTGGCGCCGTACCAGTGGTGCTCGCCGCCGCTGCCCCGTGGCTGCTGTGACAACAAGGGGAGCCGGCCCGACCGGCGCAGTGATTCGGGCGACTGCGTGGGAGGGGGCCGCCCCGCCTCGCCGTGACGGTAGCATGCAGTAGCGGAGGAGGCGGGGATGTGGCCTGTCCCCTAGCCGGCAGCCGGGAGGGCCAGCCCTGGGCCGGGGCAGGGATGAGCCATGGCTTCGGTGAAGGTGGCTGTCCGCGTCCGGCCCATGAACTGCAGGTGAGTCCCGTGCGGAGCCGGCTCCCGCTGCTCATTTCCCGCCGTAAGGGCTGCGGGGTCGGGGGGCGGGACTGTCCTACCGCCTACCCCCTTCCCTGGGGGCTGCGGGGCCGAGATCCTCCCCTCCCGCCCCCGTCCCCTTTCCTGGGGGCCGGCGTCGGACTGGTCCTTATTTGCCCTGGGTCAGGGCCATCACTGACCTTATCCCTCCTTATCCCCTTCTCTGGTGACTGCTGGGGTGGGGCAAAGACTGTTCTGCTATCCCCTTACCTGGTCCCCCTCCCTTGGCTGCTGGTCAGGGCTGGGACTAGTCACTGGGACTAGCTGGGACAGACAACACCTGTCAGGGATGGTCTAGACTCGAGATAATACTAAATCCTGCCATGAGTGCAGGGGACTGGACTAGATAACCCCCCCTCGTGGTCCCTTCCAGTCCTATGATTCTACGAGTATCCCCTCTTAATACCCACCTTCCGTGGTGGCTGCTGAGTCAGGGCTGGGGCAGCTTGAATGAGATTTTCAAATAATGAGGAAGTTTTAAAAAAAAAAAAAACTTTCTGAAATAGAGCAGAAACTCTCCATTCCCACAGTGTGAGACCACTGAAAATTGCTTTAAAATGTTCTGTAAAATTCTCTTCCCCCTTCAGTTCTCAGGATAAGTCAGATGGGGTGTCAGGGCTACATCCCACTGAAACGCGAGTTACAATGGCTTAGAACCATGATGGTTATTCCCGATCGTCCAGGTTCTGTATCTGGAAGTTTTAAAAGTTTGTGGGGACATAAACGTCTGAGCTGCCAGAACACACAACTCCTGTAAGGGCTGTGTTGGCAATAACAATTATAGATATGGTAAGAAAATCATGTCTGTGAATTTTAATATGCAGCCAAATAATGCACTGAAAAAGCTACTTCAAAATTGATTGCCAAATGAGGTCCCCTTCTTTCTCCTCTGGTGGACTGAGAAATACTTTTGCGTTGTGCGTAAAAGAGGGATTGTTTTGTCAGGATCCTTTATTGAAAGCTTTGTCTTCCAAGTCATTAGTAATTATATATGTTAGTCTAATACTTTTATAATTTAAGAAAGTTTGCAGTATTGTGAGAGACGAGACTGTTGAACACACTTCCTTTCATCTGAACGTTAAAAGAAAGTAGAACACCACACATTAGTTGGGCCCATATGGGTATTGCAAGCTGCTTTGCCTATTTTAATAAGAGGTATTTTTGCATAGTACAAATATAACTACTCTTGGTTTGCAATGGGGGAAGACAGAGAAAATGTTTGTTCAGTTGCTGTTGAGAGGGCTGCTTCCCCCCCCATTTAAAAATGGGAAAAAAGTAGACAAGTATCTGGAAAGTAATATTTTGGACACTTTCAAAAAAAGTGACCTCAATCAGAATTCTTTATAGGTAATGACTGTTAGTTGACTGCTGAAAAAGACATTAAAAGGACACTGCCTGGACTGTTTGCCATGTTGATTGTTGCAAAATGTACACATCTTGAGGTAAATCCAGAAAATAAAAGCAGTTTCCCCTAGATAACTAAACGTTTAATGTACAGAGTAAATATAGTAAATATTTTTAATGAACTAACCCAAATACTGTTTTAAAGAGAGAGACAAACAAACACCCTGCCCCCCCCCCCCCATTAAATTCAGTGGCCTGTCTTGGCAATCTTTTCATTTATTCCAATGGTCTGAAGTGACGAAGATTTATTTTTTTTTTTTTTTACAAGAAAACGATATGCTTTACATTTATAAATTGTCAACCAGGCATCTGTTAACTTCCACATTTTACCTATTTTTTATATCTCCTTATCAATTTACAAAATCCTTAGAAGATCTGTAAAAATTTATAAGGGCCTTGGGACCATGGGTTGTAAGGCAAAATATAAGTGCAAAGTATTATATATTTGTATTGTGGTAGCACCTAGGAGTCCTAATCATGGACCAGGATCTCATTGTGCTATGCACCTTACAAATACATAATGAGAAGACAGTCACTGTCTCAAAGAACTTATAATCTAAGTACAAAACACAACAAGTGGATGCAACAGATAGATTGGGAGCACATGGAAACAATGGAACAGTGCTGGTGTTTTGGGCAGCATATGCTGGGATGTGTTAAGGTTCAGAGAGGAAGCAGGAAGGAGAACCAGCAAACCAGTTTACAAAGACATGGTTAAGGATTCTTGTGTGCACTGCAATAAAGTGTTACAACTTGTTTACAGGAAGACAGCTGTGTGCCAGCCTAGATTGCTAACCAGGGCAACATGACCAGCTGCTCTGGTTTCTGAGAATACTAACCATTAACTGGTTACAAATTGAGGCATTGATCATGTTGCCTGCCTGGTTGAAGCAGTCAGTCTGCACACAGTAAATTGCAGAATTAGGCCTTGAAGGTATGGTGTAGGCAAGTCCTCACTGTCAGCAAAAATACCACCTCAGACTGTGTTTTTATCACATTTGTAAGGTTTAGCCTGATCAATATTTAGATGGGAGACTTCCTTGGAAAACCCAGGGTTCAGCAGAAAGTTGGTAGTTTATTAAAATGGCACTATTCTTTTTTGGTCAGCATGGTTTTATGGGCTGCTGTGCTGCAGGAGGTGCTATCTTTGAGATGAAGTGCAAACCCAAGATCCTGAAACTTTAATAAGAGTAGTGATGTTGGCCCTGGTGCATAAACCAAATGGGATAATTACATTTTGTCCATATAAATTTCTGTTGTGTCTTTATTTGGATATGATATCCTTTATGTCCTTTCCTAAGCTGTTGCTATGCTCTTCACATCTGCTATGCTGAAGTACATAGTCATAGATTGGTGAAGGGACTTTTTCTTTAATTAAAAGAAACATGTCAATGAAGCCTTACTGTATCCCTGTTTTTTTAAACTCTAAGAACGGTATACATAAAAAAAACCCACTTCATTAACTTGCGACAAAGAGTCCTGTGGCACCTTATAGACTAACAGACGTATTGGAGCATAAGCTTTCGTGGGTGAATACCCACTTCGTCGGATGCATGCATGTCCGACGAAGTGGGTATTCACCCACGGAAGCTTATGCTCCAATACATCTGTTAGTCTATAAGGTGCCACAGGACTCAGTCTGGATCTGTAAAAAAGACAAACACCGCTACCCCTCTGATACTTCCATTAACTTGTAATTTCTTGTAGATGAAGCTTAGTACATCTTTGGTTTGTTTTAAATTTAATTATATTATGCAGCTTATTTTATGATTACATATTCAGGTCATTTGTAATTAGAGCAGGCCGGGCAGTGTGTGGTTATTTAAAAATGTCTGTTGGTAAAACTTCTTCAGCAAAGCTTTAAGTGCTTTGGTTTTTGCACTAAATGCAGTTGCAAAATATGAAAATAGAGGTGAATATTGAATTATTAAAAATAAAACTAAATTGGAAGTTACTGATATTTTGTAAGATTTGTTTCAATTCTTCCTTGGATATTTGTTTTCTACATGTAGCAAACCAACTGAAGGGAAAGATAGAAATGCATAGAGGGTATGCTGCTCAGGCACATGAAGTCATTCACAGTTATTATAATATATCAGTTTTACTTTCATAAGATGAACAGCTTTAAAATGTTATAGTGTTGAGGGTTTCTCTGTAAAAGAAGCTTTTAAGTGACTGTAGGATATGGTTGGATTAATGTGTGCTGTGTCAATGTTAATGCTTGAAATTTGTAGGCCATATTTGTAGGTTGTCCATTACAGAGATATGCAAATTAGTGCAACAGCACCATTAACTATATAATATGTTGTATATATGCATTTTGGAATGAGTCAAGCAGTAGGAAGGAACATATTATTCTATTAAATATAATTTGCCATTCCATCATATAGGTGACTAACTTTAATGCACTTCCCTCCTTTCTGTGTTTTTTGGTCAGTGGCATCTGTCTTTGATCTGTCCTGAAAAGGGACACATTCATTTGGGAACCACTATAGTCTACCTCCTTCCTTCCCCCTGTGCCTCTCTAAAAATAATTCACATCCAAAAGTGTATCATATGTAAGAAGGGTTTCTGACAAAATTATGATTCAGCATCTCTCCTGCTGAATAATATAATAGTAATAGTGTGGTATGTAGAGAAGGTTTAGGAGCTAAACAAATTATCTCTTTGAAACCAAACTGCAGGTGTGAGCTCATGTAATTACAAAACAGTTTAGTCATGTTAAGTCTCCATGAAGCCTTCATTTTTCTCTCTTGAGCATGTGTATGTAATTTTGTGAAAGTGGAGAGGGACAAATGTAGTTACTATTGTATTGTGACAGCAACCTTTTAAAAAAAAAAATTCTGGCAATAAAAAATAGCTTAGAAATAAATCTTTTGAGCCACAGAAGGAAAAAGCAGTTGATTGCTTCTGAGACTAAAAATATAGTAGGAGTTCATAAGTGACTGAAGTTATCCCATTGGCTTATGGAATGGTCTTAGTTGTCACTTACCTGTATAAAGTTACCTATGAGGTTCAGTTTCAGAAATAGTTGTTAAAACTTCAGCCTGTGAGGAGTTGGGTGGGAAGGATACTGAAGAAAGTAGGGTGTTTATAACAAGTGACTGTCATTCCTTGGAGCGATGCCCTGTTTGCAGTGTGCTGTGCCTTTGAAGTTCTCTCAACTCTCCCTTTTATTTTTGTTGCCTGAGAAAATATCAGAGAGCTCCTTATGCTTCTCTGTTCATTGCTGGATCGCATCTTGAGCAAGTTGGACACTATTATGTGGTTTTCTGTTGACTTACATTCCTATTTAATGAAACTGATTCTATTTTTCCCGTTTGGATGCTTTTACCCATTGCTGGTCAAACTTATGAAGTTACCTGACAATCTTGCATTAATATCAGTAGTGAAACTTTTAGTTCTTCAATTTTCCCTTCCCCTCTGTTTTCTCCCCCTCCCCATTATATCTATACTTGCAATTAATAGTGAACTTGCAAGTTTAAATCTTTCTGGAAAAATATATCCAAAACAAAATAATGTCAGTACTTTAAAAAAAAAATTACTAGTTTTGTGCTACAATAAAGGCAATGTTTTTAACATAAAAGGATGCAATTCTCTTACCAGCTTCTGACTTTTAACTATTTTTATGGCATAATCGCACAATCATCTTTGTTTATACTCAACACCCCAAAAATTATACACTGCTTCTGAATGAACCTGGTATTGGAGAGGCCTGGAACACAGATTTAAATGATCCTCACTGCTACACTTCGATGACAGTGGTACTGAAAATGTCAAGATGGTTGTACTCGCTGGTGTTCTGTTCTTCCATTTCAATGGACATCTTCATTCAATGACTCATGTGATGTTGAAGAATTTGAAGAAACTGACTACTTCTATTTTTAAGATGAGCACCCTTCTTTTCTCTCATTACTTAATTCTTGACAATGTTTACATTCCAAAGTCAGTAATTTTTATGCCCTTCATCTGCATGCACTTCTTGATATCAGCTGGAGTTGTGCAGATAGATAGAAAGCATGCTTTGACTCTTGGGATCCAACTAAAGCACTGGTAATAATAAGGAATGGAAAATCTGAAATAAAAATTTGTAAACTACAATTTGTAGTTTGTAAACTACACTTAAAATAGTCATGCTGAGCTCTTTTAACTTAAAAAAAAAAAAGTTAATAAAAGTAAACAACAGAAACTGTATTGTAGCATGTATGTGTATTACACAAGGAGAAAAGATATTGAAGTAGGAAAACATGAGATACACCTCTACCCCGATATAACATGACCCGATATAACACGACGGGGGCGGGGCTGTGCACTCCAGCAGATCAAAGCAAGTTCGATATAACGCGGTTTCACCTATAACACGGTAAGACTTTTTGGCTCCCGAGGGCAGTGTTATATCAGGGTAGAGGTGTATTAGGATGTAATATAGTAAAAGCAATGGGTGTTAAAGAAATCCATGTTTCTGAAAGCACAGTTTAACTGTGCTGGGTTCTAATACTGTAGAGTTTTTGGCACTCTCTTTGGGGCCAAATCATGTTTTAAGTGGACTAATTTATTGTTTTAACATAATTTAGCCCAAACTACATTGGTCAGATGAACTGTTACAGCTCAGTGCAGCCACAATTGTATGTTAAGTCATGCATAAACATACATAATATATTTCTTTAAATTTGGTGGTTTACCCATGTAGAAAGTAAATGTTAGTTCATTATACTGTACCTTTATAGCAGTGGTTCTCAAACTGTAGACAGGGCTGGTGTTAGACTTGCTGGGGCTTTGGCCCTCCTGCCCGGGGGGCAGGGCTCAAGCAGGCTCAGGCTTCAGTCCCCCCATCCTGGGGTCATGTAGTAATTTTTGTTGTCAGGAGGGGGTCACGGTGCAATGAAGTTTGAGAACCACTGCTTTATAGCATAGACAGCTGCATCTTCGTTTCTGATCTAGCATGGTATGTGAACAATCACACTTATTTTTTTTTAAAAAACTTTAAATATATTTACATTAAGACTATTATGAAAAAGTCAACACCACAAACTACATGGAAAAATATTGGTTTCTCATATTAGAAGAACTAGAAGTCAAAGTTAAGGCAGCTACTCCACTTGAAGGCACAATGAACAGGTTCCTCCCTGTCGTCGTCCTCTATGTTTATGTCTAGCTACTCTATAAAACTGCATGAATGATAATAACTTACTACCTACTGTATGTTCAGAATAATACCTAGTGCTTACATTTCGGTCACTTTGTTTATTGCCCCACCTTTTGGTACTTTGGATCAGCGCTTGCTCAGATAATCTACTAGGATTTCTCCTTATATTTGAGCAAAACCTAGTTCCACACTTGACTGTTCTAAACATTTATTTAGAGCACATATCTTTTTAAACAAACTTGATTTTGTAATCTGTGATAACTGAATCTTTGCTTTTGCATCTCTAGTCTCATTTCACTGCTCCAATGAGAAGAATCACTAAATAGCCTAAATTGTATGACTTGTACTGTACATGATATTAGTTATCAATCAGTGTGTTGAACTTTAAACTTTTGGACACTGAAATTCTGCAGCAATCCCAGGAAAATCCTCAGGAAGCAAAACACTTGAAAATGTGTCATTTTCCTGGAGAGTTTCAGCCTGGGTTTCAGTATTCTATATGTTACTCAGAGGCCCTAGAACTTAACCTTTCCCTTAGCTCTAGATAACAAAAGGTTATCTGTGTTGTTGCACTTGTGAGAAAAGAAGAGTGTGTGGCTATATAATTCACAACGTGCATATTCGTTTAGCCATATAAAGTTGTTGTGAAAAACTTCTTAGCCTAGCCATAGAACTTGCTATCGCTAGGCTTAACTTTGTGATGATGGTGTGGGGGTGGGAGAGAATTACTTGGACCAGCAGAATTTTCAAAGGCTGCTCCCATCTTCTCATAAATCATTCACAATTGGCCAGATCCTCAGCTTGTGTAAACTGTCATAGCTCAGTTGAAGTCAATGGACATACGACAACTTGAGTCAGGTGACGATCTGGCCCCTGAAGTTCCCTTGTGCATATATTTGTTCACTGATAGCTTTATTTATGGAACTCCTGTCAACTTGTTACAGTTGCTTTAGATATTTTGGAATCAGTTACTCTGCTCTCTTATTAGCTTCTATCCAAAACAAGTGGAAGTGTCATTCTTAGGAGTGACAGTAGATAGTGAGTGATCATTTGCTGTGATGTAAACCTATAAACTCATGATACAAAACTCAAGGGTGTTGATAAACAGTTTATTTCTTTACAGTTTTTTAAAATGAAAAGATGATTGTTCAGTTTGTTACTAGTAAGATGTACTCATTCTCTTACTTAGAACTTAAGATGCCAGTTCCTACATCAGCTAAATCTAGTCCATAGAGCGGCTCAACTTCACAAGTATAAAAAACAGAACTTATTTAAATTTAAAGAACTGATCTTTAAGAGGTAGGGAAACCATGGCACTTTGGTTTAGCAGTTTTCTCAATCTAACAAATACAATACATAGGCTTTAAATTGAATTTTAAAATTTTCCCCATGACATTATGATTTTAGAGACGGTCAGATTTTGGGACTTTAGCTTTTGAAGTATTCTTTTAAATAACAAGTATTTGGACAAATATGAACCATGGGCTTTGTGGGGTGTGTGTGTGTGTGTGTGTATTATTTTTTTCTTTTCAAAAGAGAGAATTTGTAAGAAACAACTGTTGGTCCTAAATGGAGATACCTCAACTATTTTCTTAAATTCTGGATTGATTTTCTTTTACTAGTAGATAACACATTGTTTGAATGGCCATTAAATGTTTTACTATGGCAATCTGTTACTCAACAGTAATGCTACTTCACTTTTACCCTGATTTTTCCTGTTTTCTTCATGGAATAGGTTGTAATGCTGAGAACTACCCAGGTTCTATTTTAAGAACTGGCAACAGCTAACTTTGTAAATAAATAACATGGGTGAGAGCGCTTTCTCCTCTCTATACAATCAATTTCTGCTTCTCATCTGTTGACTTTTGAATATAAAGTCATTAAAATAATTTCACTGAGCACCTCTTGGGTTAAGTAGGACATGTCTTCAGTATCCTGTTAAAAGCAAAAATGACTCTTTACACTCTTCATTTTAATAACTGGTATTTATGGACTGTTATGTGTGGAACTTTGCAAACACAAGAAATTGTCCCTGGTTCAAAGAGTTTAAATCACATTCAGGCGGGCATATACCATGCCAAGGATACATTTTTATATGCAAAATTTGTAGGGAATGATTACAACATGGAGGAGATTGTTGGGAGATTACATCAAGTGAAAGGGTTGAAGAAGAAGTGGACTTGGCTGATTAAATTGGAAGCTGTCTAAAGGTAAGGGACAGAATGAAAAACATTGTAGGCTAAGAACTGGAGAAACAGCAGGTCAAAATATCCCAGTGATTGGGACATTTTCTTGCAGTTCCACTTTCAGGATCATAAAACAGGAGTGGTGATATGGCCTTGTGGGACCTGGTGAGGGAGAGGCAGCCAAGCAATTTGCTGATGCCTCCTTATGGCAGATGTCCAGTATAGGTACTTGGTATGGGTTGTCAGATAAAATGGATTGGAAAAGGATTTGAAGGAAAACATCCCTTAAGGGAGCTCTGTGTGTGTGTGTGTGGGAGGGGGAGGGAGGGAGTTTGGGGTTCCTGCATCCTGTACAGCTGTCCACCAACTACCCTCCTTTTATAGCCCCCTTTCACCTAATATGAGGGGAGGATGGTGAAGTACCAGCAGTAGTATTGCTTTGACTTGGTTGGGGATTATGTGGAAACAATTAAGGAAAGGATGATTGACCTGCACTGTCGAACTTGTTGCTGGGGACTCCCAGATATTTTAGGTGAATACAGTTGCAGCTTTATTAAACCACATCCATTGCCTCTTGTCTGTCTTCTGACATGGTCGGACAATGAAAAACAATGTTAGGCTGAGAACTGGAGAAACAGCAGGTCAGAGCCTCTCAGGGATAAAAGAGGATGTGTTGCACAAAGTCGTCAGATAGTGGGAATGCTCACTGGACGTCATAAGAAAGAGATGCCAGTGTCAACAGTTCCACAGCAGGATGGAGCTGGGGGGGGGGGCACTGACTAATGATTACCATCCTCTGGAGCTCTGGTGTGGTGCATGCATTTTCCCAGTCTCTCTCATCTGACAAGCAGTAAAGCTAGTAATCTTTCATCAAGCACGCCAAACTGTTTTTTTCCCCTCTCCCTTGGTGCTTGTTGAAGTTTTGCTATTTAGAATGTGGGATCATGAATTTGCTATGATATGGCCTCAGAAAAGGGCAATGCACTTTTGGCTTCCATGCATGGAAGCATCGCATCAAGCTCGAAGGTTCCTTTCTATGTGGCTCCTGTGTGAGTATACCGTGAATGTTGTGTTCAGTTCTGGGCACCTCATTACCTGAAAAATATTGCCCAATCGGAGGGCATTAAAAGAGCAACAAAAGTGACTAAAGAGATTGATTTGAGAGAAAAGACTGAACTAAATGTGTAGCTTTTATAAAGGCGTGTTACAACTGCCAGCAAAGATTAGAAGACGTAAGTCAACAACTATTTGAAGGGTATATATACCAAGGTGAAAGAGGTATTAATTATTTAGTTATAGCTCCTTATCTTAAGAGCAAGGAGATGAAATTAATAAAGGAAATTTAATCTGCATATAAAGAAATACATTTTAATATGGAGATTTCTTTAGACTGTGGAATAGTCTCCCAAGGTAAGAGTCGAAAGCTTAGTCAGTTGGAGAATCTACAACTCTTCGATAAAATATTTGAAAACACTATAAGGAATAATCTTGCATGAATGGGGAAGTGGACTGGAACTAGATGACCTTATAGGTAACTTCCTGTTTCTGACTTCCATATGATTCTGTGTCCTCTTGTAACGTGACGTATGTACAGGTCTATGCATACCCTGCAGGACACCCCGTATGTTTCTTGCCATTTGTGTGTATCCCACAGCTAGGACTTGGTCCAACTTTCATTTAAGTTAATGGTAAAACTCCTATTGATTTGAATAGAGCAGGATGGAGCCCCTAATTCTAATAGGCTAAATTTTGTGTTCCTTTAGTTGAATGGTTGGGCTGGCAGTTAAGCTTGCATACAGTATGGAAGTACAGGATGCCTCTGTTTACACATACTTGTTTTCCTGAGCTTTCCAATTTTTTTTAATGTTAATGCCTCATATTTTTCAAGCATTATAATGGATTATCTCAATTGCTGCCCTGTTTCCACCATTCTCCTATGTAGCATTAAAGAACAAAATGTTTCCAGTGCCATTGTGACTGGAGCATAATGGCAATGTGGGAATGTGTGGTGCAAACTTAGTTACGTTTCTGTTTTTAGAATTCTTAATTTGTGCAGGCTAAACTGTTTAAAACATTTTGCATCCTGAATATTCAAACCGTATTTCTTTTATAGTGGCTTATATTAAAAACATAAGCATTTATTTTAGTGATTTTTATCAAACACACTTTTGAGGCGCCTGCGTGTCTTACATAAATAAAATTGTGAATTACAAAATAAACTGAAACCTCCACCCCTCACTGCGAACTCCCTGCAACCATACCAGGAAAAGACAGTGAATCACAAGGTTGTAACTCCCATGATGAACTAGAAAGTAAGAGAGAGAGAATCTGTCACAACAGAGATTTGATTTGAAATTAACACTGATTTTGAGATTTAGACCATAATTTTTAAAATAAATGTTTAAAAAGTTGTTACAGTTGTGAACAGTTAATACAACTGCACTCCTTGAACTGGTATCTCTGAAGTCTGAGTATTTGAAATGAATGACTGGTTTCAGAGTAGCAGCCGTGTTTGTCTGTATCAGCAAAAAGAACAGGAGTACTTGTGGCACCTTAGAGACTAACAAAATTTATTTGAGCAAAATAAATAAATAAATAAATTTTGTTAGTCTCTAAGGTGCCACAAGTACTCCTGTTCTTTTTGCTGAAATGAATGAGTTATAGGTAGGGTCAGCTGTTTGAGTGAGTCCTCATGTTTATACTGGTTAGATACAAAATACAGAGGTACCATAGCTATTGAGAGTATATTCTTAAATGGAGAGATGCTCCAGAAATAGTGAAGCTCTGAAAGACTGAGCACAAGAGGGTAATTGCTAGTTGATTAAAGTTATTATTCAATATATGTATCCTAGTAATACCCAGAGGCTTTGATCAACAGCTTTATGAAGACATGGTCTTTGTCCCCAAAGAGTTTATAATCTAAAATCACAAGTGATATAGGAAGGGTGCAGTAGGAGGGGACACATTTATAACTTTTGTATAGACATATTTACATTTTCAAATGTTTAAATTATTTTTACTTATAAAAATGTATAAATGCCTAATAACCCCATCTGCTCTTCGAGCCAGACTTGTACGTATCTCAGCTGAGGAGAAGTGGGAAGAAATATGTGGTCTTATAGGTCAGTTCAGGGAGAGTGCTCAGTCTTGAAGAAGACACTGTTCAAATTTTAGTTGTTTGTTTAAATTATCTTTTAACTTAATATAAAACGCAGTAACAAGTCAGAGTAAACTATGGAGGCAGGATACCAACATGAGTTTAATCAAGGTGGGAGCTACTCAGTTTTCTGAACTGAGGGTGTCATATACAATTACTGATACTTAACTTGTGACCAAGTGGTATATAGTGGAGATTATGGCTTCAGAGCCCAGGTACAGAATCTTGAGGCCAGAGTTGCTGAACAGAGACATAGTTATTTTTCGAGGTGGCATATAAGGACAGCGTAGAACAAATCCTTCTCAGAACTGGCTTCTCTGATCTCCAGTTGAGAAAGCTTTTCTTATCTTGGGGGGGGGGGGAGAGGGGGAACCAAGTATATGAAGGAAGAGTATCTCTTCATTTCAGAGGTGAAGTAGAATGTCTGACAATGAAAGAGGATGCTAACATAATAGAGTAGGAATTACTGAAACATGATGGAAAGATGAAAATTAATGTAATATTGGGCTATAAACTATGCAGGAAGGACTGACTTGGTCATAGAGATAGGGATCATGGAATCTTTTAGTTTTACAAATAGAATGTTAATGACTTGTGAATCTGTTTGGATATGGATAGAAATCATAAGTCATAAAAATACAAATATAGGCTAAGATTATACTACTAGTCTCCTGATTAGGAGAAGAATATTGCATACATAATGTTGAAGGACTTCAAAGAGACAGTTCAGTCTAATAATACAGTACTAATGAGTGACTTCAGCTACTTGCATACAAACTGGTCAAATGTCACAATTGGACACCTTTAATTGTCCTGTTCTTGTAACATCTAGGGCAGGTCTACAATTAAAATGCTGCATCAGCACAGCTGCGCTGATTAACCTGTGCCGCTGTATCACTTAAGTGAACACACTCCTATGCTGACAGGAGAGCTCCTCCTGTTGGCATAGTTAATCCATCTCGGCGAGAGGCAGTAGCTATGTTGATGGGAGAAGCACTCTACCGCTGACATAGCGCCGTCTACACTGGGGGTTAGGTTGGTATAACTACATCGCTGAGGGGGGTGGATTTTTCACACGGCTGATTGACGTAGTTATACTGCTATAAGTCAGTAGTGTAGGCCTGGCCCTAGTTCTGAGCGCCAGAGGAAAAGCTGTTCTTGACAGAGTCCAAAGTGATGCAGAGAAGTGGTTCAAGAAGTAACGATAGTTGAGCCACTAATATCTATATTAAGTTCAACCTTGGAGGAGTGCTGTATAAAAATCTAGCAGTGTGATATTAAATTTTACAAAGGAGAGTTTTAAAAAAGGTGAAGAAGCTAGTTAAAAAGTCATTAAGTTTGAATGTAGGGAAACCAAAATCTTTAGACTCAACATGGAGGATACTTAAGCAACCATAACAGAGTCTCACATATAGGGGGTTTGTCTGTTTTTCTTCCCCTTTCCTCCTTGCTTTTTTTGTTGATGTATTTTTTGGGAGGTGAGAGTGGGAAGAAAAACAGACAAACCCCCTATATATTGATGACAATGTTAAATGGCAGGGTTCAAGAGCTTTTTTTTGAGCCCAACATATCCTTCAGAAATGGAAATCCAACCCTTGTGAAGCCAAGAGGTAGGAGCCTAACCTGTCGCTGGAAAATACAAGATGGAAATTAGGAGGGATAAGAGGGGAATTTGAGGAGCAAATAGACAACACATAACAATAAATTATTTAAGTATAGTGTAAGGAAGAAGCTACCCACAAGAGAATTGTGTGTCTGGTGACCTACCAAAGGGTAAAGATTGCTGCTGAGGAACATAAGGACGTTGCAAGGAAGCTAAATTATTTTTTTGAGCCAAGCTTCACCAAAAGAATGTTGGGGAGATCATCTTTATTTCCTGAAAAAGAGTAGAACTGTCAAAAGTGGATGTCCCGGAACAAACTGATAAATTAAGAGCAATAAGTCATTGGGACTGGATAGTATTTATCCATGAGTTATGGAAGAATGAAGTTGCTAAACTGCAAACAAAAGTATGAAATCTCATATTAAAATCAGTCCATTCTGCAAAATCTTGGCTGTTCATCCCATATTGCCTCAACAAGGTCTGGAGGAAATGCACATAAACTGACTGCAGCATGTAAAGCAATGCATTCTAGGATATGTGACACCACAGAGAGCTGTACGAAAGGAGGACTGGGCAAGCCATTTACACAGGCGTGATTTGAGATTCCATCTTTGGAGAGTAAAAATAATAACTGAGGAACATCAAGACAAACTGATGGCTAGGCTGAAGGCTGACGTAGTTATTAGCCAAACATAGCCCATGGCATATGTGGATACAACTCATTTTTAGAGCCATCTGTTGTTAATTGTTCACAGATTTGATTAAAAGTTGGCATAGACAGGGCCTTAATAATCTCCCCGTTTTATTTGGCTGGGTTTGTTTATACTCACCCCAATCTCATGAAATCTGTCTTTTGCTGGTGACATCGAGGGTTGGCCAAACAGCTAATAAGTGCAATTAATATTTAAATAATTGGGGGCTCTTTTCTAGAAGAGGCTTAATGTAGATTAAGGGAGGGAGGCCAGGTATGTTGACAAAATGAATGGCAGCGTCTACACTGATGCTTTGACACTTTAACTTTACCGCAAAAAGCTTTATGCCTCTCGTTGAGGTGGTTTTATTTTGTTGGCAAAACAGCAGAGTTTTGCTGCCAAAAGTAGCTTTATAGTGTGTACACCTCCACTGTTTTGTCAGCAAAAGGCAGCTTTTGCTGACAAAGCTGTCTAGTGCAGACAAGGCCTTACTAAAGGTTTATTAGCTATGAAAAAGAAATGAGTTCTTGAGATGTTAAAGGAGATAAAATATACTAACAGGTGATTCCAAGTTTGTAAGTCCAATATGATAGCAGAGATGTCGTAATCTGCTAGTTTTTCATAAATCTCTCAGGGTTACCTAGACTAGCTCTGGGGATCTCTGTCCAGTCGCTCAGTATTCCAGCCTTTCCAAATCCATTAGTTCAGAGATACAGGATTACTCCCTGGATCCAGTCTTATAGCTATCTTCCCTGGAAAGCAATCTGGCATGTGTTTCCAACACAGCATGGGCTTTTCCTCTGTTGACTAAACACAGTCTAAAACAATGACCCATGCTTTGAAGTTGGCATGCTTCTTCATTTACGGTTCCAAGGCTCCCATTTGATGGGTAAATGTAATGTAAGCACAATGTGATAGCCAGAAACAATCCTTCATTAATTTTTCATGAAGCTTTACACATTAAGTAAAATCACATCCTAATACTAACACACCTTTGATTTAGGGTTGTCTAATTACAGGATATACACAATGTAACTACATGTAACGTGATAGCACACAACAGAATACAGAAGGTGAAAACAAAACAATCATAATTTCTTTTGATCTATTCTAACAAGTGAATTGGCTTGAACACACACTGTGACATTTTATTACTTATTTATTTATTTGATATTCACATACAAGTGAATTGCTCTAGTCTGAGCTGGCAACCTGCTGGACAGCACCACAAGGGCACCAAGTGGTACCTCAGTCTGTGAAAACTTAGGGTATGTCTACACAGCAGAGAAAACCCCACATGTCTAGTTGCTGTGTAGACATACCCTTAAGGTCTCCCCTTCTCCTTACAGGCATAAGATCTACCAGCCATATCTTGGGTCTCTTTTACCTCTGGAAGCTGACCCTTGTAGCCTTTATCCATAGGGGATGCAAGTTGCAACAAAGTAAACATCCCTATATTTCGCCTAATGTGAAAATTCCTATTCTTATTCCTTTCAGCCTAAACTGTGCTTTCACAATGCAGTGAGGCACAGAAGGTGAAAACCCTCTGGACGCCCTCCTAATTTGTCCCAACAGGAAAAAATTGCTTTCTGTTTCCTCAAACAGGTGATCAGTCAGATGCAAGCAACCTGGGACCACAGCTCAACATACCTAAATCACAGTGTGGAAAAGAGCAGCAAGAGAGCTGTTGGACACCTGGGAAGGCTTTAAATTGACGGAGAGTTAATTGTCTTCCTCTCCCCAGCTGGCCAATGGCAGTAGTGAAGACCATTCCCTTTCTTAAAGCACAATTCCACATGCACTTCGAGGCACGAGGAGGGGCTAAGCTGTGACATGTTCGAGCACTTCCTCTGCCTCTCTCCAGGAGTTGGCCATCCCCCCATTGGTCCAACCCAACTCCTCTTCTTCCCTATCTTTTCATGTTAAGAGAGGCGTGACATTGCTTTAGAGCAGCCTACACCTTATTTCTCAGCCTGAGAGGGCCCAGCTACTATCGTGTGTGTGTGTGTGTGTGTGTGAGAGAGACTGCAGATGTGTGAAACACTTGTAGCAGAATCTTCCTGAACTGCCTAAGACAGTGGCTCTTAACCTTTCCAGACTACTGTACCCCTTTCAGGAGTCTGATTTGTCTTGTGTACCCCAAAGTTTCATCTTTCTTAAAAACTACTGGCTTACTTTTGTATTTTTGTGTCTGATTTTATGTCATAGCACATTATTACTGAAAAAATTGCTTACTTTCTCATTTTGTCTGTATTAAGTTTTAGTTTGTACTGACTTCACTAGTACTTTTTATGTAGCCTGTTGTAAAACTAGGCAAATATCTAGATGAGTTGATGTATCCCCTGGAAGACCTCTGCATACCGTGTACCCCTGGTTGAGAACCACTGGCCTAAACATCAGGGCCATGAGAAAACTGGAGTGAAGAAAAAAGTGTGGATAAAATCATCCTTGTGCTCAAATCATCCTTGTGAATAGTTAATAGTACAAAATCCTTCATCTGCTCTTCAATTAAAACCAGTACTGCTTGATGTTGGATTAGTTGTCTGCAGTTTAGAATATATTCTTGGGAATTTATCACAGAACGTTTTTCCTTTCATTTTAGCATGCTTTCAAGGAAAATTAGTAGTATCTTTTATGAGAGCGAGGCTCAGTCTGCAAGTTGAGTAGTCTCTGTGCTGCCATTCTGTAACTGCCTTGGAAGTGCTATGAAATAGATCACCTTTAAAAACACTGTATTTGAAAAGGGCGTTGATGGTTTTCTGTGTATTTTTTTCCCCTTTTTGTTTTTTATTGATGATAAAACAAGTCTTGTTCCTGGTACTGGTTCTCTTCCTAAAATTTTCCTCTGTGACATCACAATTGACTACTGTATAAGTAATTCAGTGATAAACATAAAACCATGCCTTCCTTGTGGGAATAAGCATCAAGAGCAGATGAATACCTCATGAGTAATCAAATAATAAAGAACAAAGACAGTTGAATTATTTCTAGGTGTTTTCCAATTTTCAGCAGCATCTTAAAGGTGAACTGTGACGCAAAGGCAAAAATTGTGCCCTTTTGCTGCTCTATGTATAAAAATGGCGTCCCAAGATTGCCCTTCATTTGTTTATATCAGGGGTCGGCAACCTTTCAGAAGTGGTGTGCCGAGGCTTCATTTATTCACTCTAATTTAAGGTTTTGCCTGTCAATAATATATTTTAACGTTTTTAGAAGGTCTCTTTCTATAATATATAACTAAACTATTGTATGTAAAGTAAATACGGTTTTTAAAATGTTTAAGAAGCTTCATTTAAAATTAAATTAAATTAAAATGCAGAACCCCCCGGACCGGTGGCCAGGACCCGGGCAGTGTGAGTGCCACTGAAAATCAGCTCGCGTGCTGCCTTTGGCACGCGTGCCATAGGTTACCTACCCCTGGTTTATATGTTTCCTGTGCCAGGACTTTCCAGTTCTTGGTTGCCTTTCCTTGTGGGAGAAATTTGACAAAGGCTTGTGAAGGACTGGAATAGTGACATCACAAGAGGATGTAATGAGGTGTACTCTGTTCCTTGAAATGTGGGGGGATAGTTTTAATGGTTTGGCTTGGATTACAGGCCCATGCAGTGGAAAAAAACCTCCTTTTATGTGGGCTGGCCAGATCTAAAGTCCAAGTGTATAGGAATAAGAAGGACTACTTGCCTGCTTTCTCCCTCTGTGGAGTAGTTGAGCGAGGAACTAGAATCTTGATGGGGAATGGGTAGTAATGCAGCACATAGAGAAAGCAAGGGAGAAAAAATGACTCAGAAGTGTCTCTAAGTCACAGTTTCTCAGTTCTTCTCCTGGATCAGTACAGTTTATGTACAAGCCCACCTCATGGCTCTGCCTAATGTCGGATCCTAGCCCTATAAAATTGAAGAAGAATTATTAAATCTGTGAGCAGATAATCCACTTGTCAGACATACAGACTAATGTTAGAGCAGGGGTCGGCAACCTATGGCACATGTGCCAAAGACGGCACGTGAGCCGATTTTTAATGGCACACTGCTGCCTGCTGGGGTCCTGCTCAGCCCGCTGCTGAACCCCGGCAGCGGGCTGAGCCGGACCCCGGCAGGCAGCAGCGTGCCATTAAAAGTCCTGCCCGACTCAGCCTGCTCTTCTCCGCCCCCCGCCTACCGCTCTCTCTGGCGGGGGCAGGGGACAGAAGCAAGCTTGGTCCTGCCGGCTGATGCTGTAGGGCAGGCTCCGCCGGCAGCCAAGCTTCCCCTACCTCTTCCCCCAGCGTGCTGCGTCGAACCCCGCCTCCCCTCCCTCCCTGCTGCCGATGGCCCTTGCGAGGGAGGGGAGAAGAGCAGCCCCAGTGCCCTCACTTCTCAGACCAGTAAGGAGGCGGAGAAGAGGCGGGGGAAGGAGGGTAGGAGCGGGGCATATCCCTCCAGCCCCCTGCCGTGAGCCACTCGGGGCAGGGGGCAGGGAGCACCCCCCTGATCCCAGCCCCCCCCCGCCCCCTGCCCTGACTCCTGCACCCCGCACATCCCCACCCTGAGCACCAGGTTGGCAGCGGGCTGAGCAGGGCCGGCAGCCGGGACCCTGGCTGTCAGGAGCCAGCGGACGGAACCCTAGACCGACAGTGGGCTGAGCCGCTCGGCCCGCTGCTGGTCTGGGGTGCTGGCCCCGCTCAGCCCGCTGCCGGTCTGAGGTCCCAGCCGCTGGTCCCGCTCAGCCTGCTGCCAACCTGGGGTTCTGGCTTCTGGCCCCTTGTCAGCTGGGGTTCTGGCCGCAGGCCCCACTCAGCCCGCTGCCAGCCTAGGTGAACAGAACCCCAGGCTGGCAGTGGGCTGAGCAGGCCGGCGGCTTAAGATCAGCATTTTAATTTAATTTTAAATGAAGCTTCTTAAACATTTTGTAAACCTTGTTTACTTTACATACAACAGTAGTTTAGTTATATTATATAAAGAATTATAGAGAGAGACCTTCTAAAAAACGTTAAAATGTATTATCGGCACGCAAAACCTTAAATTAGAGTGAATAAATGAAGACTCGGCACACCACTTCTGAAAGGTTGCCGACCCCTGTGTTAGCGTACCTTAATTTCTGATGTTGGTACTCTTGATACTGAAACACGGGGCTGATATCCGTAATAGTTCTCCAGAATTTTTCCCCCTACGGTCTGGGTGAATATCTGAATTTAGTAGTACTAGAGGGTTAATACTAAATACTTAGTTAAAATATTTCCTGACATCTGTGTCAAGCAATTTACCTGTCTTGATCACTTTATAACGTTGGTTCTGAGCCAAGAGGTCATAGGTTATAAGCTTAATTATAGAGCTCGGCATAGTAGTGTATGAAGTGGCAGTGGTGAAAGGCTGAAAATTGGAGTGGAGCATTAGCTTGAGAATAGATCTGATTTCAGAGGAAACAAGTTCTTTCAGTGCAATAAATGATCACGCCATTAAACGTGAACTCGTTTTGGTAGCCTTTCCCTTTATTTTATTTTGTATAATGAAGGGAAATAGGCTTGTATCTTATTTGTGGTGATAATGTGTTTTTGGGCAGTGTTTGAAGCTCATGTCTAAATTGTGAACTACTGCTCAGATTGCATGTAAGTACTGTGTATTGTAAAAGTTGCTAACTGCAATAGGCTTCTTTTCAGGCCTTCAATGCTCATATAATGGTAATGGGACAGTGAATGGCAGCTTGTTACTTTGCTTAATTTTTTGGTAATTAAGATGAAGCGTGCAGTCCCAAATGTTTTGAGCAAAATTCAATTCCAAATAATACTTGAATAAAGACTTCAGCGGAGTAATGTTAGACTGCATTATGGCTACATAATTGGTCTCCATTTAGATTTTAAGGGACCCTGTCAACTTACAAGAATCACGTATTGGAAACCTAATAAAGCTTATGCCCAAATAAATGTGTTAGTCTCTAAGGTGCCAGAAGGACTCCTCATTATTTTTGCTGATACAAACTAACACGGCTACCCCTCTGAAACCTAGGGTAGGTCTACACTTACCCGGTAGTTCGGCGGCTGGCGATTGAACTTCTGGGTTCGACTTATCGCGTCTTGTCTGGACGCGATAAGTCAAACCCGGAAGTGCTCGCCGTCGACTGCGGTACTCCTGCTTGGCGAGAGGAGTACCGCGGAGTCAACGGGGGAGCCTGCCTGCTGCGTGTGGACCGAGGTAAGTTCGAACTAAGGTACTTCGAACTTCAGCTACGTTATTCACGTAGCTGAAGTTGCGTACCTTAGTTCGAATTGGGGGGTTAGTGTAGACCTGGCCCTAGTGTTGGGTGGTAGATTGAGATTGTCTCTTACACCATCTCCTGGTAACAATACCACTGGAAACCTTTCTCCATTTCCCCTGTCTGTCACCAGTACCAGAATTATTTTGCTTCAATCTGTAAATATAGAGCTAGTCAGGGAGCTGGAAGAAGTTGTGAAAAAAAAATCAATGTTATAAAGAGATCATCCTCAAAGGCAGTTCTAGTGTTTTTTCTGGTAAATCTAAATTCAAATTACAGCATTAACTATACACTATTAAAAGTCTGTTTTTATTGCGTTAGAAAATAATGTAATCATGTATTGATATTTAAATAAGCATCTTTATTGGCTTATTATTTATTATCTTTTGTTCATTGACTGAGTTTTTAAAATGGCTCTCCTGTTCCTTCAGAATTACTTCTAGAAGGAGACTGAATGGGGTAAAGGGTGACTTATCAATGAACAAGGATTAAGAAGTGATGTTCCAGCCTACCATTTGGAGGGAAATATTAAACCAAAAATCTCCTTGGTCCGCTTGCGCTTGGCAAGGCTATTCCTTGGCTGGGAGGGGAGAGGGAAGAAGTTACTCCCTGATATTTTTCATTTTAATCTGGCCTAAGTAAATATCAAATCATGAAAACACGGTTATTATTTTAACCTCTTTTACTTTGCTGTGTGTCAGTCAGATATGATTATTTATTTGCTAGCTGATTTGTCGATCTGATATTTGTAGAAGCTGATGTGATTTTTGACTAATATTGTGAATATAATTTTGTCTGGTGTACAGCACTACTTGCTCTTTTAGTTTAGCTTTTATATTTCACACATTTTTATAATGCATGGGATGTTATGCGTAACAATATTTTTAATGGGTAACCTTATTAAAACAAATGTAATTACAAATATACATATGGACTACTCATGTTTTATAGTTAGGTATAATGAAATCAAATCTCTGCAACAGGTTGGCACATGCTGTTTCCCAGACTCTGAGTTGGCTCTTTCCTGATATTTCAAACAGGCAGGAATGCTGATTATAATGTAGTTGCTAACACTTGAGAATGTTTTCCAAGATCAGTTATCCAAATAATTCTCCAAGTCGCCAGCCACTAGAGGGGTTTGTGTGAGGGGAAACTGATCTAGTGAGATTGTAGCTTGCTCTTTCTTTGGTGTCTTCAGGTGTTCATGGGAGGGCATACGTCAGGGCCGTAATTCGATTATCTCCTGCCCTGTCCTGGCTTTTCCAGGGTTGATCTCCTTTGTCTTCCCCACTCTCTGCTGCAGAATTGGACAGATTTTTGTGGAACAGCTGCCCGGGCGGGTGGGTGGGTGGGGGGCGCAGTTAGACTACAGGAGGGGAGAAGCATGCCCCCTGTGGCTACAACCAAAGTCTCTAGAGCTGCCAACTCCAAGTATTTAAAACACTCAGTCTCTCCCCCTCCCTCCCAATCATTAGCATTAAAAAATAAATTTTGGGTTCTTGATGTTTGCCATGAAGCAGTGGTGGGCCCATGGCCACACGCAGCCCATCAGGGTAATCCTCTGGCGGGCCACGAGACAGTTTGTTTCCCATTGGCCGGGAACAGTGAACCGCGGACACTAGGCGCTGCAGGCAGCCGTGCCTGTGGACAGTCAATGTAAACAAACTGTCTTGTGGCCCCCCAGCGGATTACCCTGATGGGCTGCATGTGGCCCGTGGGCCACAGGTTGCCCACCAATGCCATGAAGGCTAGTTTGTTGTTTTAAATGAAAGCTGAGATTCTAGCAGCTGGGACATCACAAAAAACACCAAATATTGTGAAACTTTTTAAGTAAAATTGCGAGAGTTGTCAACACTGAGTCTCTCTAAGGAAGAATTGCAGTTAAAACTGTACTCAGTCCATTACCTAGGCCGTGTAGCCAAGTTGGGTCCTGGTTCAGGCCAAAACAGAATTGTTGCCAACTCGGTGGAAAGAGTTAAGGTTTCCTTCATAATGCTTTTTAGAGCTAGCTGGAGAATGCTCCCAACAACTTCACCAGGCTTTGGATCAGATCTGCCAGTAAGAGAGAACTATTAATTTAGGTGTCTAATCAAACTTCTGGTGTAGAATTTTTCCTAGAAGGGACTTGGCACAAGGGACTTGGAAATAAGCCCGGGCAATACAAATATATCAGAAATGTAAAGCAATTTGCCTCAATGAAAAAAGAAATTGACTAATATTCATATACAGTGCTAAGTAGTCTTATAAAAACGGTTAATCTTTGATTGCTATGTGCAAGATAAAGTTTTTTTTTTCTCAACATACTGATATCATGCTTTTTATTTACAGGGAAAAGGACCTGGATGCTAAATTTATTATTTCAATGGAAAAAAATAAAACAACAATCACAAATATAAAGGTGAGTGTTCTCATTTGGGAAGGAAAAATTATAACCAAGTTAGCCATCAAAACAAGGTTCTGATAAATAGGTAATTGATAGTGTCCATTTGATATTAGGGAGAGGCCTTTGGTCTCTGGCTTATCTACATCTTTGAAGGGCTGTCTGGAGACCAAGATAGGGAAGTTACTATTGTTTGTTGTACAAATTTCATTTGAAAGGCAATCCATAGGACCTGTTTCTTAAGTATTCCTATTGCTGTGGCCATTCACTTAGCTGGAGGATGAGTGCTTACAATGGAAAAATATTTATACCCTGTTTCTAATGAACTCCAATTTTCCATCCTGCTGTACCAACAGCCTTCCAAAATTGTAGTGAAAACTTACTAAATCAGGTGGAAGGTCTACTTGCCGCTATTTACTAAGATGATTTAAAAATCTTATTAAATTTTTCTTACTTGCCAAAAGACAACTAACTGCACCAGGTATGCAGAATTTTTCAAGGTGTGCAAAACTCACCTGCAAATATTTAAAGATATGTTGATGTTCTGAAAGCCTCCAATGACAAATGTTAAAGAGGCTTTCAACACATAACTAATTTAAAATCATTTAAGGTCCTAGTTGTGCTGACCATCTCTTACATAAACGATGCTATTACATCTGCTATCAGGAATGAAGCTGGATGTACAAATACCCCAAAGGGGTTATACCATTAGATTTGTATTTATATGGGGTGGCTTTACAAAGACTTTCTTAATACACATGGTTTCTGGGATTTCAGAAAAATGTATAAATGAAATATATTGTGAATGTATGTGAGATAAATGAAAAAATTGGTGAAAGATAGCATTTTATGGCAAGTTATCTGCATGCACTCTTGCTATCCTCACCCCAGATGTGATATCCCAACATTGTGTATAGTTGGGCAGCACAGAAGTAGGAATTGGCTGAGATTTTTATTTCAAAAGAATTTGAAATGGGAATGAGGGAAAGGTACAATAAAGTTAAAATATGCTAAATAATCATGCCTCTGTTACTTGATGGATTCAGCAAATAAACATACTTTTAGCTCATTTAACAAAAAATGCAGGTCTTTACTTTAAACTTTTATTATTTAAATAATGCTACATAGTCAAATATCTTTAGATGTTTTTCTTTGTGTATGGTAGCACCTTCTCATCAGTGCTTTATAAACACTGTTCCAGTGGTTCTCAACCAGTGGTCCGGGGCCCACTGGGGGGGCTGTGAGCAGGTTTCAGGGGGTCTGCCAAGTAGGACTGGCAGTAGACTTGCTGGGGCCCAGGGCAGAAAGCCGAAGCCCCACTGCCTGGGGCTGAAGCCTGGGGCTCCAAGCCTTGCCACCCGTGGCTGAAGTCAAAGCCTGAGCAACTTAGCATCCCAGGGCCCTCTGTGGCATAGTGCCCTGGGCAGTTGCCCTGCTTGCTACCCCCTAACGCTGGCCCTGGCTTTTATGTTCACAAAAACAGTTGTTGTGGCACAGACGGGCCATGGAATTTTTATAGCATGTTGCGGGGGCCTCAGAAAGAAAAAGGTTGAGAATCCTGCACTATTCTACCTGATGCACCTTTCATGTACACAAGCCTTATAGCCTTTTTATAGCTGAATAAACCAAGGCACAGAAGTTGAAATACTTTTCTTAAGATGACATAGTGAAACGAGTGGCAGAGCTGGAGATAAAATCCAGTATACCTGATGCATAATCCCCCGCTCTTAACAACTACATTATGTTCCTTCCCCGAAAGGAGAATTGTGTCTGTGACTCAGATAGTAGTACATATTGCTAATGTCATGAGCAGTCTGTCTCCAGCATGATAATAGCCTTAAGCTGAAGGCATATATGACCATTTTAATTACATCTGTGCTTTCATATGCAATTCAGTTTGTACATGGCAAAGTGCTTGTTCTTTAAGTAAATGTTTGGAATATTGTCTTAGAATTTCCTACACAGAATTTAACTTGTAATAACTAGTAACAGTAAACATTACATAGTAACATAACAAAAATGAGCCATTACATTAAAAGTAATTTAAAATGAAGCGTAACATGCCTACAGTGCTCTTTTAATAAGACTATCCCCCTTCTTATGAAAGCAGATGTTACTTGCTTACTTTTTTCACCACTAAGTATGTATATTTGCATGTATATTTGTTAGAATAACAAAAAGGGATAGCCTTTCATTAAAATGCTCTCTCTTCGTGTGCTCTCGCATGAAGTTTGTGTTCCAATCATCCATGTTGCAAAATGTCCTTTGAATTAATTACTTTATCATGCAACATGCCAACTCTTTTTTTTAATTTTTATTTATTTATTTATTTATTTATTTGTCTCCTGTAGATACCAGAAGGAGGAACAGGAGACCTAGGAAGAGAACGGACAAAAACATTTACCTACGACTTCTCCTATTTCTCAGCAGATAGTAAAAGTCCTATTTATGTGTCTCAAGAAGTGGTAGGCTTTCCGAATTGATTTTTTTTTTTTATATTGAAAGAATAATGTGACGTTTTCTTCCTTTTACAATTCTCTCTGCCCAATTTGGAAATTCCCTACATGTTGGAGAGAAGTGTTAGGACAGCCAACACAGCTAGCTATATGTTTTCTCGTGGTACAGAAGGAATGCCCATTGTCAGTTCTCTTGTCTGACTTATTTTGTTAGGTCAGGTTAGTGAAATCCTCAGTAAAGCTATTACTGTGCTGCCTATATTTGTCACCTAAAAACTTAAGAAAAATCACCTTCTGAACACCAAATACATCTGCTTAATTCAAAAAGACACACACATTCTTTTTTTCCAGGTAACATCCTGTTTGAACTAAAGATTTATTAAGGATTTGAGAACCTGCTTGAAACAGGTTCTTGATACTTCTCCCCAGAGTATTACATGCCAGCTTTCTATTGTAGAGTTGTAGACTTTGCCCTCTAAATTACCTTTCTTCCCTCACCCACAAGACCGCATATCTGTCATCCATAATTATGTAGATCTGGTGACTGTCTCCTCCACTCAAGTCTAAACATATGGAGACAGTTTTTCTGAAGACAGGCTTGTGTAATTGCATGCACACTACATATTTTCACTTAATTTAGGCACACAAATGTATGTGCACATTTGTATTCTACTAACTTTGAAATATGTCATACGTGCTTTTTGCAGGACCTTTGATGCTTATGACCTTCCCAATTCCCTTCCAGACCCAAATTAATTTATCTGACACAATTCAAATATTTTTCAATATTGGCACTTTCCTCTTTTGATCCTGTACCAACGTGTTAGGGCAATTGCTCCTCTCCTGTTATATGAGAGAGTTTTCAGTATACTTAAATAATGGAAATTCCTGCTGAATTTATGGATACCAGTGAAGACCTTTGGTATCTAGAGTTGCTGCAGATACATTGCAGTTGTGAATGTGGTGATATTGGTGGTTTAGAATTAAGTGACATTGGTGAGCCTGATCCCTGAAGACATGGGGGTTAAAACTAACAGGAAGACTAAAATAACTTCCTAAAGTAGAAAAATGGTAGTTCAGGCCAAGATTAAGGTGCATTATTATAACAGACTATTTTTATTGGCAATGCCAACCAATATGGCTATTTGACAGGGAATTTCCACTCCTGGTTTTCTCTTTAACCATTTAATACAAACTAGTAGATCCCATTGTTAAAACTTCCTTATTCATTTTTATAGTTTAAGTACTACATTAATCTACAATTTAATTCAAACACTTGATTACATGTTTAACTAAAAGAAGTCATTAATTCTTGGCAAGTTAAATTTTTTCCATTGCAGTAGTTCCCACTGTTTTCTTATTTTCTGAATTTTGTAGGTTTTATTTGTTTCTGTGCGTGTATACTTTGAAAAGCAAAAATTAAGATACAGTTAAGGATACTAAGTGAAGGAAAAGACTATAATTGAAAACATTCATAAAAATCCCCAAATTCAAACATTGAGGCCCCAGTCCTGGAAAGCATTCCTATTCAGAAAGGGTGCGTAAGCCTGTGTTAAGTCTCAGTGATGCTTAAGCATGTGCTTTTAAAGTTGAGCATGTGCGTAAGTGCTTTGCTAAATAGGGACAGATTTAAGCATGTGAATAGGTGCTTCCCTGAATCAGAGCTTGAAATCTTAGACTGTGTAAAACTTACTTATGCTTAACTTTAAGTATGTAAGTGGTCCTGTTGGGGTGAATGGAACTACACGTGTGTTTTGACTGGGGCCTTAACTTGTGATTACACAGTAACATGATTTATGGCTACATAAACAATGACAACTGATGATGACCTTAGTGCCCAATTCTTGCTCATAAAATACATGATTATGTGTGAATAAATATTTTCATTGGTACAAATATTGGAACCCCTGCGTAGCTCACTAACGTAGGGGAGTAATGTGATTATCCCAAACTCTTGATTAAAACCTTCATAACCTCATTATGTTTGTGTGCTTCTTCCCCATCCCACCTTCCTCTGCTGTCCTCCCCAACTGGTGGATCCAGAGGTATGAATGCTTTGCAAAAACAAGCCCTTGACAATGTTTAGGGTTATTTTGTGCTTGAATTTATTAGTTGCCTATGTAGGCTGTATATTTTTAATGTGTCTAAGACATTTTATTTATATACTCAAAGAGAAACTGCTCATAGGGGTTGGTGTATTTTGTGATTCTGTGGATGCTGTTTTTTTCCCCCCACAGAAGCTATGGAATTTTGCTCCAGAATCTGAGCTTTTGCTAGAAAAAACAAAACATTGTCATTAACCCTCATTTTGTAATGAAAAACCTTCCAAACATGAATCCAATATAAAGTGATAGTGTATCTGTGGTAGGATTTTCTTTCACTATAACTGCACCAGGGCAAACCCCTATTGTAGGCATGCTGCACTGTGTAATACTGATTTGTATTAATGTGGTTTTGCCCGTTTCAAACTAGGGCAAAGTGCATTGGTACAAGTCACTTTGACACCCGTGGAGGATTCCTATACAAGGAGAAAAAAATGCCAGTGAGGAAAGACCTAAGGCTGCAGCAGCCTGAAACAATAGCTCCTAGAAGAGTGAACTGGACCATTCATATCAATAGGATGTTAACTGTGAAATCTAAAAACGACTTTCTTAAATGTCAGCATTCACTATTGATCTTTACAACAGACACACCCAATTTAAGTGCATATCCCACAATCCCAAACTGCCTCCCAGATCTTCTTGGGTACCAATAATCCCAACAGTTCTCTGCCAAGCTATCAAAACCTCCATTGTCTATCATGCATTTGTGTTAAATAAAAAGTCCTGTGGCACATGGAGAACAGAAGGCCATCTTCAATAAATTGACTTTAACTTCAAAAATAAATACAAGACAGGCTGTCTTCCTTGTATTACTCAGTTTCATATATAATTGAAAACATTCGTATTTTAACTTGCATCAAGCTGCTCTAGAATTTCCAATCTACTACACCAGAGTACCACAGAAACCTTCCTGCCGAGTTCATGTCCAGCTCACTGTGGAGCACAATGGATACTTGCATTACTGCTGGATACTTGAATTACTAGCATGTTTGGTCCACTATCATTAAACTTTTGCCATGTACACATAGCTGAGTGATAAATGAAACTGTATCTAGCTTTAAATGTCCTATCAGTGCCCTCTTGTGGACATGAGTTGTGCTACAGTGACTCAGAAATTAGACTAGAGCATTTTACCTGCTGATCTTTAACTGTATATCTGTGCAACAAGAATGAAGATAGATTTTTGGTCAGTTGTACTGGCCTTTTGAAACCACGAACAGAATGCCCTAGCGATTCAGTCCTAGTGTTAACAGTATGTTCTGTTCAAGTTGATGCACTGGGCAATAATTCAGAAAATGGTAATCTCTGGTTGCTCTGTCTAAACATTGTTGACTTACTTTAACCTGATTAAATTTTCAAGAGTCATGTAGCATAATACAATTTTATGTTGTATAAAGATGTTCTTGTTCCCCTAGAGTAGCCAGGTTGTATAGTGAGAAAGAAGAGACTAGTACTAGATTAGGGATAGGAATGGGGCTATAACAAGGGCGGGATGAGTGGGGCAGCTGTCTAGGGCTCAAAGCCACTGGGGTGGTAAAATGGGGTGGAGAAATGCCTAATAAAAATCAGCAGGAGGTGCAAATATGCTTGCTTGCCCTGGATGCTAAAATGTCTAGTTACAGCTCTGTATAGGAATAGTGAGACACCACTCCATGAGGCAGGCTTGAGCATACCCATAGAGGGATTACTAAGAATGAGGCAAATATTGAACTGAATTTTGACATGAATGAGGTGTCAGTGGAATTATTTGGTGATAATACAGCTTCACTCTTTTGAAGATGGATAGTGGCAGTCTTCAAACACTAGAGTCTAGAGATAGTTGAGGGGCAATCAAAACAACATGAAATGTAGGTATGGATGAGGATTTCAAGAAAGGTACCATCAGAATGGCGTTAAATGGGAGACACTCTCTTCAAATAACAGGGAGAGAGTGAGAGAATTGTGCTTATGATTGTCTAAGACAAAGGTTCCCAAATCCTGGTACATGAACTTGTTGAGAGTGGCACAGTATAACAGGGTGGTTTGTCCTCTTTAAGGGGTAATGGGGCCTGGAGCCATCCAACCCCGCCACAACAGAAAGGAACCAGGCACACCTAAATGGCTATGTAGATGATCCAGGAGGATGGAGTGCTCTACAGTGTCAGATTTGATGAAATTTGAGGGCAAAAGGAGAAGGGGCTATCTGAGGAAAGAAGGTAATTACTATAAAGAAGACATGTTCTGTGCTTTGGCCAGAAGGAAACTGAGATTAAACTCAAAAGTTCTATTATGCAAGAGGTGATTGGTGAGAGGAAAAAGGCCACTTGCCTCTTACACTTGGCTGAAAAAAGGCCACTCATAGTCTCAGGATCAGGGAAGAGTTTTCTTTTTCAGACAGGAATAGACACTTTCAAATTCTGTAGCATTGGGGAAAATATTAAAAGTGTAAAGTAACTATTAACAATAGCAGAAAGATGGTCATTAGATAGTGCCTGAGATTAGATTAAAAAAAAATTGGGGAAGATCTAGGTTTGACAGAGAAAGTGAAAAGAATACTTTGGCACTGCTGTAAATTAAATGTACTAGTAACATTCTGCATTTAATCAAGACGCTTCCTAGCTAATTCTCTAAAGCAAATATCACTGGTCCAAACCGATGGCTTGTGTGTGTTAGTATATCTCTGCTGTTTTGTAGTATTTGCAATGCTATGTTGAATAGAATGCATTAAACTATCATTAAAACTACTGCAGATATAATGATTTTTTTTAACTGTTCAGTCTCTTAAAAAACCTTTTTTGTTTTTGTTTTTAGGTTTTCAAAAATCTTGGCACAGATGTCCTTGCATCTGCTTTTGAAGGTTATAATGCTTGTATTTTTGCGTATGGACAGACTGGATCTGGGAAGTCCTACACTATGATGGGAAATGCTGTACGTCGTGTTTTGCAGACTTCAGTTTTATAATGCAGTTGGATTCCTTTTGGAACCATCATTCTCTACCATGTCTGCATATTGTTATTTCCATTTTATATCTAACTTTTAGTAGTTACATGGGAGTCTTCAAAGTTCCCTATAGTTATGTGGGAGAAATTTTAAATCAGAAAAAATATCTTTGTGTTGCTGTTACATTTAATAATAAGCTATTTGTCGTGCACAGATCAGAACAAAAATCTTCAAAAGTGACTAGTGGTTTTTGGGTACTCAACTTGAGACACCTTAAAGGGGCCGTGATTTTGAGAGTATGAATGCTCAGCACTTTCTGAAAGAGTCTGCCTGGTTCTGAGTGGGGGAAAAAAAAATCAAGATAGCTGTTTGATTCCTATTTGGAAAATAAAACTTCAAGTTGGGAATGGGAACTGAGAATGATCACAGCTGAGTTTGAGTTTTTAACCTACCATTTAAAAACATTACGCAGACTTTAATTTTAAGGATTAAAGTTCTGGCTAACTCTGGCACAGGACCCCTAGCAAAAGAAAGTCCAACTGGAGGGGCATTCTGACAGGAGGAGAGTTGCCCACAATTGACTCCATTGAGGGGGGATGCTTGTTTAAAAGGGGAAGGAACCGGCTGAGGAAACTTTTGAGCTGTGCAGCCAATGGCATGCTGATTAGGTGCATCCCAGAAGCATCGTCTGCTAGCTAGACTCTCTCTTGTAATCCTTGGCTAAAATAATAACCACCCTCTGCCAGCAGAATTTAAGAAGGGAAGGCTGCCACCTGCCCTCTGCCAGTTAAATCCTTTTTGAGCTGTAATTGTGTCACTAATTTTCACCTCCCTAAGCTGGCAAGTGTGAATTTGGCTCTGTCTTTTACATATTACTATACACACAGAATAAGGGCTTGGCTACACTGGTGCTTTACAGCGCTGCAACTTTCTCGCTCAGGGGTGTGAAAAAACACCCCCCTGAGCGCAGCAAGTTACAGCGCTGTAAAGCGCCAGTGTAAACAGTGCCCCAGCGATGGGAACTGCGCTCCCAGCGCTGTAAACTAATCCCCTCGTGGAGGTGGAGTACCTGCAGCTCTGGGAGAGCTCTCTCCCAGCGCTGGCGCCCGACCACACTCGCACTTCAAAGCGCTGCTGCGGGAGCGCTCCCGCGGCAGTGCTTTGAAGTTTCAAGTGTAACCACGCCCTAAGTAACTTCATGTATAATGTTATGAAGTTTTTTCTGTATGGTGAATAAGCATAATAGAATGTTAGGGCCAGAGACAATTTTATGAATGAAAGATATAAATTGCTGAAAATGGTGTGCTAAGTAACATGCATATTGTGAGACTTCCTGAGTAAATCTAGTGGCCATTATCCTCAAGAGATTTTGCTATGATACAAGTAGCAATGTTTGTTTGACCCAACTCAGAAATAGAGGTCTCCATTGATTCTTCTCGCTGTGAGCTATAATTATTCTACTTTGGCTGTATATATAAGATTATATAAATTGAGAGACAATGGCAGTTGGCTCACAGAATCACTTGTATAAAACATTTGACCCAAGGCTCTACTTATAATAGACAAAATTCAAGTTAAAAGTAAATAATTCCCTTTTTTTGCTATTCCTTAAAGTACTAGTACTACAATTCTAGTCAAGGGACTCTTCACCCTCCTAGAGCTTACAGTGCCATTAGCAAATATGCATTGATTGCCAAACTCTGTAAGTGGCACTGATAATGTCTGATAATATTCTAATAACAGTGTATTCATTAGCAGAATGGGTCCCCAGATGAAGACTTCACTAGTGTGTAATCATAATTGGTTTTAGATGCATGCTTTTTTAGATTTCTGTTCACTTTTAATTAATTTTAATAAGAAATATGCAGCTATATTACTGACAAAACAACCAAAACCCCCCAACTTAAAATTGATGGCTAACTTAAACAGAAATATAAAATAAAGGAAAGGTCCAAGCACATGCTTCTTATATCTGGGGCCTGTAGTTAAGTTTACACAACACTTCCTATCTACTAAGACTGTGTTTTCAGTATGCCAAACTTTAATTGTCTTGGACTGAGATTTTCCATGCTGGGTGTCTGCTTCAGGATCATTTTATATATGTATATATGTTTTTTTTTTTTTTTTTTTTTTCTAAAACTGTTCAGCAATTAGAATTAGAAAATTAGAACAGTGGGATGGCCCAAACCTGAGTGGCACTGTATGGTACCCTCAGCCAGATGCACAGTGCATACTTGGCTCTGTCTGGGAAGGACCTGGCCTCCTTCCTCCCTGGGGGAGGCAGAATCAGGCTTCCGCCCCTTCTCCCCCCTGTCTCCCAGGCATACCATGAGAGAAAATTTTGAGGGCACCCTGGGCAGGGTGGGCTTGCTTATCCTGGGTCTCGTGTTAACAGAGGGAGCCTAAAGGGGGTCATGACATTAAAAAGTGTGGGCACCACTGCACTCGAGCACATTCCCCTCCAATACTTGAAAGTGAACTCAAGATTCTGGTGTCTCAACATTCTTCTGCTGCCAGTAAATGTCTGTGAAACCCTTGGGGGAAGTGTCTCAGCTGCCTCCTAGTGGTTGGTCCACATAGAAGATAACAACCTACTACTGTTATTAGTTGCTCTGTTAGCTCAAGTGGCAGAGGTTTGTGCTGATAAACCACATGGGTGTGCTGGAATATATGAAACAAAGGGGTTAATCCAGTGACTGTTATGTTAATATTTTGGCCCATACTTTTCATTAAAATTAATATTTTTTGGCAGGCTTTTATGTCTTTGTCTCGCTTTTATATTTTTCCCCATCAGCAGGTGTCAGTATGTTTCTACATTATTCAAATTTTGTTTTTTCAGTTTTCAGAAACCTAGGAAATTACACACAAACAACTGTGCAAAAAGAACATTAAGGTTGCAAAATAAAGCACTCAGAAATAAGGCAATTTTAATTCTTGCATTTCCCTAATTTGCCCCCCTGGTGCACATATATTATGATAGTCTTTAATTACGCTATTGCATGCTATATTTTCCACAGGACCTCTGCCTCACTCAGTGCGGAAGATGGATCTGCTCTGGGGCTGGATCAGGGTTATTTAGTGCATGAGGTTGTGGTCTGTAGGACCCCTGCTTTTGTTGCAGATGTCGGAAGGTGTGTAGTGAATGAGGCAAAGGGTTTCAGGGAGAGAAAGGATGGTCTCATGGTTAAGGCAGTTAAATGTTGTTCGGGAGAACTGGATTCTTCCTCTGGTTTAAGTAGGTGAGATTTGTATGGACCAAATGTGTAGGGCACAGGGTAAAATCTAACCCCAAACTAAGGGCCTGTGCTAGGATCTGAATTGCAAACTGCTTAACCTCCAAGTTATGTCCGTTAAATGTGATATTAAGAATATTTGCTAATAATTCCCTGCTGTATATCTGGCACAATGACTCTGGGTATTGTCAATTTCAACTAGTGATTTCTTCTGTTTTAAAAATATATAGTGCGTACATGTAGCGATGTAGAAAATAAAAATTGTTGTTGCAGGGTGATGCTGGTTTAATACCTAGAATTTGTGAAGGATTATTCAGCAGAATAAATGAAAAAACAAGATGGAATGAAGCATCATTTCGAACAGAAGTCAGGTAGGTTTTGTGTATGTTACAAAGATTGCTGGGAATGAACCTACTCTGTTATAAACTCCTTGTTTTCACGTTAGTATCTTTTTGTACAATGTGGTTTTAGGGATGAAACTTATTCTTCTTCTCAGCCTGAAAATGGATTTTTGTGGAAAGCTCTGGTAAAATGTTTTCAGTACTTCTCTGCTGGGCCTCCCACATATATGCATGCATACATACATACGTACGTACGTACGTACGTATGTATGTATGTATGTATGTATATATATATATTTTTAGTATTGAAAATGTTCATGCTTTTATAAAGCATCCTTCACTAATCCTTCCCCTTGCATTCAAAAATTTCACTGCAGACCGAGACCAAACCCGGGAAACTTCATCTCAGATGGTGAAAGTTTGACATGATTTATAGTCAGTTGAAATAGCTCTTGAGAATGGAAACACTTAAACGACCTTAACTTCAGCTATTGCTGCATGCGCCGTTTGTAATAATTTTAAAATACTTTAATTCTGCAGTTTTTTGGCTTTTTGTACGCAGCAAGAGTAATAATTATGAAAAATATTAGATTTTTCTACATCCTGTTATCACTTGATCATGATGAAAACAAGTTTTTAACCTCTTTTACTAGACCATTTTCTAATGTCCAAAGTATAAAAAGAAAAGAAGTTTAACAGCTTACTTTATTTTCTGTTGCTACAAGTATCGGTAGTAATAGGATTTGCATCAAGATATACCAGTTCTCAGTGGTATTGGGTTAGGAAGCATATTACAGTAAACAAAACACCAGGAAACGCATGGAGATGTTTACATCATAATGCGATCTTTAGAAAATGTTACCATAGAGCTTATATTGTGAATGGTATCATAACTTGGTGAAAAAGTTACAAATTAGGATCTGTCCTGCAGAATGCCTACATGCAGGAGTGATTGAATAGTCAATTGGACTCATGTGGGTGAAATCACTCCTATGTAAACTTGCAGGACTGAGGCTCAATTCTACCGTCTGAATGAGCTCTTTCCAGTAATTTTGCTCTTTTAAATCTTGTATCATTCAGTATTTTTCTAAATTCAAATACTTTTTGTTTCAGTTATCTGGAAATATATAATGAACGCGTGAGAGATCTGCTTAGGCGGAAATCATCAAAAACGTATAATTTAAGAATACGAGAGCATCCGAAAGAAGGGCCTTACGTTGAGGGTAAAATCACTTCATTGCTTTCTACTTAATATTTTCAGGTTTATGTTTAAGTGTATGTCCCTGTTTTTTGTTTTTAAATTGTAAATGCAAATGAAGATGAAGGTGAAAGACAATATATTTCATCATCAATGTAAAAGCATTATTGGGAACAGCCTTTTTTATTTTGTACAGTTCTCATTTCCAAACTCTTCTAAAGTACAGCACTTTTTTACTGAAGGTGAAGCTCTGCTAATTGATTTCAAATCAGCGTTGGGGGCTAACTTATAAATCATGGATGTTTGAAATGGAAAGGATCTATTAGACTCTAACTATCTTAGTCTACCACTCTGACAATGCAGGCCCTTTTCTCTTGAGAGGTTAGACATATACTATATGCTTCGAAGAGAAGTATGCAATCTTTTAAACTGTTCTACTGTAAATTTTATAATAATAGTCTGAAGAAGTATTCTTCGCACAACGTCTCATTCCTCTATTTAAAAGAAATAAAGGAAATCTGACTATAAACGCTTTCTGTGTTATTGGAGCACTGCTGCATTGTACTGAGGTAGACTTGAATCTCAATCAGTTCACAGTACCTTCATAAGTGTACTTATTTTAATTTATAATCATTTTTGCTTTTGTTCAGATTTGTCCAAACATTTAGTACAAAATTACAGCGATGTAGAGGAACTTATGGAAGCAGGAAACATAAATCGAACCACTGCTGCAACTGGAATGAATGACGTTAGCAGCAGGTCTCATGCCATTTTCACGGTCAACTTCACTCAGGTAAAAAAAAATTGCATTGTCTTTAAATATTTGCATGTAATAACTTATTTGCTAACTGAAACATGTAACTGTCAAATCAGCAACTTGGGAGACCCAGTTACTTCTATTGATGCAAACACAGGGCTGGTCCACACTGGGGCGGGGGATCGATCTAGGAAACGCAATTCAGCTACGAGAATAGCGTAGCTGAAATCGACGTTTCCTAGATCGAACTAAGTTTACTTATTGCGGGTCCACGCGGCGCAGGCAAGCTCCCCCGTCGACAGCGCTTCCTCCTCTCGGCGAGCAGGAGTTCTGCAGTCGACGGGGGAGCGCTTCTGGGATCGATTTATCGCGTCCAGATGAGACGCGATAAATCGATCCCAGAAGATCGATCTCTACTCGCCGAATCGGGCGGGTAGTGTGGACCTACCCACAGTGATGAAACAAGGACAGACACTTGGATGGATTTTAAGTGGCAGGCTGCAACTTTTTTAAGCTTAAACACAGGGGAGGGGTGTTATCCGCCTATCACACTTACTTGTCTATACCAGGCATTTAAGTGGGGAGGGTACAAGGGCTCCTACCACATAACACTTTCCCTAGACTATCCCCTAGCACTCAGCTCAGTATGAGGCCTACCACCACTCCTCACCATGAAGGGGACAGAAGGTGCAGAAAGGTGGGGACTTTGGCCTTACCCTGTCCCATGAACCCAAGGCCCATCAAAAATCCCAGGTCTTTTACCTCTGGGAAACATTCATTTTATCCTTTCAGCTGCACTGAAAACCCAGGCTGAGATGAATTAACAGCTCAACCAAGTACCTCAGTTAGGTACTAAGTGCATTCCTACTGTCACTTGTGGTGTGAAGGAGGTGTGAGGAAAGTGAAAAAACTCCCCAGGCTTCTGCCAGTTGGCTCTCTGGGAGAAAAATTCCTTCCTGACCCCCAAGGCAATCGACTAGACCTGCAGCATCTGGCAGACTGAATTCCTATTCTTAGTTCAGGGTGGATATGGTGGAGCTGCTGGAATGGAGCTGAAGGAGGCTCCAGATGGCACGTTAAATCCCCAGAGCTGGGGCTGTGACCCAATCAGCGCCTCTCCTCTACAACTGGCCAATGGGTGTTAGAGACTCCAAGGTCGGGAGAAGCTACTTGGTGTCCTTCAGTGAGTGTCTCCCTCCCTCAATGCTAGGGCTGACCCCCTTTACCACCAGCCCCATCAGTTTCCCTCACCTGTTGAGGCAGGTGGGTGGTATTTGTCTTCTGCAGCAGAGAAAGGGAAGAGTAAGTTTTTGTTAGAGTTAAGTGTGGTATGATGAACTTCTCGGTGACTGTATTAAGACACTGTACATTACAGTGCCTAGTAATTCTTAAAACAACATTTCTCAGATGCACCATTCTGGGAGATAATTGACCGAAACTCAAACTAGCTAAAACTCAGTGAATAACTAAAGCACAGTCCCTTATGTTGCCATAGAATCCCAACAACACGGGAAAAGCATTGAAAATTATGTGTGATTTGCATAAAAGTAGCACATAAAAGTGGTGACTGCCTTTTATGCTTTAATGTTGGCCAGACACTCCTGGAATACAGTCCCATGGCCCAAACTGGTCTCCCATTAACTGTTCCTTTTCTGGCCACTCAAGTCCTAACTTGAATGGACATTCATCTCATTCATCTCTGGAGTAATGGGGTGACCAAATACATCCTTCTAGGTATTTGTTTTCCATTCCAATTCCCAGTAGCAGTCAACTTTAGAAAAGGGAGTTTACTTTTTTTTTGTAATTTTGTGGGGATAGTAGGCCTAGGGAGAGCTTTATGGAGGGAGGATGGAAGGAAGGTAGAATTTGGCATGGATGCACAGTTTTCATTTTTTCCATGGCATGTTGCAAAAAGTTGTGTATTTTGGGAACAGTGAATTACTCAGCTCACAGCTTTTAGAGAAGGGTGGGAGGCAAGCCAACAACTGGTATCAATATATTGTTCAAAGACACTATAAAAGTATGATGGGGAAATCTGAGTGAAAAGGTTGTGTGTGTGTGTGTGTGTGTGTATGTAAAAAGTGTAACACTGAATGTTAACCAAAAATTTAATACAGATTTAACAGGTGAGTTGATTGTACTTCTTTAAAATATCAATACATTTTAAGACATTTGTGGTTGGTGTGTATATGTAAATAGCTTGGAATATTACTTATGAAAATGAGTTAAATGGGTATTATGCAGCTGCTTGTGAACGGAACTCCTTTCTTTGGTACCTCTAGTACATCTGACTTCTAAAGCTCTACTACTGCAAACAAATGAAACATGACATGGAAGATACAAACTGAATTCAGTAAGATTCCAGAACTTCGTAGCTTAACCCATTATTTTCTATTTTCTTTTTGTATTTTTCTTTAGGCTAAATTTGATGCTGAAATGCCTTGTGAGACTGTTAGCAAGATCCATTTGGTAGATCTTGCTGGAAGTGAGAGAGCAGATGCCACTGGTGCTACAGGGGTTAGATTAAAGGAAGGAGGGAATATTAACAAATCTCTAGTTACTCTGGGAAATGTCATTTCTGCCTTAGGTATGTCTCTATTTTCTTTCATGCTCAGTCCTCTTTCTGCATCAGTATTATATATATCTGTTTTTGCAGTTGGTTTGTGTTGAATCCACTGGAGTGGGTAATAGTTCAATGGTTTTAATTTCTTTAAAAAAGTAATCAATATACAGAATTGCTTTTTTCCCATCTCACAGCTGATTTATCTCAGGATGCAACAAATCCTCTTGCAAAGAAGAAGCAAGTATTTGTGCCTTACAGGGACTCTGTGTTGACTTGGCTGTTGAAAGATAGCCTAGGAGGAAACTCTAAAACGATAATGATTGCCAGTAAGTGTTTTAAATTACTTTTCTTCATTCTCAACACTTTATACAAATTAGCTGTAAATATTTTGATTCCAAATGCCTCATTAAGAAATGGTGTTATTTACACCTTGTTAAATTAATGATTACTGTGGAGAGCAAAGCTTTCTAATACAGTCCATACCCCTTCGTTAACTGTTCTCTTCTTCATAAAGTATGACATGAACACTGTTGTCCTTTTAAAAAAATAATTGTAGCATGGGTACCTAGCAGTGGAATGAGGACATAAATATTTGTATGCTTAAAATAAAAAAAATGCAAAAGCTATTTTATTACTAAATATATACAACCAAATTTTCAGGTAGACATGCACAATTGCAGATATTTGTGTGTGGAAATCAGGTGTTTGCATGTGCATACCACTAGCTGTGTCTAATTGATCCTGTATGCCAAATACCTAGTTTATGTGCATTCACTGGGCACTTCATGCATAAATAGGGTGTGCACAAACGTATGTGCATAATTACGACCACCACTTTGAAAACCTTTTATTCCTTCTTTAGAAATTTAATTTTCTAAAGCTGTACTGTTTAGCTAATCTGATCAATTAAGCCTGAAATCAAACATCCCTATTATGTTGTGATTCATTTGCCTCCGAGACAACTCAGTTTACTTGTGTATGTTTGTGTGTGTTTTAACTGCTCTCACACCGGGCACCCTCAATCTGTGATCTAAAAGTCAAGACTTTTCCCCCTCCTTCTGGCTTTTGTATCATCACCAGTAATGAAGATCCAGCAATGTGAATATACCCAATAATTTTGTTGATGTGTGTGAGCTAGCTTACTTTACTGTAACTGTATTATAGGAGAAAATAGTAATAAAGAATAATGTGGTCACATTTGACTCAGAATACACACTGGAGGGAGATCTGTTAAGTAAGAATGTGCCATCTCTACATAGTTAGTCTTCTGACATTAACAGCACTTTAATCTGTTGTGTTAAGCTTCATCATTTATAAGCTGCTCTTATGAGAACTTTTTTACAGTTTAAACAAAAAGTTCAATAATGGCTCTTTTCACTCAACAAACATTTATCTCTACATCACATGGCAAATGTGCCATGGTCTCACTTATCCCACTGTTCATCAGCCCATTGAAATGTCAAGTATGTTTCCAAACAAGATTATAAAGAAATAAAACCGCAGTGAGATTGGGCTATGTATGTTGTTTGTTTTGTGTAGCAGACCTGAAGGGTGAAGGACAATGAAAAATTACTTTAATTGGGGTTCTCACTTGTCCTTTGCTTATGCAAGTGCAGTGTAACTCAATGGGTTCTTCTGAGGCTGGGGGAAGCATCTGGAAGGTAACTGATAAAGTTCTGGTTCTTCAGTGAGAACTACCTAGTGGACTGGCACTCCCAGGATAAGTGCTTCTAGTACATGATCTTGAAATCTTTTAGAAATCTGTGCCACTCCCTCCCCATGTGCTGGCTTTTAGGAGTATAAACAGGAGCTGTGGCCTCCAACTCCATTTAGTCATTTCTAAATGTCAAAGTAACAGTCTGCTCACAACACTACTTGTTTCTTCCTTTGAGTATTTTTTGCTGCTTGAGGTGTTTTTTTTTATAATTATCTAGTCAATCAGTTTCTTTTGTTTAAAAACAAGTTTTCAGAGTCCATGCCATTATAGGCATTATCCAGGACACTGCGCTCTTTGGGCTGCTTCCCCTTCTTCTAATGTCATTCCTGCTAGGCTCACTTTCCCCCTCTCCCTTGTAGTTCATCTCTCTCTCTCTCTTCCCCCCCCCCCACCCCCTTTCCCCCAGTGTCTGACCTACAACATGGTGGAAGCATTTGGGAGCCCAGTGTTTGTAATGCCATGATGTCTGTTACCGACACCTAAGTTTGGTGTCTGTAAGAAAGTCACACAGCCCAAATGTGTTTAGTCTGCCTCTTCTTTAACCAAACCTGCAAAGATCAGGAAGGCCACCTCATACTACAGATGGGAGAGTTTTTTTAGGTCCAGTTGACTGAGCTCGGTACCAGATATCTGGCTTTTGGGAATCATACATGTTAAAAGCACCTAACACTTAACGGGCACCACTAGAAACAAATACAAAATAATTACAATCCTCTTTGCCTATTAAATACTATAAAGGATTTTTCCATAAGGGAATTGTGACATTTCCCAGGATACAATCTGGATGGTTGAACAGCTGTGTCCCCTTAGTGCTCCAATTGGGGTGCCTTTTACACTGCTTTGCTGTGAGAATAACCACTCCTGGTCTGTTTACACACAGCCTCTAGCATGCAAAATCACTCCCAGCTCAATTATACAAGTTTTTCCAGCCAGTCACTCCTGAATTATATTACAGGGTGACAACAGGAAATTCTCAGTTCCAGACTTGTCCCCAGAAATGTGCGTCTTGTATTGCCCGGCACCCTCCTGCACAATACAGGCTCATAAAAAGTCAGCCATTTCATTAATAAAAAATAATATGCACAAACCCTGTTTTATCAAATGGAGGTTTCCAAACACGTCAGTTAAAACACACACTGGTTTAGATAAAATAAAACAAGTTTATTAACTACAGAAAGATAGAATTTAAATGCTTAGAAGTAATGAGGCATAAAAGTCAAATTTGGCTACAAAGAAATAAAAGGTAAAACATGAATTAATACCTAACCTAACAAGCTAAGTGAATTTAAAGCAAAAGTTTTCTCTCACCATATGCTTACAGCAGTCTGACTGGATTCCTTCAGCCAGGACCAGTCCCTCAGTTCAATGATGCTCCTTTTGTCTTTCAAATGTTGATGCCGTGAGTAGAGATGAGGGGAGAGAGGTGATTTGGGGCCTCGGTTCCTTGTTTTTATATCTTTCCCTCCTCTTCAAGAATCATCTTCAGCTGGGGTTCAGGCGACAGCAAGTCTGTCTGCCACGATGTAAATTTCTCACTCACGCCCTTCTAACTGTCAAAGAATAACCACTTAACCAGGTGATAGTCCATTTGAAGTTGTTAACACCTGACTGAGCCATCAGTTTGCCTTTCTGTCTCTGAGGAACTGGTCTGGGCTGCTTTTCCAGATTTGGAATATGCCTTAGTAACATCATACAATAGAATCTTATAAATTTACATACAATGTTGCCACATATTTGATCAGCACAATACTGATCAGCAAATTATGAGTTTTCAGTTTGTATTCTGCACAAAATTTATCATAATTTTGTAAAAGTGGTGAACATAAGGGTACAATCTGTCACATGAATGAGTAGAATAAAGGAGTGATGATAGCAGCTATCGCAGTGTGTAGCATAAAGGGATACAGGGCAAGAGCTGAGGGAAATACATACCATCCCCCTCCATCCCCAAATTTGTGAACCACAGACAAGGGAAAAGCCCATATATTTGTGATAAACACAGAATGAGGCAAAGAGAAAATACCACATTCTTCTACCGATGATTGTTTAGTTACCTTCTCAGAGCCCACATGGTCTCATTCTGCTATTCTCCTATTCAGTCTTATAAAGGTGTTAAACATCTTGTTAGTGAAGGTCAGTATCCCATCTCTTCTCTGAGTAGTGTCCTCTTCTCCTGTGCTGTGATGTTAGATACCACTGTAGAATATCTGTCCCATACCTTGCTACTCTATTTGTATTTGAGGACTCACTTTTTAAAAATCTTGGGAATATCTTGTCCATTTGCTTTTAGAAGCAGTAATGAATGGCTGCCATACTGGAAAAATATGTGAAGAAAAGAATATTTATTGACACATTCAGTTCTTTCTCATTAAATTGCCTCCGTAGAAGAGCACTACTGGAGTCTTTTTGTGCATCACATGGGCCTTGGAAGCAGTTATTTCAAGGATAGGACTGTGTGCTGCCATACACCCACAGCTCAGCCCAAAGACCAAGTTTATAAGTGGGTGCTGTGGCTTCTTCTCTCTTCTTTTTTTTGTCTAGTTTCTGTCAAGGTATCATATAATTTCCTTTTAAAAATGGACAATTAGTGTTGTTTGTTTGAATCAACTTCCTCATTTGAAGATGGTATTGAGACTTAGAATAAATGTACTGCTTTCTCCTGTTCTTGAGTCTGAACTCTGTTATATAGGGTATACATTCAAGGAGCATGGTATGCTCACCACTGAGTTGATGAACCTCTGAGTTTTATAAAAATCAGCTAGGTTGATGGCAAGATTTTTTACAAATCTCTGAATAATTGACCTTTTTTTTTTTCTCCATCTGCAAGATGCTTATCTGACATTTAAATTACAAACCAACTTTATTAAATGAAACATCTGGTGCTGGCTAAACTATTTCTGAATTAATTCTCAGCTATTTCACCTGCTGATGTCAATTATGGAGAAACCTTAAGTACGCTTCGCTATGCAAATAGAGCCAAAAACATCATCAACAAGCCTACTATTAATGAGGATCCTAACGTCAAACTAATTCGTGAGCTGAGAGCTGAAATAGCCCGATTAAAAACCTTGCTCGCTCAAGGGAATCAGGTTAGTTTTAGATTTATGTATAGTTTTCTTTGAGTAATAGCATCTAATTCTAGATCCTAATGAGATCATTATCTTTTTTCGTTATATTGATCTGAAAAAACAAGCACTGTGAAGTCATGAATGAATGTAATTTTCTTCTTTTGAATTGGCTTCCAATTGGCGAGTGTGATATCGGCTTTTGTGTAAAATTTTTAACCTCGCTTTGATATGATTAGAACATAATTATATGTTGTGGGTAAGTATTCACTGCAGCATATGGGCAGTTAGGTACACCACCCCATTAACAGTAAAGAAATAGGTATGCCTAGCTTAATGGGTTGAAAAGATACCCTTGTACATTTTTTTTCCAGCACAAGAATATTCAAGATACCATAAAATATCTCAACACATACTTTGCAAATAAGATTAAATTCATGTTGAGAATTGGAAATATTATACTGAAGATAAAGGTAGGGTATTTGAAAAGCTTGTAACCACATCGTCTTTGACTATGTAGTACTCCAGAGAGCAAATAGTGTGCTTAGAAACATCTAAAAACATTGTTCATACCTCCATATAGTACAAAGTGAAAACTATGAATAAAACAAACCGATTCAATAAAGATATAAGGACACAGCCAACCCATTTTGCTTAGTCTTCTAATCAATAAGTTCAGAACGTAAGACATGTAAAATTTATTTGAAAAATAGTTGTTTAATTAGTCTTGCTATTAGTCTACTGTCCATCCCAGGACCCCTGTTCAGTTGAGGAGTACTTGTCTTCTTCAGTGCAAAGTTTTGAGTGTCAAATATGCATATTAAGAGATCATATATAAAGAAGCACAGCTTCTTTTGAATTGTGCTTAATTCCATATGGAAGGTATTGTATGGAATGCTGATTGGCATCAAGAGAATTCTCTATCCAATACTAAGCAGTACAGTCCCTCAATTTTTTTTTCTATTTATCCTTATTCTGTTTAGTTTTTTATCTCTTTTGGGTGCCGTAAACTGTGATTAACTTGAATATCTGTCTCTGGATGACAAAAACAAGCTAACGTTAGCATGGTGATTCTTGAAATTAAGGAATGTGGTTTAAAGGTCTATAGTAGAACCTGGCTAATTGAGATTTCCAAACAATGCTATTGTGGGTTACCAGATTTTGTTATTGAACAAACATGATTGAGAGGGCACAAATAAATGATATTAAAAATTGTACTACTTTATTTATTTTTATAAGTAAAAATAATTTAGTTTAATTATGGTATGAGATATCAAAGCTAGTCAGTGTAGTATGGGACTTTTTGTAAAAAAACAAACAAAACAAAATGAAAACTTAATTGTCCACAATATCCTGCTTTGAGAAATGGGATGAGGTCCCCCTGCATATTTTGTGAAAAATATCAGGTTTGCAGATTACTAAAGGAAGTATTAGTACGATTCTGCTGTATTGTAAATAGTAAAACCGAAAACCCTCCATAAGGGTGAAATTATTCTGTTGTACTCTGTGCTTTGTCCTGTGCTTGTCTGGGGGAAAAGTTGAGTGATTTTGCTGGCAAGCTGACAATTTTTATTTCTGAAATCACAGCTTGACTTTGCAAACTCTGGGTACACATATTTTAGACTGTTTTGAAGATCTAATACTTTGACATTGTTCCAAGGTGTAAAAGAGTAGATATCGCAAAATAAATATGGCTATGCTATGAAGAATTCCAGAGAATTTCAATTCTTATGTTATAAATGTCTGTGAGGGATATAATGCCGAACAAGACTAAATTAATTGAATTTGTGCTGCTTGGTAAAACAGCAGGTGGTGGTAAATGTGTACAATAGAATATAAATCCCTGTATAGTTTCTTCTATGGACAGTCTTTATATTCCCAGAATATTGTATTGCAAATGCCACCATGGCTCACTGATAATTATTTACCCAAAATCCAACACTAGTCAATGTTATATAACAAAGAAAACTGCTTACATTTTTGTAAATATTAGTAATTTTCACGTTCCACAGTCAAATTAACAAGATATATTTTTACAATACAAATGTCATACACATAGAAATGTTTATAGCAGAATAGTTAAATAGACACTCATGCATAGTAAATTGTCATCTACTGCATTTTTAAAAAATTGATGTTTGTAGAGCCAATTTGTCAAAATGTTGTGTGCCTTCAGCAGAATATGAATGTAGACAAATCAGTAAAAGTGTGTGTGTAAAATTATAAATTACTGATTTGTATTTCAAATTTATACTTTGACAAGATTAGTGGCAATGTGAATATTTTATATGGATAAAGATGAAATGTCATCCATTGCAGATAAAGACTAGAACAGGATTTACTATACAAATTTATTAAAATACCTGCACAATAATATTTCATACCTTCTAATCCACCATCCATTGTACTGTTTATTTTACTATATACTAATGTGAGTTGTTTTACAATTTAGATTGCACTCTTGGATTCTCCAACAGCTTTAAGTATGGAGGAGAAGCTTCAGCAGAATGAAGCAAGAGTAAGTTATAATTCTATATTTATTTTAGAGATAAATGTGATCTGGATGCTGGAGTAGTAACAGCTCATTTTCAGGAACTTTTTGGTATTCACACTTATCAACACTGACTTTAATGTTGTGGTTTGTTTGTCCATTTGTTTGTTTGTTTGGTTATTTTACAAAGCAGCATTTTCTTAAATTCAACTAGATGTAAAAACCTCAGATTTATTTTTTTCTAACTTTTTATAATCCAGGCCAATGGGGGCTGCGGGAAGCGCGGCCAGCACATCCATCGGCCCGCGCCGCTTTCCGCAGCCCTCATTGGCCTGGAAGCAGCGAACCGTGGCCAGTGGGAACCGCAATCGGCCGAACCTGTGGACGCGGCAGGTAAACAAACTGGCCCAGCCCGCCAGGGTCTTTCCCTGAACAAGCGGCAGACCGGCTTTGAGAACCACTGATTTAGATAACTTGTAAGCTATTTTCATGTGCAGTAGTGATAACTGAACATATGAGTCTAGACGTAATGGACCTATATCTTTCATATCTGAGAATTTAACCCTCTTCTTAGTCCTTGACTATCTGCTTCATGTTGATCATATTTAGACAATAGCAGACTGTACAAAAAGGGGTAGCATTAATCAGATTTGTGTGTGTGTGTGTGGAGTATTTAGAATCTTTAAGTTAGGGTTGCCAGGTGTCTGGTATTTGACGGGAACACCTGGTCAAAAAGGGACCCTAGTGGCTCTGGTCAGCACTGCTGACCGGGCCATTAAAAGTCCAGTTGGCCACCTGCAGCGAGGCAGGCAGGGTATCTGCCTAGCTCTACGTGGCTCCTGGGAAGCTGCCAGCATTTCCCTCTGGCTCCTAAGTATAGTAGTGGCCAAGGGGGCTCTGCATGCTGCCCCCGCCCCGAACCCCGGCTCTGCAGCTCCCATTGGCCAGGAACCACAGCCAGTGAGAGCTACACGGGCGGTGCATGCAGGCAGGGCCAGCATGTGGAGCCGCCTCGCTGCACCTCTGCCTAGGAGCCAGAGGGAGATGCCAGCAGCTTCCTGGGAGCTGCCTAAGGTAAGGACCCGCTCCCCAAACCTGCTCCTGCGCCCCAATCCCCTGCCCCAGCCCTGAGCCCCCTCCTGCCCTCTGAACCCCTCGTTCCCAGCCTGGAGGCCACACCCCCAGCCAGAGCCCTCACTCCCTACCACACTCCAACCTTCTACCCCAACCCGGAGCTCCCTCCCACACGCTGAACTCCTCATTTCTGGCCCATACCCCCTCACACACCCCAACCCCCTGCCCCAGCCTGGAGCCTTATTCCACACTCGAAACTCCTTGACCCAGCCCGGAGCCCCCTCCTGCACCCCAAACGGCTCATCTCCAGCCACACCCCAGAGGCCCCAGCTGGAGCCCTCACCCTCTTGCACCCCAACCCTCTGCCCCAGCCCAGTGAAAATGAGCGAATGACTGAGGGTGGGGGAGAGCAAGCGATGGAAGAAGCGGGGATGGAGTGAGCAGGGGCGCAGCCTTGGAGAAGGGGTGGATGGGGCGTGGCCTCAGGGAAGAGGCGGGGCAAAGGTGTTCAGTTTTCTGCAAATAGAAAGTTGCAACCCTACTTTAAGGATCAAATATAGATATATGATCTTCTAAAATCACCGGGCCAATTCCTCTGCTGGTGTAAATTGGTATAATTCCATTGAATGAAGCTGGCTGAGGATTTGGTTCATTAGAATTACTCAGTCTGCTAAAATCTCTGGTGTTAGTATATCCCTTTTAGGAAACACATTTTTGACTCAGCTAATTGATACTATACGTTAGCTCTACATTATTATGTATGACTCTGGATCATAATACTAATTTTTTAGGGCAAGTTGATGTGTGAAAAACTATGTTTACATTTTTGTTTAAAAAACATGAAACTACAAATAATATACTTAGTGTTACCTGAGTATTGTTCTTATGAATGTTTAGATGGGTGGTAGAAACTGCTGAATGTATGGTATTAATTGGAATATATTTTTCATGCTCTGATAGTATTCATTGCTTGTCCTATTCAGAAGTGTTGTCCTCACTGTGTGGGATGTTTATCAAGTATGTTTTATTGTCCACTGTCAACCTCATTAATAGGTTATGTGATTGCTACTTAAGATAATTACCACAAGCATAATTACTGAATTACTGCACATTCTTAGCACCTATTACAAAGGGTAAAGCTGTTCTATAATTGAAAAGTGAATTTGATTCTGCAGATCTAAAGACTTTATTACCATATTTAAATTAACTGACTAGTGCACAGTAGTTCTCTAGAATGAATTAATTGCTGTGTTACAGGAACTACTTTAAACAACTCAGGTGCATTAAAAATTCTCCAGAAATGGTGACGATAGAGGTGTTGAGCATCAGGATTCTTTAATATTTTTTCTTCAAAAAAACAAAAGAAAATAATTGACAAGACTAATATTGTGATTGTCAGCATTCTGGACCTAGGTGGCACAGTGGAGAGAAGTATTATCTTTTCCTTTCTGAGTTTAAATCCTAGGTTACAAGTGAAAATGAGCTACTTATTTGATTTGATTTCAACTTATTCCCTTGTGGGCAGTTGACCATATTATATAACTACCACACAGTGCATCTTAATTTGTAGTCTGTCCACAAATAAACCCAACTGTGAAACTGAAGGATACGGTTGCAAGTTAAGATGAGGTCATTTTGGCAGAGCTGTGAAGGGAAGCATTGCTATTTGTCCCTCTAAGTAAATGATCAATTTACCTATAAATCTTAAAGGAGACAGAAGCAGTTAGTCTTGAGTTTAAGCATTTCACCACTTGAAAGTCGATTCAGGTAGTAAAAGATGTATAAACTTAATTCCAGGATAAAAAATCAAGAGAAGTAATTATCAAATATTGCTTGGGAATAAAAGGCAGTGTCCAAGGACTGTGAACAATTTATACTAACTACACCGTTGTATGCATTATGTCAGCTATTTAGAGAGCCTGGGATAAGTGCTTTTTTTATGTATATAAATAAAAGAAATAGAGCCTTCATCAGGGATTTCAGTTTTGAAATTTAATTTCTATCGTGGGGAATAAGATAACATATGACAGGTGTGCCATTGTACAGATATCAGTTACACGCATCTAAGATTTGTTGAGCCATAATCTAAAGACTTGAAGTCCTGACCTGTATTTATAATAGTGCATTCCAGGATACTCTTATTATTAAGAATTTGAATTTTTTAATTGAAATATATAAACACTTTAAATAAAAAGATTTATACTCTTTAGTTTTTGTTCCTTGATTTTACATAGTCTTAAAAAAATGAATGTAAATCCCATGCATTGGATGAGTGGCAAGATAAAAATACAGTAAAAGCTGTGTTATCCGGCACTTTACCAGCCAGAAAGCTCTATAAACTGGCATTTCTGATCTTCATTGAAAGTCCGGTTTATAGTCCGGTTGGCGCAGGGCCTGCCCCAAGCCCCCTCCTGCACCCAAACTCCCTCCCAGAGCCCGCACCCCTTCCCGCGCCTGAATCTCTCGCCCCGAGCACCCTCCCGCACCCAAATTCCCTCCCTCTTTGTTAACCAGAATTTTTCCAGCCCCGCCCCCCCACCATTCCCCCAACATTCGGGATAAGAAAGTTTTTTACTGTACCACAAAAACATTTCTGTAATTATTAGCCTTTGTAAACCGTTTTGGACAACATATGGCCTGAATCATGAGCACTCTTACCTTACCATGCATAATCACAGTGACAGTTGATCCTCAAATTATTCCAGTTCATTGTAAAATTTGCCTATAACCTTTAACTCATTCTGCGGTTGTAGATTTCATAGGTTTGACTAAGCACTGCATGTAATAAATCCTTTTATTTGTTCTGAAATTACCTGCCATTTTAAGTGACCATCCTTTACATCCTTGTTCTTATGAAACATTACAAATAGGAGTTTTCACTACGTCCTTCATAATCTTAAATATCTTTTCCTTTCTAAAAAGATAAAAATCAGAGGTATGATAGCCCATCATTTTTGTCATCTTGTTGTATATTGGGCAAATAATGATTACAAACAAATGCATAAGTAGCACAGGCTTTATTTTGGTGGGGAAAATTTAAGTGGCCACTGTAACAGATTTTGGTGACATTTAATTATGATCCCAATATTGGCAGTGGAATCAGTTGCAGGGAGCAACAACCTTGGCAAATATTTGGCATTTTAAGTTGTTCTCTGAAATTCTGTGCCAAGTCCGTTGTGAGAGTAAGTGTGGTATTTCAAACGAGACTAGTTTAATATAGGATATTATCTTTTTGTTTCATTTCATAGGTACAAGAGCTGACCAAAGAGTGGACAAACAAGTGGAATGAAACCCAAAATATTCTAAAAGTAAGGATCAGTTAAATGCACCATTTTCTCATTTGACATTTTAAGTAAACTTGCAGAAATGCAATTTTTTCTTTAAAATAGGGTTCCGGAGTTAACCATTCTATTATTTTTAAATTTTGTGTTACCAAAAAAAAGTATGTGTGTGAACCTCACTCTGATTTGACTGTTTGGGGGGAGGGATAGCTCAGTGGTTTGAGCATTGGTCTGCTAAACCCAGGGTTGTGAGTTCAATCCTTGAGGGGGCCACTTAGGGATCTGGGGCAAAATCAGTACTTGGTCCTGCTAGTGAAGGCAGGGGACTGGACTCGATGACCTTTCAGGGTCCCTTCCAGTTCTGTGAGATAGTTATATCTCCATATATTATTTTGAAAATAGCTTTTTGAGTAAAAGCTCATGAATTTTTATATTTTCAAATAAAATGTAATAGGTCTACAGCACAACCTGTTCCATTTTCTTACTGATGCTGGATCATTTCCATCTTGGACTCTGCCAAAAGGGAGATCTGTTTTGAATATTTCAAACATTTAATCTGCTTTTACTGAGCTCTCTGTGAAAACAAATCTGAAAAGAAACCACCTTCTGCTTTTCCCTGTCCTTTGTGTGATGACCTCCCATGGCAGTCGGTGGCACCATTACTATATATATTATGTTAGTGGACACTGAGACAGTTTTTGGAATTTCTGAATGGCTAAGTTTAGGTTCCAGATTTGCTTTTTAGCTTTATTTCAGTATTAGTGTGGTAGTGTTCAGCAGCAATTGTTGAAAGATTTCCTTCCAATCTATGCTACCATTATATCCAATCTTAGACTATCCAATAAATACTTGTTCACAGTTTTTATTCTCCCCCTTATGTCTGCTGCTGCCAGCTTGTGTAATGACTGGCCATCTAGATTTGTATGAAAACATTAGGGAGAAAGTGGCACAATTATTTAACAGCATGCCCACTAAGAAAAGGCACATCTGTTCCCCTTACTCTTATTCTAAAATATCTTATAAAATTGGAAGAGACTTTCAAGGGGACTTGTGCTTCTGAATCACTTAAGTGCTTTTGAAAACACCACCCAGAATAGTTGTTCTGTGTGTAAACTTTTGTTACAAATTCTGTTTATAATCAGAGTTGCCAAGCCTTAATCTAAATCTCTTTCCTCATTCTGCCTACATAGATTTTCTAGTACTAGTTGACTATTGATGAGTGACACTTTGAGTTGCTATTTTTAACAGACTAACTTTCTGATGTTACCAGTCCAAAGTGTAAGAATCTCTCTTTCCACTTGATCTCCCACACAATACAACATACACCTTTAGTTGATTGATTAAATCAAATCTTAAAATTTCAATCTAGTACTTGTTTAGTCCTACCTACATACATATGTTGAATGCGCAGTTAGTGATGAGTTCTGAAAATAACACAAGCAAACAATTGAAGAGGAGATCCCAGAATTCTATCTTATGACCCTGATTTGAGACTTTTTTTTTCTTATTGATTTTGCTATGCATCACTTTTTGATTCCTTTACTTCAGTAATTCATAATTCAATCCTGGACCTTTTAACTCATTATCTGATTTACAAATAACTTACTGTATCCATGCTTCAGAATAAAACACAGGTAATTTGGAGTGCAACACAGAATTGGAAACTGCCTGGCAGATGGTATGACAAAATGGACTAATTTTATTTAATGTCTGTCTAGAAATTGAACTGGGACTTCATATTTGCATATTCCTCAGATTTTTGTTCCAATTTTTCCACTGTTAGGTTTCTCCGTGGTATCCTACACAGAGCTCTGTGTAAGCTCGAGAGTTTGTCCCTCTCACCAACAGAAGTTGGTCCCATACAAGACATTACCTCACCCACCTTGTCTCTCTAATTTGACTAGAGGCAATGATTAAAATACTCCTGTCCCTGGAAAAATGTAAATCTATAAAAAGATTTGCTGGTTTATCTGCTGTGTTTTACACCACTTTAATAAATAAATAAATAAATTTTCAGTAATATTAATATTAAAGATATTCATGTGTATTGGGAAAAATGAATTTGAAATTTATTTTTAAAAACTATGGGCCAAAATAAAAGAACAAATTAGAACACCTCACATATGGGCTTTAGAACCTTCAGTGGCTCCCCACCAAATCGCAGATCCAATTCAAAGTTCTGATCCTAATCTACAAAGCCCTGAATAGGCTGGGACCTGGGAATATTAGAGTTTTCCCACCAACAGTCCACCCATACATACAACTGCAGATTAAAAAACTATTGAATGGAATGTTGACAGTAAAAGGTCTTAAGTACAGAATTCACTACCAAAAGAGATTAGAATGGGCCCAAATCTTACCATATTTGGTGCATGTTATAGAACCCTATTTCTTCTCAGGCCTTCCCCATTATGCCAGAGCTGAATTTTCAGGTATTCCTCCAAAGCTTTTCTCTATTTTCTATAGTACAGTGATTCTGGAACTGTGGTTTACTGAATATTTCAGGTAATCTTTGGAGTTGATTTTGTCACAATAGTGAAGCATTTGTCTGTTGTCAAGCAGAAACATTTCCTGCTCTATAGATGTAGCCCTGGACCCTTCTGGACTTCCAGTTCCCAAAGGTTCTTTTTGAGGGTGCAGAGAATTCAGTACTCCTTTATATTCTTTGCAGCTGCTTATTGTATGTCTTTATTAGCTGTCCTTTTGATGTAAATTCAGACGTGATCAACTTTGCCAATGAAACTTGCAAATGTATAAGACAGCAGAATCAACCTACCACACAACAATCCAGCACCAAGCATGGCTTTGGCATCTCCCACAGTGCCCCAGCTGCGCCCCTTTACCAGGTGTATTTCTCTGCCTTGTGTTCTTCTCAGGTATGGTTCTAGCTTTTGCCTAGAGACATCAGCGGGCTCACCCCTCTATCATTCCTCAGTCCTCTCCGCCCTCTGGCTTCACCTCTCTGGCTCAGAGAGCCAGCTGACCTTTCCCTCTCCTGCTCTTAGCTGTCTGACCAAGGCTCTCTGGCCTGGGGAAGTTTGTGAGTGACCTCCTGACTGCTTTCTGCTGTCATCAGCCTGATCTGGCTCCACTGCTCAACCAGACTCTCACCACTTCCTCATTCAGGAGCATACCCTCCCTGAAGCTCCCAGCCCATATCTGCTCTTCCTCTGAGGTCTCTTTACTCTCATGACTGGACTGTTTTTCTTCTCTTAATTCTGGTTTCTAAACTCTCCTTCTAAGCTCCCTCTCTCTCAGGATTCTGGACTTTTATTTATAGCTGCCAGAGGCAGCCCCACCATCCCCATCACACCAAACTAGGCACACCTGGACTGGAACAGGAGAGCTGAGCATAATTTCGTTTAAGGGGCCAGCTATCCTGTTATGATAACCTATAAAGCACTAAATGTTGTGGGACACACTATGTCGAAGGACTTGTCTACACGAACAGTTAGCCCACAGCAAACTGGGGCATGAATCTAAGCCCCGCTAGCCTGTCTCATGCTAACCATTCCTTAGTGTGCTTTGATCTAGTCCCATTTCAAAATGGGGTAGATCAGAGCAAGCTAAGGAACATAACTTAACAGTGGCCACATGAACAGTTAATGTGCAGCAGGCTAGTGCAGAGTAGATGCACACTCCAGCTTGCAGTGGACTAACTGTAAGAGACTCTCTGTGATGTATTGCTAAAGTTTCAGTCAGCAGGGCATTTGCCATTAAAGCCTTTGGAACTTGTTTCTTCTCCAGGTCTGGAAGAGCTCGTGTTCTTTCATCTTCAGGGTGTAAGGCTCACCTTTTCTCCCTTGCTGGGTGGGGGTTAGGTTTGACTCTTATGTGGACTCTGAGAAAGTCAGTTAACTTATTATGCTTATATTGTTGCTGGGTTATTTGATTTAGTCTGGAGGTAACTAGCATGTCTGTTTGTGTATTTTTAAGAGATTATGGGAGAGCTCAGAATTGGGTAGGACTTTTACTGTAGTTTTGTAAACTCTTGAAGAAATAAAATATTAAAATGTTAGAACTGCCTCCTGTAATGTATGAAAAAAAGACATAATATTGAAAATGTCTCCCAAATCCATTATCAAATGTTGGAATAACTTTTTTTGATCTTTTTACCTCTGTTTATAGAATATTAAATGTGGAAAGGGAAACAAAATGGCAATAAAATGTCAGCGTTGGGAAGTTAAACTTTCAGAAGTTAGGAACCTCCAAAAACAGAGTTTTCCCTACAGCTTGAACTAGGCTATATTATGTCCTATATATTTTATAGCCCATGTTGTTATGGTCATGTATCAATTTATACTTTACAAGAAAAATAGGATTGAAAATGTCACAGCTGTGAAAAAGGCAAAGTTAGAGTTGCAGCGGAAACTTTTCTTTTTTTTACAATTTCTTGACTTTTTTGAGAGCTTGAGTTCTTCCCTCCCAACTTTAAAATGTTGCTTTAGTACGGGGTCGGCAATCTTAGGCACACGGCCCATCAGGGTAATCTGCTGGCGGGCTGCGAGACATTTTGTTTACATTGACCGTCCGCAGGCACAGACCCCCGAAGCTCCCAGTGGCTGCGGTTCACTGTTTCCGGCCAATGGGAGCTGCGGGAAGTGGCGGGCTGCAGGGAGGTGCTGGCCTACACTACAGCTGTCAATCAACGTAAGTTACGCTACTTCAGTTATGTAACTGAACTCGAAAGCAACGTAGGTTGACTTACAGTGGTGTCTACACCACACTGTGTCGACAGGAGATGCTCTCCTGCCTACTTACCTTACGCTTCTCGGGCAGCTGGAGTACAGAAGTCGATGGGAGAGCGCTCCGCCATTGACTTTGCAGGTCTTCACCAGACCCGCGAAATCGACACCGCTGCATCTATCACTGCAGTTTTGATCTAGGTGTAAATATAGACATGGCCAAAGTCAGGGTCTGTTTTAGCACAAAGGGTCCCAGCAGTTGTCTTGTTTCTGGGAGGGTTGGGTGGTGGTGAGTTGAATCTAGTGTTGAGAAGCCTTGTTTACACTGTGGACTTTTTGAAATTCTCCCACTGCTTCAAGCATTAGGGAAATTGACTGGTGGTAGAGCTTGGTCGCCAAGTCTCCCAACTCTATCACGTCTTATGATACTTGATGTTTTTCTTTAATCCAATTCACCAGAAAGTGGAGTGATGAAATGGAAATCTCAGTGTTTTTTTTTTTTTTTTTTTTTTTTTTTTTAAGTAAGTTCCTAGCTGTTGTGTTTGGGGAGAAAAGCTTCAAAAATAAATCTAAAATTCACTGGCTTAAAACCATAAGATTTTTAAAATAATCTCATGGTGTTTGGAGGCCTGACTCAAGATTATTGGAGACGGGGGTTGGCAATATTGTAGAACAGTGATGGTAGAATTTAGAAAAATCCTGATGTAGACACACAGCCTAAGGGAACTAGGCAGATTCAACCCAAGGCTTTGCTCCCTCTCCATGGTGCTTCAAGGGAGGATGCCCTGTCAGGGAACACTGGTTTTTGGGGACCCCTGCCTCTGGGGAGAGCAGGGGAGAAAAGAACCTGGGCAGGAGCTTCTAGTGGTAATGTAAGTCCATTGTCCTACTTGCTACCTTCTTCCAGTTACCTTCCTCCTCCCCCTACTTCCTCAAGTAATGGGGATTAATTGTCCATTCTTTCTTAAACAACGTTCATCTGCTGCTTATCCCGGGTTAGGAGGCATGTTTTTCTGATGCTTCCATTGGTACCTGATGGGGGATGGTGCTGGAGTGTTTCCTGGTTCCCTCCCTTTTTAATCCAGTTTTTGGGTGTGTGAGAGTGCTTGATCCTCTTCCTCCCACCCAAGCTAGCTCTACGGAGGTTCCTGGTACTGCTTGCTCCCTGCCCCGTAGTGGCTGAAGCTAACTGGTTTGTAGAACTACATTGCTTTTTGCCCTTACATGCTCCACCACCCATTGTTCCAAAGCTGCTGAGCTTGTAAATTTCTGTAACCAAATACCTGTTGTTAACTACTACTAACATATGTCCGCTACATGCAGGTGTACACCTAATATCCTAATGCTTTCCACTTTTTATTATGTTCAGTCCCACATTTTCCAATCTTTAACTTTTTTTAAAAGGAATTTTCTTTCAGCTTTTAGCAGAGTGTACAGCTTCTTAAGGTCTGTTCGCACATCCAATTTGAAATGTCCACTTTTGGATGTTTTTGTATTATCTTCACAATAAATCATTAATGTTTAACTCCACAATGATTGATGGGATTTTACTCAAACATTCTAAAATGGAGACCAAGTATGGAAAATTTCAGTCTAAATGGTGAATGCTTCAGAAAGTTGTTAGCATGTGAAAATAAGAAATTGAAAATGTTTTGCAGCACCATAGCAGTTGTAACAGCTGTAATGCTGTGTGTGTAACTTAAACTTGAGCATCACAGTGTTCTGCCTGCATATTGCATGTAGCTATATAACATGCTCACTTTTTCTTTCACTTTCTGCTCTGTTTTTTTTTGTAGGATTCATATATTTAATATATATCACTAATGATTTCCCACACTGTGACAGTGTGCTTATTCAAATTGAACATCATGAACTATTTTGTCTGCTAGTGCTGCTAGCCTTTATAGAACTCTTTGGTTTTGATTCTGGTCCCACCTAGTTTGGTATTATAACCAAACTTCGGCATGTTGGGCCCAGTCATCCTGACTACCTCATGTGGACAGGTGCCAGATTAGATGTTTCTTGGGATGGGGGATATAAAGAGTTGGGAGCAGCTAGTCTGGAGAATGATTCTTTCTTCCCTTGATTCTGAGGAAGGCCCTTTGCTGGTAGATTGCAAGGGTTGGAGCCCTAGTAATAAAGAAAAGCTGTGATTGTTTGTTGTGGGGGTGTATTATAGCTGCTACACGGATTTACACCTGCTGGGTATCTGACAGTATCCTACATGGCAATGGCCTGCAGCATTGGTGAGTCATGTGAAAACCCTATTGGGGTGAGGGAGGATTTAAGAACAGTTTCATGAGAGAACACCATGGGAGGGGCCATGCTACCATGTGGAGGGGTTGCCATCACAGCTGTGCTGGGCTTCTGCAGATCTCTCAAGATTCATATGGATCTTGGGTTGTCCGGTGATTTATAGAGCCAAACTCACTGTTCATTATCTGTGATGGAAAGATTAGGAGGAAACTCCACAAATTGGCTTTTAAATAGTTTCCCCATCTCCTTAGGAGCATCTGTTGCCTTTCTGGCATGTTAGCTTCTTGGCATCATTAAATTCTTTCTAGAATGAAAAGCATTAGTTTTGATGCTGAGCCCTGTGGCTTTTCCATTCACTGGCATCCTTGTACTTGAAAACAGCTCACAGTAATTTAGTATTACAATCTGACCTTGTAATCTGGTTGTTAGATTCTTCTCTTGGTCACTTTATCGAATTCAAGGAGAATGTTTTTCATGCCATATTTAATAACCTTATGTATATGTTGTTGGTATTGTGTAAAATGTGGCTTTGAAATCCAAGTAGATTATGTTGATTGCTTAAATCCCATCTGCTTTGTGTCTTCTCCACAAATGTCATCAGCATTGTCAAGAGAAGTCTTGCAAATGATGAAACAATGCTTCTTAATATTGGCTGTCATATCTTTAGGTGTCATGTGTCAACATCTCTTACTACCTTTAGAATTTTGCTTACATCAATGTCAGACTTAAAGGTTTTGACTCTTGCCTGTTCTCGTTCTGAAAAATTATGATTGTTTGCTCTCCTCTGTACTTTTATTAATGATCAATTCTGAGTTCCATAATTTCTTTAGACATCTTCTAAACTATTAGTGTAACCCATCCCGCTGTCAATCTTTGCCTCTCTTTGTAGACTTTAATTGGTACAAAAGTCTTTTGATTTGGCTGCTGAGTTCTACTAAATATTTTCTCATATTCTTCTAGAGATCATTTCCCTTTCTGGAATCTTATTTTTGTCCACTTGTTTCAAATTTCTTAAATCTTAAATCTCTTCCCTCTTCTCCCTTAAGTCTTTTAGTAGCTCCTCAGTTAAAATGCACCCCTTCAACAAATATCCTGTATGCTTACAAAGAGCCTTTGCCTCCATTTAGACCAATAATCAGCGGTCTACTTAACAGACAAGTTGTTCAGACTAATTAGGCTCTTGAAACCACAAGCCATAAAGCTAGCAATATATCTCCCATTTCCAGCTGTTGATGGCAACTCATGATTGCAATGCTTATTTCGTGTTTGAATTACAATAATTGTGACATGTGCACAGTGGGTGTCTTCAGCAAACAAAAAAACAATTTTTAGCACAACTTCCATGAACTGCTAACGTGCTAGGACCCTAATGCACAATGGGCTTAATAGTTAGAGTCCTCTAATACATACTTCTTCTTTAAACCTACATAATTATTATATAATCACAAAATCATAAAATGATAAGGCCTTAATTTTGATTAATGTAATTTCTCGTTCATGTTACTAGTCAATTAAGCAGTATTCACAGAATATTTACAACACTTATTGTGTAAAGCCCCGATCCTACAAACACTTACAGGGGCATAACTTTGTGAGAAGTCCCACTGAAGTTAAGTATGTGTTTAAGTGTTTGCAGGATCCAGGTGCTAAGTTGTAAATATTTAGGAGCTGAATGAGCAATGGACATAATGATAGAGTACAGGGCCAGCCCAAGACCAAATGGCACCCCAGGCGAGGAGGATCTTCAGCGCCCTCCCTCCCCCGTTTGTTAAACTTTTGAATACCTTATTTTTTATTGCATTTGTAGCCCATTTTATGACTTTGATGCACGATTTGCATGCATGATTTATCCCTGTCATATAAGACGATAAATTTACATGCTAGGATCTATAAATCTCTATATATTCATGCCACTTATAAGCCAATAACAAAATTTGTTTCTGCTAAGCTTCTAGAAACTTTTTAATTTTAAGAATTACTGAAATGTACTAACATGAAATTGAACTGTGCATCAATATTGGGTGGACAAGTATTAAATAGTGTTACAGTAGGTGCCAGCCTCAGAATGACACTGAAGCACAGTGTCAGAGAGATCCAAAGACTGGCCAATGGCATTTCAAGGGATAAAATAGTAAGCGATGTCAGTTTCTCGTTGGCCATCGTCGATCGAAGGTATGTTTTGATGAGCCTGCACTTTGAAAAGCTGTGCTCACCATTCTCGACTGTGACCAGCAGCGTAAGCAGAATCCTTAAAGCTATCCACACATTAGGAAAAGCGCCCTTCAGCTTTACATCATGAATGAATTGGAGAACTTGGAATGCAGAGTGCTTCCTGTGTGGCAAAATGTGACGGATGTTGTCCAGTTCAACATAGATGTCTTTATCATTGGTGTCCGAACACTCCCCATGTGTCAGTGTCCAGTGAAGATCCGTGCAAGTGTTCAAGAGTGTTTTCCTGTCCACCGGCAGCTTACTGAGGTCATAAGAAAATTCCCCTGGGTCTTTTTGTAATGCTTCATTTGTCCAAACCTTTCTTCGATGGATACTTGAGCAGTGTCAACGAGCGAGCAAAGAAACTCCCTCTTGAATTTTATTTCCGAGCTTTCCATCGCCTCATCTCTGGCCTCGTAACCAAACTGTCTCTTCTTCTTCTGAATACGAGTTTCCTTGAAGACAGGCTCACCTCCTAAGTTTTTGCCATTTCTTTGGCAGCAGTGATGGCATCTTCAAGTCGGTTGTCTCTGTAGCCCACAACGAAATCAAGGCAGCTTCTCATCAAAGTAGTAGCGGTTGCGATGTCCATCGACTGAGTTTGTAATGCCTTGCTTACAATGTTTACTTGGAACAGAATATCGTGCCAAACCACAGTTGAGACTAGAAATTTGAAGTCAATGATTTAGTTTGCCAGGCTTTGCGCCTCGTGTCAGATTCCGGCCTCGGCTTTACTTGACTGTGCCAGTTATATCAGGGAGTCGTAAATCTCAGTCACTTGGTACTTCGCTGGCCTTATGCTGTCAATGCGGCTCTCACAGCGAGTGTCACTTATCGGCTTCACAGTTAGATTTGTAACATTGTCCATGAGGCTCTTCCACCTGATAGTTGATGCTGAAAACAGGACGTATATCCTTTGCAGTACTCTGAAGAGAGATACTGAATCTAAAGAAGATGATGCTGCATCTGACACAACCAGGTTGAGGGAATGGCAGCCACAAGGCACGAAGGAAGCTATTGGATTCAGCACAAGAATCCTTGTGTGGATGCCACTGCTGCTTCCCTTCGTGTTTGGGCCATTGTTGTAGCCTTGAAGCGGCAGTCCAGAAGCTTTATGAATGTTTTAAATGAGAATAAAATAAACAGTTATGTTAGGCCTTTTCCAGTAGAGCCATCCACAGAGCAGAAACAGATAAAGTGTTCCTTTACTTGGATACAGCCATCCTCATTGTCAACAAATCTTACTGCAAATGACATCTTTTCGCTGTGATTAATGTCGGGAGTGCAATCTATTATTACAGTGTAGTACTTTGCTTTGCCAAGCTGTATCAATATGTTATCAAGCACCTTCCTTGCTATAAGGTCAATCAATTCATTTTGAATTGTTTTGCTACAGTAATGGTCCATATCTTCTTTACAAACTACTTGATGTAGGTTCTCATGCATGATATCGTCGTATTTCCCAAGGAGCTCTACCAAACCAAGGTAATTACCATTATGTTCACTGAACAACTTATCCGCTGAGCCCCGGAAAGCCAAATTATTCTTTGCAAGGAAGAGGGTAATTGAGATCAGATGCTTGAGCATGTTCCTCCAGTGCTGGGTTTATGTATTAATAATGCGCTGGTTTTCTGCGTCTATGCATTTATTCATCTTGAGCATGGACTCGACCTCCATCCATTTGGAGTCAGCCGTAAAATGGCCGGGTGACTTTCATGTTGCTTCAGAGCATCAGCTAAGTTATGCCAGTAATTGTACCCAGATAATACAGGTAGCAATTTGTCATTCTTGTAAAATATTTGGCAACAAAAACAGAACACTTTGTCAGTTGATTTTGAGTAAACTTGCCAACTCACCATTCTTGAGCACTCTTTCGCAGTGTGACTTTGAAAAGTGTCGCTTCTGCGCATTTACTGGAAATGTCATATCCTCATTTTTGCCCGGCCCATTCAAAATTGTATGATATCGGCAGTGTTTAGGATTGCTGGCCATTAAGCAAGATCTGATGTATCGATCTGTGGTGTGCTGTTTTTCTTACTGCTATTTCTGTCGTCATGCAAGACAGATTCTTCTTTATCGTTTCTCTCCTTTTCACGTAAACCAGATTTTTCTTTGTCATTACTCTCCTTTTCATGTGAGACACATTCTTCATATTCACTCTCCTTTATGCCGCCAGGAAAACTGGACAATTCTCCAACACTTTCCTCACATTTCCATTCCTTATCTTCAGGTAAATCTGCTAATTCCTTAGTCATAGGACTTCCATCATTTACATTTTTCTCCTCAATTTCTTCTGCACTGGGACAATCACTACTGCCTAAAGTCCGGTCTATGATTAGATATTTTCTCATCTAATTTGCCCCTTGCTGCAAACTAGGTTGCAATTGAGCTTTTCGCTTCCTATATTGAGCTCTTGAATGCTTCTTTGGGGGTATCGTTTGTTTTCTTCGGGTAAAAACAGACCGTATTAGGGAGAGCAAAAGTCTGTGTTCCACAATCTTAGACAGTCATCAAACATTGTGTTAAATGTGGCAAAAGAAGTAACAGTATTTCATTTATGTTACTGCGTAGGTAGGGGTTCAGTAGATATCTCTGGCATCTCATTAAATATGTCCTTTATTAGTTGCTATGTACACTCTTCAAGTCTTAAAACACAAGTACACTTTCACAATTACACAATAATACAAGGTTCACGGTGTGGCAGCTGAGCTCTCACTTCACTTCAGTTTGTTCTTATTTCTCACTGACTGACTGGTGATGTCCCTCCCCTTATATACCTGCGAGGGCATGGCTGATAACATTCTAGGAGGTTAAAGGAAAATGTAGCTCTCAGAAAATCTGAAAGGTTCCACGAGACTCTACAGTAAAGATCCAGAACATTCTAGAAGGAAGGTTAGTGAAAATGAATCCACATATGGAATACCTGAAACATTTTACTTCAAACATTCTATTTTCCCTTTTGTCGCTAACAACAAAAGCAGACCCTGAGCCTGGCGCCCCCTAGGCCTGGCATCCCAGGCAGTCACCTGGGTTGCCTGCACCTAAACCCGTCCCTGATAGAGTATATTTGTCAGCACACAGATGTTTACATTACTCTATTGACATTTTTTAATACTCAGCTTTTGCATATGTTTGTGTACTTGAAAATAGTATTGGAAGGACTAACTATTACACTTAAACCTTAAATTATTTCTGAAGATTTTTCAGATTCTAGCAATAAGTGAATCCAATTACTGTGAAACTGTTCTTTACTCACCTGTATTGGTTAGTGCACTTTGGTTAGCATGTTGAATTTAAAAAAAGTCATATTACTAACATGATCTTTCACTTTTAAAAGGACACAATCAACATAAGAATCACACTATTGTCTGAACATTTTTTTGCCTATATAATTAGCAGAATTTTTGTTTACATTTTTCAATTTGCTTTCTGTCTCTGATAACCAAACTGGCAGTACATAAAGTGTTATTTCCCTTTTATAGACACAGTTTTCTCTGTTTAGATCTTTAACAAAGTAATAGGCTAGAGAAAAATAAGTAAGAAATAAGAAAGGACAGCCGTAAAAACTGTCAGGGAGATTCACGGGCAGGTGCTATACTTGAAGCTTGCTTTATTTTATTTTATTTATTTATTTAGTTTAAAATAACTAGATTTCAGGGTGATGGGGTTCGTTTTTTCTGTTAGCCAAAAAAATGTGTAATGTTGTTGCACTTATCAAACTACATTTGTATTACAAAGACCGGTAAAGATAGTTTGCATCAAATATAACTTCTTATTTACACATTATAAAAATTTCCCCATCAGTTGCTTTGGAGGCTGCGGGGGAGGAAAGATGTTAGGGTTTTTTTAGCTGCTAGCATTTATTTCTCAGTGTCTGTACCTTCTCAGTGATAAAAACCCAACAATTTACCATAGCTTCCCCTTTTTTCTAAAAACCCTTTTCAGTGCTTTTTTGTTTTTTGGCACTAGAGGTCACTGTGGATATCAAAATCCGCTTTCTGTGGCTGTTTAATTTGCAGACATTTCAAGGTAAAATGGCTTGCAATATCATGACTGTAATTGCCATGTCGACATTCTTAAACATAAGAACCTGAGAATGCCAAAACATTGCTGTAGGGACAAGCCCTGATGAATCGCACAAACTATTTTGATAGAAATGCTGTCTGAACAACAGTTTAAAAACTGGGTAAAATGATTATTTATATATTCAGGATTATTGCAGCTATTAGTCATCATTTTCAGCTATTTTTTTAAATACTGTAAGAGCTAAAAAGTTTGACTAATACTTCTTGAGCTGAAAACTTGAGACAGTATGTATTTACTTTCCACTTACAGTATCTTGTGGTTGGAAATGCCAACGGCACCGATATATATATTTTTCCATTTCGAACTATTTTTCAGACATTTTTTATCTCATCAAGTACATCAGCAGGTTTATAATAGTACTTTAAATAGTTAAGATTTAATCTGTTTTTTTGCCTACTCCTTCTAATGTTTGCTACCTACGTCTGGCAGTTGTAACGAGGTGCTTTCACCAGAGTTGGCTGATAACAATCAATTTTTGATCATTGTAAACCCTTGTGTAGTACTATTTTTTTTTCTGGTGATGACCTTTAATTCATATTTTTAGCTCTCCATTTTATTAGAAATGTATTCCCTGTATCTGTGAGCACTCTCTCTCTTTTTCTCTTCCCCCCCCCCCCCCCCCCCCCGGAGTAGACAGGTTACTGGCTTATCTTTATTTATAAAATCAAGTACTGTGGCTACACACATATTGATCACTTTCATGGGACTTAAAGTTGAGAGAACTTGTTGTAATTAAAGAACACATAATTTTCCTACTCCCCTAAAGCCTATATAGTTGGACTTGTACTAATGGAGCCTGGTTTTACAGAAGGAGAGACATGAGAAATACCAATATATCTTAGGTTTCAGAGTAGCAGCCGTGTTAGTCTGTATCCGCAAGAAGAACAGGAGTACTTGTGGCACCTTAGAGACTAACAAATTTATTAGAGCATAAGCTTTCGTGGGCTACAACCCACTTCTTCGGATGCATATTGAGTGAAACATATCGAGGAGATATATATACACACATACAGAGAGCATGAACAGGTGGGAGTTGTCTTACCAACTCTGAGAGGCCAATTAAGTAAGAGAAAAAAAAAAAGGCTATATAGGGATTGGGAATGGCTGAGCCATTACAAACATTGAATCTATCTCCCCTTGTAAGTATTCTCACACTTGCTTCTTATCAAACTGTCTGTACTTGGCTACCTTGATTATCACTTCAAAAGTTTTTTTTCTCTTACTTAATTGGCCTCTCAGAGTTGGTAAGACAACTCCCACCTGTTCATGCTCTCTGTATGTGTGTATATATATCTCCTCGATATGTTTCACTCAATATGCATCCGAAGAAGTGGGTTGTAGCCCACGAAAGCTTATGCTCTAATAAATTTGTTAGTCTCTAAGGTGCCACAAGTACTCCTGTTCTTCTTGCAATATATCTTAAAAACTTGGGCTAAAATAGTTCTGAAGTAGTCGTTCAGTGTGACATGTATAGAATAGAGGGTTGTGGTATGTGTTTGACCAGCCCAGTATCGATATTGTTCCACTACAAATTATACAGATTTTGAGTTTGAATGAGAGTTTGGACATAGATTATCCAAAACAGTGTTCTCCTATACCAGCTGGATCTTTGGATGATATCATACCAATGCTTATTGCCTCACCGGATCATCTCACTTGCTTATTGCTTGTACTTATTCATATGTATATGTTAATAAGAGGGGAAATGATATAGTAGATACAAGTATTGTAAAAGAATTAGAAAATCATAAAGGATTTCAATTCTGCTCCTGGAACACAGCATATTTCCTCCAGGAAAACACTTTCCTCCCTCCTCACTGCACTCAACAATGATTTCTTGGTGCCTTGTCCAGTTTCAACATGGAGTTGCATCTGTGAGGAGGAGGAAAGGGAAATTGGGAACTGATCTACCCGTAGCTCTTTCCCTAATACAGACGCTACTGAAAGTGGCCCAGCCACCTGGGGAACACTGACTGCAGCAGTCAGAAGTGGATTTCAAAAGTAATAGTTGCCCGATTCCAAGTCTCCCCCTGCTAACTGAGTTGACCTTGTTAGGAAAACTCCCTTCTCTTTCCCCTTCAGCTGTCTGCAATGCCTTCTTGGTGCTCAGACCACGTCTAACTTTCCTTTTCTGCTAGATAGTCTAACTCAATGGTGTCTTTATGTTTCTGATTGGTTTTCATTTCAGTTTAAAGGGCTTCTTTACGTTAAAACCACCTGGGCTATCAGAGAAGCACAGTTGGGAGCAGCAGCTTCTGAATTTACCAGCAGTGGATCAGGGGCAGGATTGGATAAATTAGTTGATTCAGGCTGTGCATTCCAAAGAGGGCCCTCAAGTTTCTGGGAATGTCTGTGCTCCCAAGTGTCTGGTTGCCAGCCTTCTGCTTATGATTGGACTGCTATGTTTGTGGATTATCTAGGCCATGCTTTGCCTTAATCCATCCCTGGGGACTGCATGCATTTTTCAAATGGGGAAGAGAGAGCTGCTTTTAACATTCCTTTTACAGCCCAGATGCCACTTGTTCAGCAGTTTTTCTGGGGATCTGGATGCTTTTCCATTCATTTTCTTGTGGAAATATGCTAGATTGAAAGCAGAGTAAGCTCCTCATCTACTTTTTTAAAATTTTTTTTAAAGAGAAGCAGAAGGCTGCTATCAGAGAGTTTATCTGCTAAAGAAGCAGCAAGTGTTCTGGAGAGAAGCAGAGGAAGGAGGCAAAGTGGAACAGACAATCCTATTTAAACTTGGGTATGGGAGGAAGAAGAAACTCTTAAACACCAACACTTCAAAAGAAAGATGTAAACATACATTTCCCCACTCTCTTTTCAAATTAATTATTTCCAGTAATTGTATGGAAATATCTGTTCAGTGAGATTAGTTTAAACTAATGTAAACTACCAGAGCCACTTTATTATAGTCACATTCCAGGATGTGTTTACTAGTTCAGTAATACATGACTTGGGTAGCTTAAATATATAATGCCGTATTGTACCTAATATGTGTATTAACTAGCAGCTAAGCATATCCTGGACTTGTATTGCAATTCTAATACATTTAGAGATGAGGCTTTGGCCCTGTACACTGCTCAAATACATGGACTATTTTTATGAGATCTGCTAGAGGATGAATCCACCTTTCAGATTGGCATTACAACCACTATGGCCACTACTGCAGCCTGAGAGTAATCCCAACTGGAGGAAGGGGGTTGATTTAGTGGTTAAGGCACTGGATTGAGGAGATCAACATTCAATTTCTGAGTGCCAGAGACTTCCTTTGTGAGTTTGGTCAAGTCACTTAATCTCAGAGGCTCAGTTGCCTGTTTATGAGGAACATCAAAGATGTGGTGGGGACTAGATAGAAACTCCTACTGCCCCTCTCCCTCTACAGGGGATTTTGCCAGTGGACCCTCATAGTCCTGAATCCACCCCATCAAAGCACCACCGTAGGCTGAGGTCTAGGAAACTCCTTTAGAACGTAACTGTGTAGCACATGCTCTCAGTGTGTTGCTCAGTCTCCCTGAGCAGTGAGTGCAACTTCTGCTGGGTTCAGAGCAGGCAGGGAAGGAGGGAGATAAGGACTGAGAGAAGAATTTGAAGCTAACTACTGTAAAAGTGTAATGGTGGCTTTCTAGAATAAGTACATTGGCAAAAGAAATAAAGAAAACCAGTGAAATATTTGCAAAATTTAACTTTTAAGATGTTAAAAACTTAATGTTAAAAGTTTTAAAATGTTAATCTTAACCATGAGACTTCCCTTTTATGCTCTCGCAATCCACCGCCACATTTACAACTGGCTTAACTCAATGTGTCACTTCTAAATACAAGCTGGAACAGATTGTGTGTTAACTGCTTATGCTAAACAATCTATAAAACCATTCAAGGTGAAGGGCCCGTTAACACCCCTAGAATCATAGGAAGGAAAGAAAGGGCGGAGGAAGCAGCTGGGAGGGCAGTTGTAAGTGGGTTACAGATTTATGATAAACCATAAATCCAGTGTCTCTATTCAGTCATGATTTTTAATGTCTAGCAAAGTTATGAATTTAAGCTCCCAGGCTTGTCTTTTTAAAGTGTTGTGCAGGTTTCTTGGAGGATAAGGACTGATAGGTCAATTTATTAAAGCAGTACAACAGTTCAGCTGCATTGGTGCAGCGTTTTAACTGTAGACTTGCCCTGAGTTAGTCCCAGACCTGAAGAACAAATCTGTGTAAGCTTGAAAACTTGTCTCTCTCACCAACAGAAATTGGTCCAATAAGAAATATTACCTCACCCACCTTGTCTCTCTCTAATATCCTGGGACCAACACAGCTACAACACTTCATACATTGAAATCAGTGGCAGTTTTGTCCGTGCAAAGTCAAAGATCAGACATTTTAACTTATTAAATTGATCCACATAATTATAGGAACGAAGACCAAATTTCCTGAATAATGATTTGTATCTGTTAAAGGTTTATAATGGAAGTGCTCACAGAACGTAACTTGCTGTGGCACTTCTGGGTGTCACTAGGATAATGGTAGTTTCTATGTGTTAATAAACAGCTGTAATTCTATGGCCTCCAGATTTTGGGAGAGAAACAATAAATAAATGGAAAAGGTAAGCTGACCTTATAAGGTGTATAACTGGTCCTGTAATTCCAGTATTCTTGAAAGGAATAGCATCATTAATTTCCCATCATTTTAGCTTCACGATGCCAGTACTCGCTCATTTGGACAGTTCTGCATTCTGCATCTGCCTTTTTAATTGACATTCATTTCAGAGAGCTGTTGATGCCTGCGTGGGCTGCTGCCGCAGCACCTGCATTTCACAGTAAGCCGTTCACAACAATTTTCTGATCTTGGTAGCTGCAGAATCTTTAATGGGTTTTCTTGATTGATGAGGGTGATATGGCCTAGAGCACTAAGACAGAGCAAAATCTGATTAGGAAGTTTCTTCTCAGTTGTGGCTTTCTTTGTGGCTTTGAATAGTGGAAGTTAGTTTCTTCCAGAAGAGTAAAGTATGTTTATTGTACCTCTTTTTACAATGAAATTGAATCCACTAGCGAGAGAGGATAGTTTTATTGCTTTGCACTGTTGTTTGGGAGGGGAGGATTTGGTGGTGATTTTGTTGTTTTATGAGAAACTCATTACATATGTATGTAAACATCAAAATTCATAGTGAAGGATTATATAGTTTTAATATTTCTTTTTAAAGGGCAAATTTTCTTTAATTTTCCAAAACATTCTAATAAAAGCACATTATAGCACATCATTCAGAGTACTGGGTTCTTAGATTACAAAATACTCCCTATAGCATTAGTGATGTGTTCCCTATTCAGTACAAAAGATAGCAGCAAGCTTCTAACAAAGGTTTGCTATGGTTGGCAATTTAAATGCGCAAAGGCAGAAAATTCAGAATTACTGTTATTCTGGGAACAAGAACTCAGTCTCAGTGAACATATAAAAGTAGGACATAAACTTGATGGAATATATGCAGTATTATGCAATATAGACAAAGAGTCTTTAACCGACATGGGTAATGAGGAAAGCAGCTTCTTTGGTACAAGACACAGTGAATCAGTTTCTTCCTTTTTAATGGGTGCCTTGTCATTTTAATGGGAATCTCAAATTTGTCAAAGTCATTTTCTTGGAACGGTTTTTGGCTGTAATTGTCTTGTCAATCACAATTAGACACAACTGAATTTCTTGCAAGTGCTGCTTTTGTCTTGACTAGTCTCGCTAAATGATTGCATGGACATTAATTTTCTCCCATTTTTGTGGTAAGATGCTTGTTGCGGTCCTGGCTCTCTTGCTATGACAATGTCTGTCTGATTTCTCTTCCTGGATGTCCTGTCACCAACTCAGACTCAACGGGTCAGATATTGAACTTGTCATCTCCCCTTTTCATTTCTTTAGAACCATTGCCAATAAATCCATTGTCCTTCTATTCACCTATGCTCACAACCTTTGGTGTCTTGTCTAGTTCCACCTCTGTCCTTCCCTCCCCACATCCAAGCTGTCGCTGGATCACGTCAGTGCTAAATGCTCTCTCACATTCAGCTGGGGCAATGAGAATTGTAGCTACTGTTGTTTTAGTCTTCTTACAGTCCTTGTATTCTGAACCCTTGTATTGACAGTTCTGCTAATATTGAAGGGCTTACAGAGACTTACGTCCTCACAGAGTATGTCATAAGTAGGAGGCCAGCTCTTCAGATGCTAGTAGCTCATGGCATTGTCCACTTGTGAATATTCAGCGGTGTAAACATGAACATCACAGGCTGGGTTGCAGAAGACCCTGGTGAACATCAGCTTTGTTTCCAAGCTGTGTTTCAAACTCCTGGAAAACTGTCACACAAGAATTTGTGCATATCTCCAAAGATGGAATGCAGTATTCCCAAAATACAGAGAGTCACCTGTTCTGCATTTTTCAGCATATGGTCTTGATGGGTTACCCATTGCTGCAAATACACAAATCTGCATGGATATCTAGCTGTGAGTGTTCTGGTAATGTTATGTGATTTCTCTGCAGCTGTCCTAATAGCTCTCCAAGTTTGATTGACATGATTGCTATGTTATGCAGGAACTCAGAGGTTCAGGATGTTTTTCAGGTCATTATATTTGGGATTCGGTTTTCTTGGTCTGTGGAGGCTTCACTGAAATGTTCAAAGCAGTGTAGATAGTCCAGACAACATTGATTGATTGATAGCTGACTTGATCCCACCCAGAAGAGATCAAAGATCTTGTCAATGGTGATCATCTGATCCACTGGAGTCTGGGCTCAGCTTGAATTCATTCTTATCCTTGGAAGACAAGTTGTAGAGGGCCTATAAATTATCAAAGAACTCCTGCAGTTGATTCATTCCAGTGAAGTTTCTGGCTGCTCTCCACAGTAAATTCAAGCCTGTGAGAGTAGCTGTACTAGACTGAGTTCTGGTTAGACAGTTAAGAGGCAGAGAGTTATTCTGGATTTCCTACCCTCCCCCACTCCCTCCAATTATCATGGGTGCTCTTTTTGATGCAAAAGAGATCCAGTTGTTTTGCAGGAGGTTTTCAGCATAGCAGTTGTGACTTCAGATAATTCCTGTAGCTGAACAGTCAGTCAGATGAATAGCTTACCCATGAATGATGGTGAGCTTTCTCGTCACAGCTCGAAGGTATGTGAACAAGACTCAGAGCTTACTTGAAGTTGTGGACTTATCTATCATCGGAGTTTAACCGTCTTCTCCTCTATATATTTATGACACTTCTTTTCATTTCTGCAGAAACCTAGACCTTGATGACTGGACACACTCTTAGTGAAGAATTTGTTCATGTTGAGTTCATTCGATTCCTGCACATCAGTGTTTGTGGGGAAAATTTGCAAAAGTCCCCTGATATTTGACAATTTTATATGCTGTATGAAAGAAGGATTTTTTCTGTTAGACACATACTCTGGGCCAGCAAATTTTCAGACGTGTTTGCTTGCCTCTTAGATTTTTTTGCTTTGTCTTTTGTTTTTAGCCACAAGAAATGCTTTGCTTTTGAAGGGATGCTCTGACTTGGGCTTGTTTTCACCAAATGAAGATACTTCCATTTGCCCACTCCATAAACACAGATTCAATTCCTGAATTCTTCACTTTTGTATGTGTATTTCATCTCAACTTCTTAGCCTTTGCAATGATTCAGAGGGGTGTTCAAATTTCTTCTTCAGGCACTGGTTAAGAATCCAGCTGTCAAGAGCTGATGCTGCATGGAACAATGTCCACATCGAGCTGCATGGAGGAATTTTGGCTGGTCTGGTACTCAACGGCTCTTACTCTCTTACTCAAACTCCTTACAAGATTCTGTCTTCTGCTGTTTTCTTTTCTTGTTGTCACTCTCACAAACTCCATGGCTGAACTTTCCTAAAGAATAAAGGAAATTGCTACACAAAGAGAAGTTAATTTAAAAATAAATAGGTATTTACTGATTCAACTCTCCTCCCAGCAGCAAGTTCTTCTGAGCTAGCACTACTATATTTGCAAGAGCCACCTATGCAGAAAAAACTTGGGATCATGGGTCCTCTACTAAGGTACACTGGAGTCTCTACCTTGTGGACCTGCACTGTGGTGGGGTGGACTGACCCGCCACTTTCTGGGCTACTTTTTGTTCGGGATAGCTGCAGCTCCTCCCTGACCACAAGAGGTACTGAGCTGCTGTTGCTGTAATAGCTCCTTGGGACTGCTTCTCCTCTGATGGTTCCTGATGCTTCTGCTTCTCTCTGTCTGGAGGTCAGGAGTAGAGGAAATACTCTGGCAGCTCCAGCTGCTCCCTTGTGAGCAGCTGCCCCTTCTGCAGTTGTACTAGTCCCCTCTGCTGCTGGCTGCTAGCACAGTGGAGGGTAGCAGCAGGCCTGGGCAGGAGCTTCTATGCCCAAGGACAGGCATCTTCCATTTGGAAGATTGGTATCAGCGCCACTGATCATTCAAAGCCAGCGGTGCCAATGCGTGGTGGAACAAGATGGTAGCAGCCTCAAAGAGTTGCCTTTAAGGTGTATGGAACCAATCTGATTTGAGTCCTGGACTAAGGCACTGATAGTGACAGGCAGGTCTCTCCTGACTTCTAAGCTGCACTCAGAGTGAAGATCCTTTGTGGAATCTGGGGACCCTACATCTTGAAGAATATAAATTTCCAAGTAAGGATGGATAAATTTGCCTATTCCCAACCATGAGACCATGCTTCCTTCAAAGGAAACCCTATCAAAAGGTGCAAGATCAGCTATCTCAATGTTAAAACGAAAAGCCCCAGAAGCTGCCCTACTGAAGCGTGAGAGATTGGTGCACTGGAAACTACATCATGTCACTGACAACACAACTGTATTATAGCAGCCTCCGAAGTGACATTGTTTTTTAAAAAAGAATCAGGGAAGAACCAAAACTTGAAAAGCAATGCGAATGTTACATAGCAATATGTTTTGTCATCATTTAATTGTTAATTACAGACTTAAGAATGTTCTTTGTCCTGATAAATCTAACTAGACTTTTTATTACAGTCATCCAGAAAAAGATTTAATTGAGTTGGGGTGAGAAGGGAAGCAAAGAGATGTGGTTATATTTCTTGATGTCCAAACAAGTCAGACAAATAGTTGCATATTGGTTGTAGGGGAAAATGCAAACATCTTCTCTCTGCCTTAATAAGTGCTGTATATCCTGGTCACATTCATCAGCTCACCTGAAGCTTGCATGGAGAAACTTTTCCATTGGGAATTGGAGCTGGCAATGTGGTATGTGCGAAATTTCAAACCCTTCAAACATTTTCTCACAGTTTTTTCCTAATCATGTTCCTATTGGTAAAGTCCTTTCTTGACTCTTGCCAGAGCTGCGAACAAATATATTATACTTCTGGGAAACTGGGAATCCAGCTATCCAGTGAGTACAGCATTTCATACATTGAGAACAAAAAGGCCGGTATTTTCAGTGTTTATCTTTGGCAGAACTGGTAGCCCCACCTATAGTTAAGGTTGTCCAACCCTTCCTATTATAAACCCCTGTTCTCAGTTGCTTATGTCTTTGCAACACTAGCTCAGTCTGATTTATTTTGAAGCTTTCAGCTAAAGTAGTTTAGCCAAGAATGTATTTAGAGAAGAATATATTATTTTGTGCATGTTAAAAACAAAACAACAAAGCATAGAGAAGCTCCGGGCTTCCAATTGGAACAGTGACTTGCTGTTTGGTTGGGGGAGGAGGGGAGAATGGGCTGGAGAGGTCACCCTGGTGTCAGGGATGTGTCTCTTGCTATCCCTGCAAAAAATTGCCAAATTCAACCGATTTATAAGACAACCCCCCTCAGCCCACAGAAAAATTTGCATACACTCAGCAGAGACTTAATAGAGTTTAACTAAATTATCCAAAGATTCCATATGCACTGAGCATGTTCCAGCACAGGGCTGCAGGGCTCTTCCTGGCTGCCTGGGGTCGCTGTGGCAATGGGCACCAGAAGTGAGAGCAAGGAGATTCTCTCCTGTGCGCTCAATGCTCCCGGTGCTGGCACCAAGGCAGTGTGTGTGCAGGAGGAAGCATGTGTTTCAAATACACATGGCTAAGAAATGGGGGAAAGGGGGGTTTTCAGGGGTGGGGGGTGAGAGGGAAGTAAAAGGGGAGGAGGGCAGGAGGTGGGGAATGTGGAGGTTAGATAAGAGCCGAGAAGGACAGAGAGGCTGGGGGCACAGAAGCAGAATGGTGTGAAGCTGTTGGAACACGCTCCCCTCCAAAACTTGGCATTGAACCCATGAGTTCTGAGTTTGTACATTTCTCTGCTGTCAGCAAATAACGGTGCCACCAACTGGGAAAGTGAGTGTCTCTTCCCCCGCTAGTCACTGGCCCACATAAAAGATACCAGTGCACTATTTCTGCCAGTCAGTCCATTAGGCCTGGTCTACACTAACCCCCCAAGTTGAAGTAAGGTACGCAACTTCAGCTACATGAATAACGTAGCTGAAGTCGACATACCTTACTTCGAACTTACCGCGGTTCAGACGCGGTCCACACGCGGCAGGCAGGCTCCCCCGTCGACTCCGCGGTACTCCTCTCGTTGAGCTGGAGTACCGCAGTCGACGGCGAGCACTTCCTGGTTCGATTTATCGCGTCCAGACCAGACGTGATAAATCGAACCAGGAAGTTCGATTTCCAGCCGCCGAACTAGCGGCTAAGTATAGACCAGCCCTTAGATTAAGTGGTAGAGGTCTGTGCTGTGGATCCAAAGGTCCAGACACTGGTGCTGATCCAAACTGGGGGTCAATATTATTCCACAAGACAGAATTTGTTTTCAGTTTTGTTTAAATTAGGAAATTGCATTGAAAAAACTACATGTTAAGGTTGCAAAGTCCATTTCTTAAGTTAGAAAAAGCCATAATTAAATTTCCCATGCAACCTTAATTTGCCTCCCTTTTGCCCTGCGGTATAATCCAGTCTTTAATGACATGATCACATACTATTTTTTCATCAGGACCTTTGGCTCATTCAGTGCACAGGCTGGACTGTGCTCTTGGAATGAATTGGAGTTGGGTAGTGAATGAGGCTGTTGTCAGTAGGACCACTGCCTTATTAGTTGGAGAAATTGGAAGGTGTGTAGTGAAGGAGGCTGGCGATTGCAGAAAGAGAAAGGATAGTCTTCAGGTTAAGGAAGTTGAATTGCCACCCTTCTGAATTGGATTCTATCCCTGCTTCTGCCACAGATTTCCTAGGTGGTAAGAACAAGTCACTTAAACCAAAATTTTCAGTTGGCCACTGTTTGTGTGTTCTGCATTTTCCAAGTATCTTGAGTCATCTGGGGCCAGGTTTGCAGAAGTGCTGAACACTCATGACTGCAACTGAAGTCTATCACTACTGTGGTTTGCATAAATAAAGTGCTGTACAATTAATAAGTATTCTGAAAAATCAGTCCCCAGGTTTCACAAGTTGGGCACCCAGAATTAGTGAATACTTTTGATAGTTTTGCCCTTAACTGCTCTGTGCCTCCATTTCCCATCTGTGAAATGGGGATAGCAATAGACGCCTACCTTATAGGGATGTTGTAAAGATAAATTCATTGTTTGTTTCGCTCTTGGAGATAATAAAGTGGAAATATCCATGAATAAATTATTAACTTGCTATTTAGTGCAAGTTGTGAAAGATGTGCAGTAAATAACACCTGGGGCCACACAATGAATGGCGATTAAAAAAAGGAAATCGGAATGTACCCATTCACTGAACACTGTCTGTTCTGTGCACTGAATGAGGCAGGAGTCCTGTGGAAAAATGTGATTATGCAATTAAAGACTATTATAATGCATAGGCACAAGGGGCAGACTTAAAGTTGCACAGGTATTTTTGAACCTTTCAGCGATTAACTTTGCAACTTTGGCATTCTATTGATGTTGGGGTTTTTGAATGTAAATTATTTTTATTACAGCCAAAACTGCAGAACCTAGCTGAAGTCAGAGTCCTATTGTGCTAGGTGCTGTACATATGCTTAGCAGGAGGCAGTCCTTGCCCTGAATAGCCTACAATCTAAATAGACCAGGCAAGCAAAAGGTAGGACAAAGGAAGCATCCTATAGGTTGAAAAGTGACTTCTGGCAGACTTAGGGCTTTGTTTCAGCCATGCAGGAAGACAGACAAGATGCAAGGGATGTGGTTTAATTAGGCCATAACTTTATTAACGTATCTGGGAAATACTTAGCAATAAATTGTACAGTGCAGGTCATTCTTTCCTGAATCATTTCCACATATTTGAGAGTGCTGCCATTATCCCTGCCTCTCTGGTCCCAGCCTGGCTGGGAGCCTACCACCCTCTCTTCGTGTGTGGGTTAAGGGCCTTTCCCCAAATCCAGTTTATCAGGGCCCCTTACCCCATGGAACAAGTACCTGTACTAAATATTTGCCTCAAAGAGGTTCCAGGTTGGCTGTCTCCTCACCCTTGACTGGGTTTCCAGGTAATTAAATATTCCCTACTGAGTGTCGGCCAAAAATATATCTGCTCCTCACTCACAGTTTGTACCCGTAAAAACGTGGGTACCCCATATGATATTTTCTGATGGGTGATTATTCATTCTCCCTGTTCACTTACAAATTTAGCCCCTTTTTGATTTACACACCTTCTGGCTTTGTAAACCTGTGGAGGCCTGGCAGCTCCCCACCATGCTCTCTGCTGCAGTATTTCACAATAATTTATAATCACTCCAGGAAGAGGTCCTGGATCTGCTCCAAATCTTTTTGTCCTGATTTTATTATAAAATTGCAAATCATTCCCATCCAGGTGAACAATAATCACATCGGGTGGCTATTCTCTAGCTGCCTTAGAGTGTAAGGAGCAGCAGCTAGTCCCAGAGCATGCCCCTCCCTCCTTTTATGCCAACTCAGGGTTGCCTCACCCCAAGGCCCAGGTGTGAACCCTCAGGTAAATAGGCCACCTGCCTGTGGGCTCAGTGTACAATATTGTGTCCACAGATCAACATACCAGCTTGCCTGACAGGTTTGCTTGCTTCTGAAATTGGATTGATAGTAAAACTAGGCATTCACGCCATTTGATTAAGATGATCAGTTGTATGCATTTGAATGTCAACATCCGATCAAGTGTAACCCTTCAGCCCCTACCTTGAGTTGGGGTATTGCTTTCACATCCCAAACCTGAATGAGTGGGACCCGAATTCACGTGGGTCTTGTTAGGCTTGTGTGTGTCTGATATTTCTGACTGTGTGGAGATTCTTCCACTTTTCATCAGCTGTGTTGTAATTGTGCCTTCTTGAGTCATCTCTTTAGAGTCTTTGCTCTGTTATATTTTTGCTTTAGAAATTCTTAGGCAAAAGAGGAGAGCTGAGGACTGTTATCCTGATACCCAAAAGGAAGGCAACTAATAATGTATCAGTAAAGCAGATGAAGATGCCTAATAGCAAGTATACATCCTAGCAAACAAAAAGGAGAAAAAAATGAAAATAAACTGAAGACAATAAATGGTTTAAATTCTTGTTGTAAAGTTGTCAGTTTTTTAGCTGAAATCCTCAGTTTATCAGCCAAATTATACTTTCTTTGCTGAGAACATAAAACCATTTTAAATGAACTTGACCACATTATTCCTGGAAAGAATGAAGTTACATTTTTTCTAGTTTTTAATCACTGTGGTTTTATGTAACTATATGGTGATCTAAGGTAGGAATTCTAAAAGTGACTCTTAATTTGTTATATTTTTTGAAATAAATTTGATTTTTTTCCCACTGGAAGTGATTTAATGCTATGGATTGCCTCTTTGTAAAATAATGATAATAGAAATAGTGTTTACACTATTGATGCTACACTTTCAGAATAGTAGTTGGACAGCCTACTTGTATATTCAACTTTTTTTTGTCTTGATCCTACCTCTCCTCTATCTTTCATTAAAAGGGACATCACACATGTTAAACTCAAATTTATTTCCATATCACACAGCCCTAGTTGGTGTCTCATTTAAAAAAAAAAAAAAAAAATACTGACTTCAAATGCTAATGAAATTACATATTTCAAGATCTTAGGCCACTTACATTGGAATAATTAAAACTAGCCATGTTGGACAGTCTAATTATTTTCTATTAGAAAATGTTAAGTTTAAAGCATCCTGGGTGTCCTGGAAGGGTTGGAATTTAAGCAGCAGTATTAGGCTTCATTTGTTGCTGTCAGTGGTTTTTACTTGCAAGTCATTAAAAATAGCTGAAAAACTTTACATCCAACTTCCTTTCCCTCCTGTGAATTTTTATGCTACTTTCATTTACGTAGTGGATGTGTTTTACATTTCATGAGAGCTGTGATTTTTGGATCAAAGTACTACCCGTCAGACATCACTGTGATTTTTAGTAAAGGGGGCAGAAGTTTACCACAATGTATTTATATATTCATTCACCTACTAAAATCCTGAAACATCAAAAGTCATAGCTAATTTTTTGTAAGCACAAGGGCGTGTGTGGGAATTTAAATTTGACAGCTTTTGGAGGGGCATATTAGAGCAGTGGCTGAAAGCTGGGTCAGCGAATGGTGTCCAACGGCGGAAGCAATGGCTGGCTCAGCGAAACAGGGGTCAGCCGCTGGGGCTGGGGCAGAATTTTTTTAGATGAACAGTGTGTGTGTGTGTGTGGGGGGGGGGGGGCATGTTCCTGCTTGCCCCCCCTTGTGCATGTCCCTGTCTAAGCATAAAACTTTAGGGCATCCAAGAAGAAAGACTAATCTTGCCTGTTACACTATGCAAACATGTAATTAATGTCACATCCAACTGGTGAACATGACCACTTATTGCATGTTACCCAGTGGAAGATGGTAGGCCCACTTGGAAGGCAACAAAAAGCTAGTTGTCAGTACAGCTGGGTGGTAATGGCTTTTCCACCCAGTGAGAATTTGAGATTTTGAAATTTTTTCCTATCCCAAATAGGTCCAAAAGGCAAAAATCTAACCAATAATCTGAAATATTTCAGATTGGGTGAATATATTTGTTTCAGTTTCAACATTTTCACCTTTTTATTTATTTATTTTTTACTATAAACTAATTTTAATTTCAAAACAGTTGTTTTGGACTGAAAAATGGAACCTTTTGACAATTTCAGAACTATTTGCAAAAAAAATTTCAAAATTGGAAAACCGACCCTTTCCTACAAACAGTTTTTGAGATGAAAATTCATCATTTTGAGATGAAAATTCATTTTGTGAATGACTTCCGTTCCCAACCAAGTCCAATTGTCCACTCCAAAGCTTGGTTTTTGTTTCACAAAGCAGGACAATCTCACCACCACAGAGTGCTGGCAGAGGTAAATAGTCTTCATTCACCGGTTACTGGTTACGAAACTATAAAATGTAAACGTTAAGAACCTTGGCAAAATGCATGAACCAGGTGGCCAGAATCTTGCTTCCAGGTTAGGAAAATGCTACTAAAAGAGGAGCTACGTTGGAACTTTGTTTTGTGAGCAGAATTTCTGCTAAGAAATTTTTAACAATTAAATTCAGAAGTTAAGACCAGGTTTTTCTAAAGTGTTTAGAAGTTTTGCATGACCAATTTTTTTTTTTGGGTGCCCTATGTGAGACACCTTAAAGGGGTCTGATTTTCAGAAAGTTCTGTGAGCATCTGCCCTCTGCGAATCAGGGCCTTATAAGGTGTCTCATGTTGGGCACCCAGAAGTAAAGGAATCTTTAAATTGTTAATCGCTTCTGAAAGTTTCTCTAATTCTGGATGACTATTCAGCAAGTTGCTTTAAAGACAGTAGTTGGAGACATCTTCATGGTCAATTGATGGCTTCTTAAGGACTGGAAAGACTATTGCATTTTTCAAGGAGTATAACAGGTTTGCTGCTCTGAAGGAAGCATTCATAATTTCTATTAGTAGTGGGCGTAGTTGTTCCTCACTGGCTTTTATTAGCCGGAAGGAGTATGGATCCAAAATGTGTAGGTCATGTTGATATTTGGCAAATGTGATGAGGCCAAGACTCTGCCAGGGATCGTGGGATGGGTAATGCAATATAGACAGTAATGGAAATTTTCTCTCCTGGTTCCTTCCATTCAATTTTAAATTGATCTTTTCAGCAAAGCAAGCTGAGAGCTCTTCATAGCAGTCCGTACTTAGTTAGCATCAGTACTAGATACGATGTTTGGACGATGGAGGTCTGGGTTCATTAGTGAGAATATTTCTGCTGACCTTAACATTATGGAATAATACCAGATGATTCATCCACAAACGTAGATTCATTTTGATTTTAAGAGCAGGTTATTCTAAGATGGGGTTCTCAAACTGGGGGTTGTGACCCCTCAGGGAGTCGTGAGATTATTACGTGAGGCTCGCGAGTACATGCACGAAACAGAGAGTGACTGCTATAAAATGTATAATTTAAATCCAGCATTTTAGAAAATTACACACACCTTTCTGTTGCAATGTAGTGCATTTTCTTCAAAAAGTATTGTAAACATATAATGCAGTGATCATTGTTCCTAATCAAAATATATGTTTGTATTATCACCACTTTAAGGAAATTGGACTCTGCAGATTGTAGTATCATGCCTGCAGGTTTGTTGTCTTGAGACTGAAAAGGTGGGACTTAGACAACATTAGAGGGCTTGATTGTTCAGCAGCTGAAAAGCTGCATTAAACCACAGACCAATCAGAACACTGAGATTGGCAAAGAAAAAGTAATTTATAATTTAACAGTCAGACACGAAGGTAGGATGGTGCTGGGGGGTAGGTGGGGGCGGTGCCCCCTTGCAGGGGATATAGCCACCCCAAAATTTGCCCCGCCACTACCTCTTCCAGCACAAAGGTCAGATGTTACGTAGAATTAAAAGTGGCATGGTATGGCATTGCCATCCTTACTTCTGCAGTTCTGTGCTGCTGCTTGTCCCGGTGTTGCCTTCAGAGTTGGGTGCCCGGCCAGCAGCTGCCACTCTCTCGCCTCCCAGCTCTGAAGGCAGCATCTGCCTCCAGCAGCAGGGCAGAAGTAATGCTAGCAATGAGGTGCTAGCAAGTCTGCTGTGAAAAGTGATATT